>NC_052056.1:41399932-41738682 GCF_903992535.2 Arvicola amphibius
TTTTTATGCTATGATTTGAATTGTCCTCATCTTAAAGTGACGGTGGTGAGAGTTAGGTCTCTTGAAAGGTGATTAGATCATGAAGGCCCTGTTCTCAAAAACAGATTGCCATCCTTACTGCACGAGTGGCCCTGTTATCTCAGGAATGAATGCATGATAAAAAATAAAAATGTAAGTTTGATTATTGCCTTCCTCTTTCTGTGTTTTCTTGTTCTTCTGCCTCCCTCATTCCCCAGAAATGATAAAGGCAAGATGTCCCATATCAATTCAAGGCCTCTACCCTTGAATTTTCCAGAACCTAGAATGATAAGATATAAATCTCTTCCCCAATCTACTCAGTCTTGAGCATTTTGTTATAGCAGCACAAAATTAACTAAGAAGGTGTGCCTGCCTTTCATTCTGTAGCTATGTGTCAAGTTTGTAAACCCAGAATAAATGTCTACAGCAGGGAAAAGGGATAATGAAGAAATCCTCTCTGCCTTCCTTCTATTTCAATAGGCAATGCATGGAATACAGCAATAGGGAGAAGTTATGGACATCCAAAGGCCAAAGCATCTAGAAATGTTGTGGTTGATGGTCAACAACTGGATTCTGTTAAGACATGGTCAGAGAAAATTCTACAATTACACTGAAGGCCTCAGTTAAGAAAGTCATTTAACTTATATTGCCAGTGAAATGAAGAAGATTAAAAAATACCAATTAAACAACAACAATTACTACAGGAAGAGTATTTTTGAGGTAAAATCTTATTACTGAATCATCAGAAACCTCACATTAAGAGGAAGGAGGTTGACCTCAGATACAGGGGAAGACTTTTCTCTCTCCTTATTAACAACTGCTGTTGGCAAGAGTTGTGTCATTTGGGGCAAGGGCACTAAAATCCTCTTCTTTATGATATGCATATATAGGGATTTCAATTATTTGTGATATAGTATTTGAAATACATTTGACTTGAAATTTTGTAGATATAATTTCCTTGATGTCTAGTTTAAGAAGTTAGTGTTCAGTTGTTTTATAATCTTTTGGAATCAAACAAGTGACAGGCTATGTGGCTTGCAGATGGCTAGTTAGCATCAGTGTAAGAGTTCCGAGAAAGCTCTTCTTGGTTTAAATGTGAACTCTTGTGTTTGTCAGAAAACGGATGGGCTCCCTTGAGAATGTTTCCAGTTTAGAAAGCACTAGTGACCTTCCACTTTTCCTGTGTGCATTTAACTATCTGTTCCAGATTTCAGGAGCACCATACAGATGTTTAGTTCCTTCTTTTGAATTTATGAGGTATTTCCCAAATAATTAGTGTATTTGGGGAACTCAGTTTTAAAAACTAGAAAGTTAATTTTTTCCCTTGTAGAGGAATTTAGCTTCTTTGTTTACTCTGATTTTAGAAAATAGTATATATTAAAATTAAGTCAACTCACTAAACTTATTTTGAGGTAAGGCCAACGATTTTCCATACCACATGTCATGTATGAGAAGCTAGACATATGTGAGAGACAAGGTTAATTTGAATTGAGTATTGTCAAATAAAAAGGTTCTGAAAAAAGGCTTCCCAATGTATCAAAAACAGGTGCTTGTAACTGACAACTTTCGCAGCATATTTTTTATGCAGTCACCTTCAGAAGTCAGATTAATACTCAAAGCATCAGTTTTTTTCCTTCCAAACCAATTTTCTCTTTAGCTATATTATCATCTACCAAGGCATATATTCATATTAAATTGGTTATTTTACTCAAAATTCTTTCTTTCTTTCTTTCTTTCTTTCTTTCTTTCTTTCTTTCTTTCTTTCTTCTTGAGCATTCCATAAACATGCATTTGTGTGTGTGTGTGTTAGAGAGACAGAGAGAGAGAGAGAGAGAGAGAGAGAGAGAGAGAGAGAGAGAGAGAGAGAGAGAGAGAGAGAGAGACTGGGAAACCATGCAGGGTGTCTCTGTGCCCAAAGACAAATTAGTGATATTTTTAAGTTCCACAGTTGACTTATTATTAAAACTAACCTAACTGACTTTTCAAGAAAGGCATTTTCTCACTTTCTGAGCTTTGTCAAATGCAAAAGGTAAAAATAATCAACATCTTGCAAAGCAATTGGTCAAAGTTATTAATGAGGCAATTCTTTCTGCATAAGCTATCACTGAAAAAGTAATGAAAGAAAATGTGACAATAAATTATAATCTACTTTAGATTGTGTGACATTTTTATTAATAAAAGAGTCGATTTCAATGGAAGACATCGACTTTCTATGCATGGCTAATACTAATTTCTTACTTTATGCATTATATAACACCACCCTCTTTTATCTTGAACTAGGAACACAGTCTATTTTGTGGATCTTGCGGCTTTTACAATTCTGGGACATGCTTCTCAGAAAAAGAATATAAAAGTTATTCTTGAAACATATAGCATTTTCATGGGTTCCCCCACTAAATCGTTTGAGAATATGGTTTTGCTCCTCCTTGTTCACTTACCCTTCATTACCTCCAGGATATATTTGATTCTGTCTCCAGTGCTTGAATTAGATATTCAGAAACCAGTTGTTAATATCTAATCTAATTTAAATGTTTTCATTCGTTAATCAGTCAGCTAACTGATTAAATTATAAAGTCATTTTATTAAATAGGTTTATTGTAGGTGCTATAGGAAATTGACACACTTCAGTGACTCACTGCTACTAAGATACACTTGGGGTGTTGCAGATGGCAAGATTCCTCTCCCTGTGGGTGTACTGGATCATGGAATCTCAGTAGCACTAAGAATCTCTTTCAAATTTTTAGTTTTTTAAATACCAGAATCTACCAAGTGAAATATGAATATATTTGAGATTGACTATATTCTAGGAAAGTCTCTAGGAGATATGATGGCAATTGTATTTGGGTAGAAGCAGGTGAATAACACAAGAGAATTAGCACACTGAAAGGCAGAACCCTCCCATTTTCTCCCTTTGCATTCCTTCTTTATTTTCTACTATTTTTTTTCATACTTCCTCTGGGTTCTTAGAAACATTTACATTGAGATGTAACAAATTACACCAAGCTATAAAGGAACTTCCTGTACAAAATTCTGAAATATGCTCCTTAGAGTAAATGTGCACATTTTATAAGCAAGATTTTTTTTTTATTTCCTATCCCATGGCAGTTTCACCAGAAAAAAAAGAAAAAAAAACAGGCTCTAAAAAAGCAACAGCATTTAAATAAAGTCAAATTTTTCAAAAGTCCCACACTCAGCATTCTTTCTCTCCCTGAGATACAGGGGACTCTGGTTTTGGAATGGGTTCCTGATGTGACCCAACACGAAGAAACAAATTATATCACTTAGGTTATGGAAAGTCATAGATGCGTTTCTCACTATCTTTTATTTCTGCTTCTGCAGTTGTTCCAGCTCTAGACCTGTATCTGTGAACCCCAAACCTACACTGATGAAATTATACTGGGCAAATGACAAGCAAAGCTAGGGAGGCTCAAGACCACTAGTGAGATGACTAGCCACTCAGTTCAACATCTGCCTTAGATAATTTAATCAGCATTCCACATTTGAGTCTTAGATAAAGTCGGAATAATTCATGTGACATTGAGCTTCCATGAAGGGGAAGCCTAAAGAATCTCTCATTCATGGTGAAGTGATTTTGACCATGGTGAGTTATAGCTAGATTCTGTCAATGATCTGAGAAATGTTGATATGTGCTTTATGTTTTATTTTGCATATATGGTTGTAATGATAAGCACCAGGGACTGGTTGCATCAACTGTGAAGGAAGGATAGACTTCAAACCATACTGTTTGAGCCCACTGACCAAAGTCTGTGCTCTATGTAAATGACTGAAAACCCTCTTGAAGCATAAACTTTCACACCCAGCGATGGCAAATGATTCCCAAATGGTAAAGTTAATGTGTCCTACACCTCTATAACCAAGTCACTGGCATTATAGGCTAGAAACTAACGTCTATCTTATAGGGTTCATGAAGCAGTCAATGAAAGGCAATATGGGTGTCTTGAAAGAAAGAGCCTATGGTTTAGAATGAAAGAAGCCTGAGTTCAAATATCTGTCACAGCATTGGGCATCATGTGACAATTAAAATAACCATTAGCTTTTTCAGGTTATGGTTTTCTTCTGGGAAAAGAAGTATTAATGATCTCTTTATAGAGTTAAACTTTGAGCTAATTTGTTTGGTATTATTTCTGAGTGATGACTTCATGAGCAGTAACAGATATTTTGATACACCTTTAAGAGAGAGCTTTTGGCATGATATAGGTGATTAGATCAATGCTCAGAGAGCCTATATAACTTGTAATCTCATAACATAAGAAAATGTCAGAAAACAGGCTCCAAATCAGGAGTGATGAACCACACATCCACCTAAACTGAATTATACTATATCAGGTTTGATCTGAAAGCACCAGAAAGGAGGTTGAATGTTGCACCTATAAAACACCTTAAAACTTGAAAATAGCTGGAGATTTGGTTCAGAAGTACAGGGCACTGTTAGACCATGTGAAAGACCTAGATTCGGTTCCCAGCATCCACTTTAGCTCACAATTATATGTTCCAGGGTATCCGACAACCTCTTTTGATTTCCATGGGCTTTTGTACATGCATGGTGTACATACATGCACTCTGTCATGTGTAAACATATAAAATACACTTATGTTAAATATAAAAGCAACAAATTTAATGGAAATTTGATTCTTGGTTATCCTTGTCAGGTTTTTGAGTTTTCCAGGGAAACGAGTTTCTGTCTCAGTGTCTTTCGTGGCAAGCACAAAACAGAACTATTATTGAGGATGTGAGTTCTGGTATGGCTCATGTATGATGAATAAGGCAAGCCTTTGGTTGACAGACAAATGCAGCATTCATATAAGTTTGTCCTTAGACCTTCTCTGTGGTCATGACAGACCCTTTTAATAAGGGAGAGGCTCCAAGAATTCTGATTTCACATGCTTAGAAGTGATCCTTCTCAGTTGACTTTTTAAAAGTATTTATAATTGCAGACTCTGGGTCCACCGAAGCTTACAAATTTTCATCAGACTTTCTAGTTCAACATAGATTGTGCTTCTCAAGAGCATTAAAGAGGCCACATGAGTCACATCATCCCTACCTTACTTATATGGGCTTTTATTTTTTTTCCATGATTACGGAGTTTTAAATTTCACTTTCTCCTTGCTCCCTATTCTGTTATCAATATTTCAACATATTCTACTTCCTTATATGGAGAATGGCTTGTTCTTGATGCTGCAACTGAGATATTGGCCAGTACTTAAGTAGATTTTTCATCACTTTTACCAAACCTTTCAATATTCAGTCTCCAAACAATGTACTTATTAATTGCCATCAGTTAAATGTTGACGTTAGGGTGAAGGATTAGTATAGCCATGATTGCCACTATGACTTAAAAACAACCATAACCAAATACAATACTTATCATGGCCTTAAACACATGAAAGATGAGTGGACCTATAATTCATCTAAATGCCTTAAATGTGGGATTTGAGATAGCATTGAAACCAAGGTGCCAGGGGTGTTAGAAATACTATGGATGTGAGAGTCAAATATTTTAGGCTTTGAGGACCATAGAATATATGTAACAGTTATTTGGCACTGCTCTTTCTTTTTTCTTTTTTTCCATGGTTTATTTTTTTATTAAAAATTTCCATCTCGCCGGGCGGTGGTGGCGCACGCCTTTAATCCCAGCACTCGGGAGGCAGAGGCAGGCGGATCTCTGTGAGTTCAAGGCCAGCCTGGTCTACAAGAGCTAGTTCCAGGACAGGCTCTAAAAAAGCTTCAGAGAAACCCTGTCTCGAAAAACAAAAAAAAAAAAAAAAAAAAAAAACAAAAAACAAAAAAAAAAAAAACAAATTTCCATCTCCTCCCCTCCTCCTCCCCCTTCCCTCCCCTCCCATCCACTCATACCCCCACTCCCTCCCTCTCCAGGCCAAGGAGCCATCAGGGTTCCCTACTCTATGTTAAGTCCAAGGTCCTCCCAACTCTCCCCAGGTCCAGGAAGGTGATCAACCAAGCTGACAAGGCCCACACAGAGCCCGTCTGCGCCGTAGAATCCAAGTCCTTTGCCATTGTCCTTGGCTTCTCAGTCAGCCTCAATCGTCGACCACATTCAGAGAGTCCGGTTTGGTCGCATGTTCCATCAGTCCCATTCCAACTGGAGTTGGTGATCTCCCGTTAGTTCTGTCCCACCATCTCCATGGGTGAACGCACTCCTCATGGTCCTGACTTTCTTTCTCATGTTCTCCCTCCTCTGCTCCTCATCAGGACCTTGGGAGCTCAGTCCAGTGCTCCAATGTGGGGCTCAGTCATTTTCTTCATCCATCGCCAGGTGGAGGTTCTTCTTATTATCTTCTCAAGTATCCTGAATTATAGGCTCGATGTCCTTTAATTATGGCTAGAAACCAATTATGATTGAGTACATCCCATGTTCATCTTTTTGGGTTTGGGTTACCTCACTCAGAATAGTGTTTTCTATTTCTATCCATTTGCATGCAAAATTCAAGATGTCATTGTTTTTTTTTACCGCTGAGTAGTATTCTAACATGTATATATTCCACAGTTTCTTCATCCATTCTTCCACTGAAGGGCATCTAGGTTGTTTCCAGGATCTGGCTATTACAAATAATGCTGCTATGAACATGGTTGAGCAGATGCTTTTGTAGTATGATTGGGCATCTCTTGGGTAAATTCCCAAGAGTGGAATTACTGGGTCCTGGGGTAGGTCGATCCCGAATTTCCTGAGAAACCTCCACACTGCATTCCAAAGTGGTTGCACAAGTGTGCATTCCCACCAGAAGGATTTATTTGACAAGGACTTTAAGTCTTTGAAGAAAGAAATTGAAGAGGATACCAGAAAATGGAAAGATCTCCCTTGCTCGTGGATTGGGAGGATCAACATAGTAAAAATGGCAATTCTACCAAAGGCAATCTATAGATTCAATGCAATCCCCATCAAGGTCCCATCAAAATTCTTCACAGATATTGAGAGGACAATAATCAACTTTATATGGAAAAGCAAGAAACCCAGGATAGCCAAAACAATCTTATACAATAAAGGAACTGCTGGAGGCATTACCATCCCTGACTTCAAACTCTATTACAGAGCTACAGTATCGGCGCTGCTCTTGGAAGAGTAAAGCAGCCACAGACATTATGGGAATGAACGCATGTGTGGCTGCTTTCAGATCAAACTTGAGTTACCAGAGCTAGTGGCCTCTGTTTGGCCATGAGCCTTTGCTTGCTTTCCGCCGTCCAATAGTCACCTGGAAATTGATCTGATCCAATCTTCTCAGTTTAGAGATAAGAGAAATAATGTCTAGTGAAAAGATGAATTTTCTGGTATAGCTCAGCAGTTTCACGTAAAAAAAAAAAATTGTGAATTGAAGTCTGGTTTTGTGATTTCCGGATCAGCAGGGGTTCTACTTTGCCTAACAGTCTTGCAGTTTTGTTTTGTTTTAAATTTCATTTTCTTCAGAATTTCCTTTTCAAGTTTTCGTCATCACTGCTGCTGCTGCTGGTAATGTTGGAAGGAAAGTGCTGTACTTCATGCTTATTTAAATCTAGTGAACTCATTTTTAAATTATATTTTGCTGCTGTAGCCTTGCTTAGACAATCTACTCTAAATTTCAGTGGTAAAATTTTTCCTTTGAACCATAAATTCTTAGGGAAAATTTTTGGAGGATTTTCTTGAAACCTCTTTCTTCAAATGCTTTCAAACTGTGATCAACTATTTAAATTGTGATGTTTATCTTCATTTAAGTGGCTAAGATTCATATACATTTTAGAGTACGTGAATGATCAGAGAGGGACAGTTAAGTGCTATTATATTCACAGAATTTATGTAGCATGTATCTGTTCATAAAACATAGTCTCCTTTTCCAATGCACCAGAGAAATCTGGGGTAACTTTCAAATCTGTTTCCTTAATGGGCAATGCTCTATTTAGATTTTTCCATTTGTGCTTTGTAAATCATGATAGTATTAGTGTTGGTGTTCTATTAATCACACAAGCACAATGGAGTGTTTCACAGGGTGTGGATGTACATCAGAATGGAGAGTGCGGTTTTGGCCATTATCCAGTTTATTTGGTCATTGTAGACAGTCCATCTAGGTAATTGAGGACCTAAATTGAATTTTCTGGCCATAATTATTCCTGTTTGTCTATATACATCCATCAAATTTATCAGATAATTGCCACACAGTTTTATTTTGAACTCTCCTGGATAAGGCTTGCTAAAATGAAAATGAATGAATGAATTCTGAGACCAGCCTGAGAATGAATGAATTTTGGGTTGGTTTTCATTTTGTCACTTAATATTTGTGTGAACTCAACATCTCAGAATCCTTAGTTAGTTTGTTTTTAATGTAGCTGGACATATAAGAATCATCTGTCCAAATTTGCCTTTGGTTTTAATCCTCTAGAGTTAGATCAGTAGTGAATGCTCTAACCTTTCTCATCTGTATTTCAAAATATTTAATAAAATTGGATACTTTAGTCTGATTAAGATAGTGACTTTTACTTTATGGAGTTTTAAATTATTTTTTTTTGAAAATGACTTTAGGAATTACAAAACCCATCTATCACATCCAGAATGGATGATTTCATTCCATGGCTTTAATGAATGAAATGACTAAATGTCCATTGTTTTGGTCATTAAGATGACTAATCAAAATTGACCATTAGATATTTGCCCTATTGCCTTTGACTTGACTCTTGTGACTTTGGCTTGGAAAAGCTCAGGATGATGGCTTCACATCAACAGTCTCAGATGCTCAGGGAGAGGATAGGCAGATGCCGCTGAGGTTCCTCACATTTGCAGCTCAAACCCCAGTACACAGCAAGACATGCCTTGAGTAATGAGCTTGCATTTTGTATTTCCTCCCTGAGAATGAGCCGGCGAAAAGTGACCAGAACGAAATGAGCTACTAGAAGACAAACATCAGCATTCCAGAAAGCGTATCAAGGCTGTAGGCCCTGCATCCTCAAGAGTATAGTGAAGCTTAAGTAGTGTGGAATAAAAATGTCTATGCATTGCCAATCTCTTGTGTGTGACCTTAACTTAAAACCCTGAGATTAGAACTTGCAATAGCGTTTCAAGGAGTGGCAGTTTTGTCTATCTCTGAATTATCTTGGTCCCTCCTGTTGTTCATTTCACTTGGTTCCTGACCTCGCCAACTCTGACTACCTTGTTACTGCTTGCCATTTCTCTACTCTCTTAGCTCTCGAGTCTGACTAGCTTCCCCCTGATTGTTTCATCGCTGCTTTTTCCTGGCTGCCAGACTCTAAAAGATGCTGTTTCATTCTGCACTTTCTACCTTATGCAATTTTCTGCTCCAGCACTGTAAAATTCAGGGCCCTATTATCTATGACTTGGAAATCATTCATTTTCAGAAGGGGTGGGATTGTTTTTATGGACCAGTGGTCATTCATTTGGCCAAGGGCAATTAGAAGAGAAAGATAGGAGAGAAAATGTGTCAGGAGGTCTACATACCGATTTTCAGTTGTACAAAGTTAATGCCTCCAAGGGAAGTGAGACTATTATTCTCCTATGCAGTTCTTTATGTCTACGAGAGACAAAAAGACTGACTGCCTCTTTCATTCTCAGTTTACACAAAGCCTTCTGTATTCCTGGGCAGCTAATATGGTATTGCAAAATCTATACATTATCTTTTCTTCTTTCTTTGATATAAAACCTGATAGATATGTACATACCAAGATAGTCTGGTTGTGGCTTAGCCAAATAGAAGTATCAAAACATCTACTTCTACCATTTAATATATTTTGCTACCATTGTAATTAAACTAATAACAACTGATTCCTTAAACGTTAATAGAAATAAAAGTTTCTAAATGTTGTAGTGAGGAAAATAACTAATTCATTTGAATCAATAGCATGATTATAGACTGAAATATTACAGTTAACTCAATTTTCCAGTGAACTCCAGGTTAATTTAATTTTTATAGGGAAATAGCCTGGAATAAATATGCCTCTGCTGAGAATTTGTGTGATGTTCCTTGTTAAAGTTAGGCTACTGAGCTGAATACCTTTTATGGTCTGTGTTGAAGAAGTATGAGGTGGGATTAAAGAACTGTCATTTCTAAACATTTCTTAGCTGCTGCTGCTGTTGCTGCTAGTTTGAGACCCTCACTGGGAAAATTACTGTGCTAAAGCGGTACTCATATCTTTCCTAGTAGACATTATTTTTAAAGTATGTTCATAAAGTAATTCAAAAATATTTACAGTAATTTATTTATAAGATCATATTCTTTTTATAATATGATCTTAGTCAAGCTAACACTCACTGCCAGACAGATATGACTTGGTTAAATTTATAGAGTGACCAACCTAGCCTACAGATGGGAAAGACTTGTTTTACTTATTTAAACATTCATCCAAGTGTTCCCAAAGTAATTTTCCAGCTTAACTGAGGTGAAATTGGCAAATAAAAAATGTATATACTTATAGTATCCAGTGTGAGTTTTTGATGTAAAATATACATTATGAAATGATTGTCACAATTAACATATCAAAGGACTCACCTTGTTGTCTTTGGGACTGGTTTAAGAACACTTGGAATCTACTCTCAACCCATTTCAATTATACAACACCATGTTACTAACTATATTTACTGTGCTTTGTACTAGAACTCCAAAAAGACACTCTTAACTGCCATCTCCCATTCTATTGCTCCTCTGTCCAGACCTGAAAACCACAGTTAAAGCAACTGCCCTTTATTCTTATTGCTTAAAATATTTCCCAGAATAAAAATAATAATTAATCACCAATTATATCTGTTGATATATGATATGTTAATGTAGATCTTTATTGGCATGCATTCACCTGTGCAAGCTATCTAATCCAGATTTATATATTTTATACAAATTAGTTTTCCTGTTTTATTCCAGATTAGCATAAGACTTACACACACATTCCTAAATACACACATTTATAAACCCTTTGAATAATAGCCCTTAGTTCTTACATGTGATTAATCATAATCAAATAGTATGTTGATTCTTATGAATGTTCCCAAAGACAACCTGTATATGAATCAACACACATACCATCTG
The DNA here is from genome assembly GCF_903992535.2 of Arvicola amphibius. Lineage (NCBI taxonomy): Eukaryota > Metazoa > Chordata > Mammalia > Rodentia > Cricetidae > Arvicola > Arvicola amphibius. The sequence goes on from NC_052056.1 coordinate 41,410,987, forward strand.
ACCTATTTTATTACTCTTGAACTTGACTTGTACCTGTTTTCATTACTCGTGTTACATAGGTACCAGTTAATTGGAAGTTCTGTGTGCTTAGGTAGATCCTTTATTTTCAATTTGAGTGGCTATGGAATGCAACAAATTCATTAGGAGTAACTTTTGTAGGTTGTATTAAATCAGATACGTACACAAGGTCAGAGAAAAATGCAAAACTGCTTAAAACAAATGAGGCATTGACCTAAGTCATACTTCCAAGAAGCCGGAGATAGTCTAACAGTCACTTGTTGCTTGTACAAGCACTTCTAAATCATTCACTTTAAGCAATGGTGCTAGTTGTTATGGCACTAACATTGTTACAATGTGGTAAAAAGACAAATACTTGGTAGATAAGAACATAAATAAAATACTCTTTGTTCATTAGAGAAGTTTGGAATGAACGATGTAGAGGTGCTTCCTGAACTCACAGCATCTGTGCATGTCCTTGCATGACCACCTGTCACTCTGAAAAACTTTAGGATAGACCATATTGCATGGTTTACTTCCCAGAAATAAGGAAAACCTTGCTACAGAGGCTACAGCTTTCCAATATGATTTTGTCAGTGATTCCTCTTTATCTGATGCTATTTCATTTTTAACAAATCTATTAGGATCAGGATAATGAATCATGAGGGTTATTGACAATAACTTTGCCCATAGGGAAAGGGGAGAGTATGTTAGAAACAGGCTTATTTAAAGCAGAAATTAAATTGATCAAGTTAATCAAATGAAAAATTCAGAAGGTTAAGCTACTCAAACTCCTGTTTATTCATAGAATAGAATCAAGAGCATATCTACCCCTGATCCATTATCCTTTAACTTTGTATAAATTAATCCAAGGGAAAAAAACAACTTCTGAAGATGCAATTGTGATTTAGTACTGTAGCATTGCTTCAGTAGTCTCTTATGAATCTATTTGCTTAAGTGACTTCCATCAGTTCACTGATGTAATTTCTTTAGAACCTCATTAGCAAACATATGTTTCTTGAATGGTTCATATTTTAGTCTTAAAATGTATTATAGTTCGTAGTTTAGGAGAGAAATTGCTTTGCATCCATAAGAAAGCAAAGTCCTTGGCTGCAGTAAAAGATTAACCTAGTTATCAAAAGTGACATAAAAAGAATGTTCTAGCATGCATGTCCCTCTCGCAGATCTCTCGCCAATCCGTGGCCAATCACGTTGTAACTGGAAATTCTACATTGATTTTATTTCTTTTTCTTTTTCTGGGGGCCATTTAAAGATTTATTTACTTAATATACACTGGTGTTTTACCTGTGTATATTCTATATGAGTGTGTCAGGTCCCCTGGGAACTGGAGTTACAGATAGTTGTGAGCTGCCCTGTGGGTGCTGAGAATTGAACACTGGTCCTTTAGAAGAACAGCTAGTGCTCTAAACCTCTGAACCAGCTTTCTATCCCTCCATTTTTTTTCTTTATCATCAATCATATCTCTGTATTATGCAACCAAATGTGAAAAACACCAGGCAGGGTCAAAATGAAAAATTTAGTTGCAGAGATACAATGATATACATGATGTGCATACATATGAACCAGCAACTGTGTATCCATAATACATGCTGTGTAGATTTATGACACCCCATAGATCTAGTCCAGTTCTGGTCTTAAGGAAAGCTGTTTCTTCAATTTGAACATTAGTAGATCTATTTTCATATTTCAGTAAACATATTGTCAGTGTTCCATTTGTTCTCTGACCAGATCTTTGCCCTTCATACAACTTTCAATGACTTTGCCCAGATTCTTGATGCTGACAAGTCACCATTATATTGTACTCCAAAATATACAATAACTAGGTGAAGTATTTGGCAAGTTAATAGTATGTATCAGAATTATTGTATATTTAAACCACTTTGCACAAAATTGATGAAGGCAATTAGTATTTATTATTTACCCATGCAGAAAAATATACATACTTATTTCTGTTTAATCCTACCACTGCTTCATAAATACAGTACTTAATCCATCAATAATACAACATGCGTTCATTAATCCCAAGAAATAATTAGAAAACATTTATGATAATGATTATATTACTTTGTGTAAATATTAAACAAGCCCATTAAACCCTTAGGGAAGAAATCACAGCTGCTGAGAATGTCAGATGCCCTGTCTGCTCTGAAATAGACAATATATATGATCCTATATTTAATGGAAAATTAAGCTAACTAAACACTACTAAAAACCAGACATTTCTCACCTTGTCCTTAAATCTTAACTAAGATAGGTTGTCCTTAACATTCAATCTCATTTCATAACTTATCCTATTTGTACTGATCCCCATTACACATTCCAGTTCCATATACTTTCAGTGTTGTGCTTTATGTAATGTAGTAGGTGACGATGGTTTTCAGTGACAGGTCAAGGTATTTCATTGAGAGCTTGCTGTTTACTTTTGTTGTTGGTTCATAGTGCTGCTCCACTAAGCAGTCTGCTCTTATACCTCATAGAAAAGGTATAATCTTGCTTCCTGTCACACTATATTTTGAATGTGTCTCTGTATACCCATACGCTTACTGTTAAACTAACTTCTTATGTGGTTTTACTTAATACCCCAAATTTAAAGATACCAAGTGCATTCAAAGACTTGTAGGTCTAGCACAAAGGAGCTGTCTCAGTGGTTAAAGTGATTGCTATCAAATGAGGAGCTGAGTTCAGATTTCCAGAATCTATGTGAAAGTTAGTAATGGTGGTGGTGTGTACATGAAAACCCAGCTTGGGCAGAGGGGCAATAAGAGACAGACAAATCCCCAAAATGTGCTGCTACAATACAGCCACTTAAACAAAATTCAAATTCAGTGAGAACCCTTATCTCTAAAAATGAGTTGGAGAAGAGATTGAGAAAAAAATCCCATCATCATCCTCTGGTGTCCAGGTGTGCGTGCATTTGTGTTAACCTCAACAAAGACATGTACACACACACACACACACACACACACACACACACACAAATTGTTAGAGGTCTTTGGATATTGAGAGGAGATATGTCAGGGTCAGGGAAAGAGTAATTAGTGTAGATGTATGATTAAAAATAAAGAGAACATCCAACTCTATGGAAGTTTATAAAGTGCAGAGTTTCTTGCATAATGAGTTATAGGTGATATGTTTGGAACTACCAATAAAAAAACAGATGTTATATTGTTTGTAGAATATAGCATTTTTATTTACTTGGTTTATTTTTTATTAAAATAACATTTCCTTCCTCTATTTAAATACCAACCAGTTTCCCCCTCTCTCTCCCATCTCCCACCCTTTGCTATCTATCCCCTCCCCATCCATTCCTTTTCCATATCCATTCAGAAAGGGACAGGCCTCTCTTGGGTTTGCACAAACCATGACACATCAAGTTGAGGCAGGGCCAAACTCCTCCCCTTACACTGAGAGGCAAGGCCAGATAATCCAGTTTGGGGAACAGGTTACCACAAAAGCTAGTTGAGCACCAGGGAGAGGTCCTGCTCTCACTGTTGGAAGCCTTACTTTAAGAACAAGCTACATGATTGGCACACACATGCAGACAGTCTAGGTTGATCTCATTCAAGCTCCCTGACTGTTGGTCCAGCGTTCATGAGTTCTTGTGAGCACAGGTCAGCTGTGTTTCTAGGCTCCCCCATCATGAACCCCCCTAGGCTGGTACAAACCCTCCTCCCTCTCTTACACAAGACTTTTAAAGCTCAGCCCAGAACTTGTCTCTGGATCTCTGCCTCTGCTTCCATTAGTTACTGGATAGAGTATCTCTGATGGCCATTAGGGAAGTCATCAATCTGCTTATAGCAGATGGCCAGATTATGTACCCTATCCACCATTGCTAGAGTCTTCATTGGGATTATCTTTGTGGGTTCCTGGGTGTTTCCCTGGCACCAGGTTTCTCTCTAACCCACCATTACCATTATCCCCCAATGAAGATTTCTCTTTTGTTGCTCTCCCCTTTCAATCTGCCTCCAACCCACCCCCAGGAGTATAGCACTTTCAATAGTTCAATTTAAACTGATAATCTTTGCAACTCCTTAACCTCATAGGTACTGTATTTACTCTTCATCTTACTTACTTACTTACTGTTCATTTTGCATATATCTATTTCTTTGCTCCTTGCACAATGGTTTTGCTTTTCATATGGTCACTTGCAGGAAGATAAGGACTACAGGCCAAGAGATAAGCCAACCTGGAGTCTGCTGGAGGACCTAGCAACTGGTGCTGTCAGATGTACTGATTGTGCCTAGCCAGTGAGAGATGACCACAAAATGTCACTGGATCAGGACACAGCCTGGGTGCTGAGAGGAGGGTATAAAAGGCTCTCTGCATTGATGAAGAAACTAGTCTGCTGTGCCTTTTACCTGACTCCCAGTGCCTACGTCATTGATGCTGGGCCTTCTCACCCCCTTCCCAAAGGGAGCTGTTAGGATCCAGCAATAGTCTTGACATCTCAACATCTCTCTTGAGGCTAGAGACTTAACTTTTTTTATTGTATAATGACTACCACAGACAATCTTCAGTTCTAAGTATTTAGTTTGCCTAAATTGATTTTTTTTTAATTGATCGGCTCTCATGTTTCGTATTCATTGGCTGCACAATCTGCATGCCAGAGAAGATATATCCTGTTGTCTCACATCATCTATTAAAGAATGCCAAGCGCTCCATATGCTCATCTGTGACTGTGTGGAGATGAGCATAATAGACTTGGGGAAACACGACCATGATACCCAACACTCACTAGGTGAGGCATGTGTGCACAGGGATTCCTTTTATCGTGGGAGCACATTTTCTTGAATGAGACGACTGAATAAAGAAATGTCAATCTGAGACATATTAGATCAAACGCTAGAGAGGAAATGTGGCGGCTAAACTGGGGCTAGAGAGGAAACACAGTAGCCAAAGCTGCTGCAGTTTGGCCTGGAAACCTGGGTTCAATTCCCAGAACCCACAAGGTAAAAGGAAAGAACCAATTTCAGCATGTTGTCCTCTGAACTCCACATATTTGCCATCTCAGACAGCACATACATGCACGTGTGTGCAACATGTACGCACACACACACACATGCACACACACATACAGACTACAAATACATAAATAAAGAAGAGAAGAAAAAGCTATCAATGAGAACAAGGAATGTTGTATATTTCTAGATTGCTTGAGTAGCATGCAGGAATCCACCGTCTAAAGACACATCAATACATAAACTGTATGTGGTAGGACGGTATCATAACCCCTGAAAATACAAGGTAGCAGCAAGAGATGAAAGAGTTCAAGGTCAACTTCACACGTATAGCTTAAGGTCAGACTAAGATACATTTCTCAAAGAAGAAAAGTTGAAGCAAATACAGAGAAACAGAAAAGAAAACAACAATCTAGTGTCTAAGATGAGCCAAAAATAGAGAAAAATAGTGTATGTAGAGGGAACCAGAGAAGTCTAGGGCTGAGTTTAGACTCTGACAGGAAAGGTTACCCTGTCTGGAATTCGGGAAGCATTACAAGACAGGGGAACAAAGTAGACCCGTTCTGATTGAGGAGTGGTGGGCCCCTGAGCCTGCACCACACGGCCCCGTGCTTTAAGGACCTCACTTTATTACTACCTAACCAAGTAGCTTCATAAGAAGCTTTGTGTTTGCATTGGGTTTAGTGCTCATATTTTATTAATTAATCTTCGCAGATTTGATCTGAGCTACAGCTCTATTATCAACTTCATTCTTAGACAGAAAGCTAGTGTCCAATAATATCGGCATTCAGGATCTACTGTCCGACAGACAATGAAGGGTCCTGGCCAGAGAAGACAACAAGAGAGCCCCTGCATGGTGACAACATCAAAAATTAAAACTGATTTAGGTCTTTTTTTTTGCCTTTCATCTTCTTAAAATAAATTTTGGGGTCTTTTTTCTTTCTACTTGACTGCATCTTCAGATACAGCATGATGAAAATGGATAATCCGATTTTTATTAAAGAGAAATAACAGAAAGGAACAAACATGTTACAATCCTGTCATGAGAATCCATTAATCATCTACGCAATCAAATTGTGGAGCACTGAGATCAGCATTAGCCATGGACATCCAAAGCTACCCACTTAGGTTTGTGACATGTGACACCTAGGCTATCTTTTCTGTCATCATGGAGCATGAAGACAGTTCAGTCTAAACTGGAAGAGGCAGAGGCAGAGTGAGGAGTTGCCACCAGCTTATAAGGATGCTGTACTTTGAAGGACTCTGTGCAAACTAATTTCTAGGGAAAAGCCTTGAGATTCAAAAAATAGAAGTAAATTAAAGTTGGAATATAACCCTATCTACCATTCCTACTTACCTCATGAGTGGCTTCAATTGACTGGTTGGATTTTATTCACGATCACCAGTAAATATAAAATGGTCATTACTTTGTTATCTGGGTTGTCCTTGCTTTTCCTTTAAATCTGGCTCAGTGCTATAGCACCATGAAGATACCGTTCTCATGGCATCCACATTGTCTCCACTCATCCCACGGGTATGGCTGGGCGTGGCTCTTTCCTAATTTGTTATTGTTATTTTACCTCACTGTATCAATCCCCATGTATGATTTTACGCCATTGCTAAAAAAAATTATCTTCTTTAAAATAGACTGTACCACATGCTAATTATAGTTTCAGTGGCATATAGCACAAGATTGTCTCAATTTTTGGGGTTTTGCTTTGGGTCTTTGAGCTTTCACTGTATTGGGACAGTGCAGTGAAGGGCATACCTTACTCCAATCCATGTTTAAGTTTTTAGTAATGGCTTAGTTGAAGTCCGGTGATGGGTAAATACATTACCAAAATGAAGTAAGGTGTAATTTGTAGAAGAACACCTTGAAAAATTCTACTCAGTTGCTTACTTGGGCAGATGAGAGTGTTATAAATTAGTAAGAATTAAAGACAAAATATTGGGAAGTTAGGAAAAGGTAATTTTATTGCCTGTTACTGAAGTCTTTATCATTCCCTTAACAAATGCACAGAACACAACATGGATGTTTGCCAAAACTTCTCAGGCCTGCTGCCATTGTCTGAGGGCAAAAATCTATGCCAAGATGACCAGAAGATGCATGGCATTCAGGCTGCTGTCATCCTGACCATTCTTGTGCCTTTGGCCTCAATGCAAATTAGTATATGCTAATGTGAAATACATATAGGAATGTGTAAGAGATCCAAAGTGTGAGCTGTTCCTTGCTGCCTTTCATACCAAATCCTCCTCTGTATTAACAGGTCTTGATCAGTTGTCTAGTCAGATTTCTGTGGTGTTTTAAAGATTTGCCTTTTTCTGTGTGTCAGATCTTTGCTGACCAGACTTCTTTGCTAATTGCAGGGAACACAGACAGGTCTTGGATGTTCCCTCCTTAGTAAGTTCTTGGCAGGGTTTCTTGTCTTGCAGGTCAGAGCTTGTAGGAGCAGTCACTCTGAATGACTGGCAGCTTAGATCACTCTGTGATGCTAAGCAGACCATCATCTTAACACTAACAGAACTGCCACTTACTCAGGTGATACTGTCTTTTGTATTCATGAGAACCAACCACGTCTTCTGTTCTTTCAACACGGGATAAGGGAAATACCCTACATTTTGGGAGATATAGATTGTGACCGTGCTCTTTGTTTTGAACTGTTTGTCCTATGTAGCATTAAGCACAGCATTGATACAACAAAAATATTTGCACTGAGTTGATTTCTTTTACCATTCCATCTCCTGAGCATCTGAGGATGGGAATTGTACCAAAAGCATGTGACTTCAGTCTGGGCCAATGAAGCTCAGGATGGACACAGGAAGTTTACTTTTCTCTAACCTCTGTACTTCTGAAATGTTGGATTTCACTCAATGGGTTTCCCTTTTTTTCTGTTTTTTTTTTTTATTTATTTTTTCTTTTCTTTTTTTTTGTGTGAGTTGCTGTTATGCTTGACTGTTGGTAATGTTCCAAGCCATCTGTCTACCTTGCCTGGCCATAGATAGTGACATCAGAGATTTTCTCTTCGCAGAGGTGACACTTACAGATGGAGGAAGGTCGGTCATTACAGAACAGGCTCTGAGGAACTGTTGGATGTGGATCTGTGTAAGAAAGTTTCAAAGATAAGGACTTTTGAAGGAGAACTGGACAAAGACATGGAAATGAGCACAATGAATGTGTAGACATGTTAACCAGTGCCCGGAGGAGAAGCATCAGGATCTTCCCCTATAGTTGCTAGCAGATGCCACACGGTTGGACTCTCTCTGGCCTCTTTACTTGCAGTGACTGATTATAAGTAAAATGTGGTTCGGCGTATACCTGTAATACTTAAATGGTTGCCACATTCACACAGCTCAGAAAGATTTTTACATAGTTTCATGAGCAAAACCATTATTATTTCACAGCAGTACCCTTCATAACACCACTATTGCAGTAACCAGAATATCTGTAACTGAATGTCCCTTCTGTTGGTAAATAAAGATTTTTAATATTGCTGATCCCCATTAAGGTGTGAGTGAGTTGCTACTTCCTTTAGGCACATGTTAATCTCACAAGATGAAATACAACAGTAATTAAACCAGAGATACAGGCTGCTAGTGGCAGAATTCAGTGTCAACTGTTGATCAACAAGAAGATATTTTTATAGCCTGAGTCCTTCTATGACATCTGTCCGTTCTCACTGCTGACAACCATCCTGTCCTGTAAGAAAAGCTAAGCTCATGAGCAAAGGTTGCAGTCCTATATTTACTCTAATGGATAGATGTGTTGGAATTTCATTCAGCATTAGCCAAGATATACTTTGATCTAAAATTTATTGAATATTCTGCTCAACTCTGAGATACCTTTTCTTTGCCTCAACTTCTCAAGGGAAGCTCTTAGGAGGTCTATTAGAAGTCAAAACTGTATTAGGTTGAACAAGTTACCTAAGTTAAGTGATTACAGAGCTGTATTTACACGATTTCCTTTATTTCAGTCATAGGAAAGTATTATATTTTATATTAATGTGCATTCCATGTAATTAATGCTCAATTTTTATACATGAACTATTTATGATTATGATTTCTACTGTCAGTTTCCAAAACTATGTAGAAAATACCATATATTGTTTTGTATTGTACAATTACTTTAAAATTTTTAATGATTAATGAAAGATTCAGGGTGTCAGTATGAACAGGAATTGCACTGAATTATTATTGTACTGATATCAGGACTTATCAAGTTATTGAATATTGTTTATTGATTATCTCTATTCTCAATGCTTCCTTCATAAGTTATTTAAAGTTTTGGGTATTTTATTTGCTTTTACGCCAACATTCCTACTGTTTGCTACCATTTTTCATGGCCATATCTTTTGAACTTTATTGTATGGAATTTGTAATGTATATGCTTTGTTAGTAATGACTTCCTTTTATTTGTGGCAGAGTTGAACCAGCATGGCTTCACTCCTCATGAAGCACAATGGAATAATAATATACATATATTTTCTTTAGGAAATATACCTAGCAAATATCAATACTGGAGTATAGCTGTTGCCCTAGCTTGGTTACTGTTACTGTGAGCATACCCTGAAAAAAAAACTTCAAGGGGCAAAGGGTTTATATAACTTTTAGTTCCAGGTTACAGTCTATCACTTTGGGGGAAGTGAAGAAGACAGAAACCCCCAAAAGCTAGTAATATTTAAATTCTCTAGTAGAGGGAGGATGAATGCATGTATGCTTGTCAGTGCGCAGCCCATTTTCTAATGTTGCTTATATTCTAGGACCCAACCCCAGGGAATGATGCTGCCTACTCTTAAGCTGGATAGTCATTTCCACATTATCAATATCATCATGACAGCATCATAGAAACATTCACATAGAATATGTAGAACATCCTCATCTAGAAAATCTGACATTTAGTCTCTATGGAGGTAATTTTAGGTTATGTCAAATTGAAGGCCATTACAATATAGAGGGAATTACATTTGTCGATTAGATTTGTTAAACTAACCCAAACTAGCCACCTTGGAAAAAGGAAACCTAAATAGAAGAATTACTTATTTTTGTTCATAGTTATGTCTGTAATGCATTTTATTAATTTCTAGTTGATATGGAAGGGCCTATTCACTGTACCTCCAGATTCTCTCCTGTCCTGAGTTCTTAGTGTGAAGGACTAACCTGTAAGGTACAATAAACCTTTCCCTCCATAAGTTGCTTTTGGTCATGGTTTTATCTCAGCAATAGAAACCTAGTTAGGTGTGATTTGTATAGCTGTTCTCGGTCTCACTGGGAAACACTGAGGTCCAGTGAAATTCAGCTTCAGAAATCCTCTATCTCAGTTCAGGAGTCTGGATACTTCTTCTCAGTTCTCTAACTTCCCCATGTCATTAGCTAAAAGCTGTTCTTCAGAGCATCAATCGATACACATTTCTATCCTACCATGTGGAGATCAAGAGAAACCCTTCACAGAGAGATTCTTGTGGGTGGGTGTGCAGTAGAATAGTCCAGACAGTTTTTGAATGATATGGCCCAAGTAAACATGGATTTGGCAATAGCATATGGTACAGTCATATACAAATAAAAGAAGCTGGTTCTGTTTTGATTATATCTTATGTGAGTTAAGATGTTTTTTTGTGGCTAATTATTTCAAGTGGTCAGAAAAACCTACATTCCTGAAATATGTATGACCAGTTCATCAATTAAATTCAGTTTCTGTTTCCCCTTATAGCTTCATGGCTGGTTTCTGAATTTAATGTAAATATGCTGAATGAATAGAAATGCAAATCTGTTTTAGTGTTGAGAGCACTCAACAAAATTCCGCCTGTTCCCAAATAGTGCCCAATATGCTTACATCTGACAGGTGACTTGCACACATCCCCTAATATTCAGATTTTCCAATCAATGTTCCAGGTTTCATTTTGCCTACTGTGTACTGGAGAAGTAGAGAATTCTTCTTTGTTTGTCCTCTGACCCATTATGGTGGCATGCAGTGACATTCTGAAAGCCTCTCTGCTCTTTTGCCTCCATGCACAGATGATGTGTCTTAGGCAGGCAAGCCAGCTTTCCTCACACACAGGCAGCAGATGTGATTAGAGGGAAATCTAATTTATCTGGAGTACTCTAGAAATGGAAGGAAATTACTTCACAGCAATATTTGCAAATGCATTCATCACAGACACCCAGACATTCCAACACTAGCAGATGATGGCTTTGTGATCTCAATGTGCTGCATTTTGAACTGTTTTTTTCTAATGGGCCACATAAATTTATTCCCTTTTAAGCTCCTATGTTGTACTTAGATAACAAGAAAAATGTGTGGAGTAAGGAGAGTTTAGAGTGGTACAAACAGGGTTTTTTTGTTTCTAATAGTTTCCTTAATCTGTGTAGCAAACATCCCTGGAATTCTTGTTAGGTTTGTCTAAGCATGACTGTGTTTGGAAACAATACAAAGAACTCATTGTTACCTCCTTTCTCTTCCTGCACTTGGTTTTAGATCTTATGTCACCTTGAATTTGTCAATTTGTCCATTTTGTCAGAATTCAAGATATTTGATTGAATGCTATATTAGGAATGGAGACAGTGTATTCTCTGGATACTTGGTCTCCCATAGCTGACTTATCTGCTACACATAAATCCTCAGGGCGTTAAAGAGGAAGATTCAAGGGAAGAAACAATAGAAAAACCATGCCAATGAGATTTTAGGGACTCACACAGGTGCCATTTTGGTGCTAGAAGTGGAGAAAATAGAGAGTGAGCTTAGATTTAAAAAGCAAAGAGAGTACTGAAACTATAAGTAATAGGGGTTCTACTAAAAGCAGGCTCTCCCTTGACACAAGCACTTGAGGTCAGCAAATGAAATGTCACTATCCTGTTGGTTGTAGAAATGGGCATATCTCTCTCTGAGTCATTAGACAAATTTGTCTCCTTATTTGTAAATGAAAACAGGGTGCATTACAAAACCTTGCAGGTCTGAACTGATCTGAAACTACCATAATTTTAGAAACAAGCTGGCTCATATTTTGTTTATCCTGTTGTATTTCATTTATCCTCATTTCATTTTTCTCTTGACAACAATAAGACACAGGTTATTAATACTATTATAGACAAGCTTTTCTCAGCTATAACTAATTAATAGGATATAAAACATGATATACTAAGAACTGAAATGCTTCCGTGTCATATATAATCATTTGTAATAGAAATTTCAGTGTACAAAGAAGAAGGTGTTACTGTTAATATATTGAGAGGCAAAAAATAAATATGACTGATAGCCATCTATTTATAGCATCAGACTGTAACCTGGTGGTATGTGTTTCGTTATTGCATTTCATCTTTCTTTCAGAGGTTTTCCAGAATATTTTAGAATTGGAAATAAATGAATGCCCATAAAAATAATATCTCCAGGCAATTGCAATATCTGATGCAAAGAGTATCTACCGTGTGTGAATATTAACCACAACTGGATTCTCCTGAAACTGTGGATAAAAAACCCAGAGGCACTTAAATCCATCTATCCAATGGTTTGGGGACCAAATGCATACATGCTTTCACCATGCATTTAATTAATACATAATAGATTTAGTGGTGCTCAATTTTACATTGGATGAGGCGGATCAAATCCAATTTTGCTGTTTCTTTTAACAGTTTGGAGCTTGCTTTTGTTAAGCAAAGGTGAGAATATTAAGTGGACATAGAAAAACTGCAGTGTTGCTTGTGTTGTTTATTTCCCGGGACACCAGTAGGTGTGATCTTCATACTTGAAATCTATAGTTTCAAATATTGTCAAAAATAGCAAATATGTACATCTATAAGTTGAAAACCAAACAAGATCCTTAATGTAAGAAACAAATTATATAAATGTCAAATGTATAATATATGCTTTTCTGAAATATAATAACTTAATTGTAGACAATATAAAATTATATGCTGATAAAAAGCACTTAACATATCACATCACTATACAGTAAGCATTTAGATAAATTCATTTTTTGTTTTCATGATGGTAAATATTGAACCCAACCAAAGTAATAAAAAAGGAGGCAGTAAGAATTATGCTCAATATTTATTTACTAAAACCGTAATTTTTCATAGAACAGTCAGAGAAGACAGAGCCGAGTGTTAAATATGAGATCACTGTCAAAAGGCTCCGTACACTGGCTCTGTTTAGCATGGCTCCCACTGGGTTATAGATGAAGAGCTGGGACCTTACTCACATGCAATTATTAACACACCCAATAAATCCTTAGGATCCTGATCCCACTGATATATGTCTGCCCAGAAATAGCTCAGCACACAAAGCAACAAGAGATGGCGTTCCTGTCAGTAGAGAGATATTACCATACACATTAAATCAGGGGCCAATGGAAACACAGAGAACCTAAGCTGATAATGCTAGGACTTCTTGTCGACCACCATTCCAGCTCTAACTGAGACACTTATTTCACACCAGAGATTTGACAGTGAACACTGCAACTGAGATAACAGATACCTGCGTTTCCATGCCCTACTGGGCTTCTGGAAACTGCTTTTGTTAATGTTTGTATAAACAATTGCATACATTTATGACCTTGTACAAGAAACTTCACTTTCATCCTATGTAGTTTGATCACTAGGAAGCCAAAAGAATATAACATTGACTCTATTCTACAGGAGCAATAAGGAAAGTGTTCAACCTCATTTCTCTTCAGCCACCAGGGGATGAATATATGTTCATTTGTCAGAAGGAAAAAAATCACCTTCAATTTGCTATTTTTGGATCAGACGTATTTCTAGGCTATAAACTGAACACTGTGTTCTTAGGAGAGGTCTTTGGCTGAGTTACTTCTGCACCCATTTTCCACTGGTTGTCAAGTGAAACTTAAGAGAAGAGGGAACGTTGTGGTGCTGGTGTTCATCCAAAGGAAGAGAAGTGACTGCATGAAGTCAGCATGATGGCGACTCTTCCCTGATGGGGTCCAAGAGCAAAGAACTGAGCATTCAATAAGTCACCTTAATTCCCCTTCCTTGATCCCTCCCTGTAAGTATCCAGTCAAGGTGAAAGACACAACTAAACCTTCCAGAATCTGTCCAAGGTTAGAGTGCCGTGGTGAAGGGAAGGCAAGAGAAAGGAGCCGTGGGAAAGCAGAGCATGGCACAGCTCAGTGGGTTGTTCCCTGCCGGGAAAGGGAAACTAAAACTCAAGGATTATCAACCACGTGCTGCGTGCTGAGCTGAACATATGATTTGCAATCAAAATCAGACCTATCAGGCAGCATGCTGTTCGCCAATGTCCAAGGCAGGGTTTCAGTTATTTTATTGAAGCTAAATCTGGAAATGTCAGGGAAAAAAGACAGGCATAAGAACCCTGGGACTTCCCACTTGAGACTGAGGGGGGAAAATCAGTGTGCAATTGACCTTTCTATGCTAGTCTGGCCTTGGCCCATCAGGTCATTCCAGGACTCTGACAGGCACACAGTGAAGGTGGTAAGAAGAAGACAATGAAGGAAGTAGCATTGTGAATAAGTATTTTAAGAGCCAGTGAGGGTGCCTATGTAAGCTCAGAAGGTGGGCCTGGTGCTGAGATGAATCAAGGGTGAGAAAAACAACAGGGAGAAAATGAAGGCCACGCCTTGATCAGGGTCAGCATCCGGATTTGGTACAGCACGGATGCTGCTGTGATGGAGCTGCTGCACCTGCATGTGTAAGCAGACACCAAGCACCATTGAGATTCCCCTCCCACTGTGTTTACAGCTCCATAGAGGAGGATGACATTTTCTATTCTTCATCACTACCCTTTTTATTTTTTTATTTCATTTTTTTCCCAGTCAGGTACGAAAGCCCAAGGTGCTTTGGTACTAACCTTAAATGGTTTTGATTTATTGTCTAAAGCTGGGCTTTCCAGTTCCAGAGGCACTTGCTATCTCCCTCCCGTTTACTATTTGGAATAGTAAGTTCACTATTTTGTGGATTTTTTTTCTAGTTCCAGATGAATGACTTTGACCTCCTCTGTGCATTGCCAGAGAATTGGAAAATACAACCCAAATGAAATGAAAAAAAAAAAAAGCACAGGGAATTTGAACTAAAAGTTGGTGAGAGGGAGTACACACTGTAGCACACTGCAGAGGGAGGTCTGCACAGAATACAGCCAGGATGATATAAAGAGTTTGGGAGTGGCACATGTACCCACATCTGGGTGAAGAAGAACGATAGTCAGATAGCAGTTCTTCAAGCCAGTTGACACTTTACATTCAGGGAAGGTAATATCGCTATTTTCAAACTACTGGAGTTTATTATGATAAGAATTATCAGGGCTTATTTGATCTGTGGTTCTGGCTTCACGGAGACCCAGGTGGTATGTTCTGTCAGCCTCTTAATTATGGAAGGGATTTGATCAAATCTTATGGACACCCTGAAACTCAAAAAGAGTCAAATTATTTCATTTGCTAGGACATCCGAGTTCTCCTAAACAAATGTTTTGGTCATTATTTGTTCCATTTCCTTCATCCATATTTATATATTTGTTAAACTAGACATATTTTTGTAATGAAGCATACATAAATATATCATTATATCCTTAATACATAATGGCAGAAGAATGGATCAAAGAGAATGCCAAGAACTACCTAGCCACTGATCTGTATCTACAATGAACTCTAATGTAGCAAATATCTTAAACACAACATAATACTATAAATGACAAACAACCTACCTTTATCTTTGTTAAGGTGTTTGGTATTGCTAATAACTTTACTTTTATAAGTTAATTTATTACAACTCTAAACATTAGCTATATGGAGACAAAACAGATTAAAAATGATGCAATTTTTCATCTAGTGACAAAAGCTTTGATCTGGGACTCAGGCAAGGGGAGTCTCATCCAGCAGCACATGTGCCGCACTTAGAGGATAGCAGGTGAGAGTAAAAATCAATGATCTATTGTTGAGTGTTAACTTATGCAAATTGCATTCTTCTTCTTCTTCTTCTTCTTCTTCTTCTTCTTCTTCTTCTTCTTCTTCTTCTTCTTCTTCTTCTTCTTCTTCTCCTCCTCCTCCTCCTCCTCCTGCTCCTCCTCCTCCTGCTCCTTCTCCTCCTTCTTCCTTCCTTCCTTCCTTCCTTCCTTCCTTTCCAGTTACCAAATAAAATTGACAATAGTGCTCAAATAAAAAAAAATCCTTAAAATGCTTATACAGTACACAACACTCAGAAATTATTAAACAAACCAAAAACAGTTACTTTTGATACCATATTTAAAGAGTATAGCCATAGTAGTCATAATTAAAATTATTTTGCCACTAACAGAAACATTTCTTCAATATTCAGTTAATCACAGCATCTATCCCCTTTACAAATGCCCCAGTGACAATTCCTAGGAAAGCCAATGTGGGAATGCATATGCCACCATTTTAAATAAAAGGTACCCCAAGATCAGTATGTCCCAAGAGAAGACCAGCTGTCAAGGGACCATGCAGGCCAGCATTTCCAGGGTGAATTCATCACAGCTGGAATCCAGACCTCAGCATTGCAGGTCCCAACACTTGATCTGGTTAATGTCCAGAGCTGATTATTCAAGGGAGATAATGTGCAAAAACTCAACAGAAGACATGAACATATAAATTGGAGAGTCACTGCATTAATTTACAATGAAAAATATTACAGTTAACTAGACCAGACATTTGCATTGGTCTGACTAGTGGCTTTCAGCCCCATGGACAGGCTAGAGATGGACCCACATTAGCAGAAGGTTGCTGAGAGAGCCAGCTGCTTCGTTCAGATGCTTAGTCTCATCAGGTTCTAATGGCAGCATGCATCCATCTCTGTCTCCATGCCAGAGTGTGCTGAGGTTCCGGGCATGTGCAGAAGACACCGTCACACTCCTTTTTTCTGTCATGCTATTGCCAGCCAAATGGTTTAAAATTCTCCTCAGTTCTTTAGACATTTGAACTATCATAGGAATGCGTGCTGGGTCCATCTTGCCTTCCTGTGGCAAGATACCATGATTCTTGCTCATTCGTTACTTTTCAGTTTTCCAAAGTCACCTGTAATCTCATGTTTTCAATTTTTTCTGTGTTTGTCACAATCCACTGACTTTTTCAGGACATACTCTGTCTAGTGTCACCCTAGCATCATCTACCCCAGTCTATCTGTAATTTTCCTATCTATCCATGTAAATTAAATTCCTGCGCAATAAACCTCCCACTCTCTGCTAAAATCCATTAGCCCCGGCTTTAGCTGTCACAACTGTAAGTGTTGCCAAAATCTAGCCACATAGGTTGTTACTAACTTCTATCAACATATCTAAAATCAAACAGGTCTTAAGAGATTTTGTACTATAAAGACTTCATATCATAGTGAAAATAATAAAATTTATAGAATAATTAAAGTTATGATACTTTGATAATATTAACAAAGTTAATAAAGTCCAACCACAACCTAGACCTTAACACACTAACTCTTCTAGATATACTGCAGTAGAATATGTGCGATCTAGCCATTGTTCGCCTCTCTGAATTAACTTCCTTCCAATAAAATATCCTTCAAATGAACCTTTGTGTGTTTGGGGAATATGCTAAGTTTATAATATAACCAGTCATTTGTCCTTAAAATTCCTTTTCCTTGGATGCTCTCTTTCATAGAACTTTCCCTGGGATTATGATTCCTTTTATTCATATCTGTTCAGAACTGACCCCTGTAGGCAGATTTTCTTAACACTTGTGATAGAATCCACTCATACTAAATTCTACCACCTACTTTTAATATACTTTTCTTTTTAGCAGTGTTCACTTTCTCATGTGCATGTACATACACACATAACACTCGCATATGCAATTATCTTTCTGAACAGGATTATATCTTTATCCCACAAAATGGAGGATGGCTGGCCTTCTTTTCTACCTGGTATGCAGTGGATATGTTTGGGAATGAAAAGATAGGCTTGGTTGTAGTGACAATTCAATTGTATTTTAATAAATAAAACTTGCCTGATGATCTGAGAGTAAAACAGTCCCAGTGGTCAGCCTTACAGACCAGGTTATGGTAACACACAGCTTTAATCCCTGCAGCCACATGACATGCCTCTTTAATTCCAGTAGTCGTAATGACCCACAATAGTTGCCATAAAAATCGGGTGGTACATGCCTTTAATCCCAGCCCTAGAGAGGAATATAAGGCAGGGGGAGACAGCACTCAGACACAGTCGCATTCTGAGATTCTGGGAGGCAGGATCGCCATTTCAAATTGAGGTAGAGGTAAGAGCTAGTTCCTGGTTGTTTTGCTTTTCTTCAGGTTGAACCCCAATTTCTGACACCGAGATTTTTATTAATCATGCTTCACTTAATAATGACATTTTTATTGTCATTCGATTTTGCATTCTTCCATGCTGTGCACTTTTCCATTCCTTCCTAGAGTGGAGTATGGTTGTAGAACTCAGACGATCACTCAAGAGTGGGTATCACATCTGACTTTTCAAAAGCTAAATGCTTTTGTTATTATTTAGGTTTTTTCTTTTTTTGTTTCCAGTTTATTTATTTTTTATTAAAAATTGCCATCTTCTTCCCTCCTCCTCCCTCTTCCCTCCCCTCCCCTCCACCCATACCCCCACTCCCTCCTTCTCCAGGCCAAAGAGCCATCAGGGTTCTCTACACTATGTTGAGTCCAAGGTCCTCCCAACTCCCTCCAGGTCCAGGAAGGTGAGCAACCAAACTGACAAGGCTCACACAGAGCCTGTCCATGTCGTAGAGACCAAGCCCATCAACCAATTGTTTTACAATTTTCTCATGTTTGTATGCCCTGTATACAGAAGAGTTCTCTTTGTGCCATTTTAAGTACTCCTCAATTATTTTTCTCTATTTCTTCCCATGAATGGTGAAAAAGGTTGTGCAGGCACACTTCCGATAATCTGTAGCCAATTATCTCACAGTCATGCCACCCTTTCCTAGTGCGCCATCTCCTGATTTGCCTTAGGTCTTTTTGCAATCATTTCGTGCCACTTCTCTTTTTATCTTACAGTGTGAGAGAACACAGCTTCTTCTCTCTTTAGACTGAGAGTCTTTTTTATGATATCTTGTTAGGTAACACATTTAATAGGGATGTGTGTATAGTGGTGGTATTCAATGGTGGATTGAGACCCTTTGGGATTAAATGACACTTTCACAAGGGTTCTCCTAAGACTATAGTAAAACACAGAAACCGATATCACAAGCTGTAACAAAATTATAGTTATTAAGTAGCAAGGAAAATAATTTTATAATGTAGTCACCACAACATGAGATACTGTATTAAGTGGTTGCAGCATTAGGAAGATTGAGAACCATTTATCTGTAATATTATATCATCTGTTCTGAGTGATTGCATGTGTGTGTGTGTGTGTTTCTTAAGACTTACATGTGAATCCACTGGGCTTTGGCTGTACTATATACAACTAACTGTCCTTTCTTTGTGACTGTAGTGCCTATATGAGCGATCTTTCTTGAATTACAGGCTATGCATCCTCTCTAAAATGACTTAACCCAAAAAGTGCTGGGTGCTGCTTTTGCAGCTTCTCGATGCAGTGTAGAGAATTTTCTTACTTTGACCCTTTTTTACCATTTGTGATACAGTTGCTAGCCATTTCCTGCTTGTCAGGATAAAGGGAGCTGGGTTGTAGCAAGAGTATTCTTTGTTTTGATATTTTCCATGACTTTATAGATGACCCTAACTTTCCTTTCTGCATGATGTCTACAGTGATTCAAGTTGAGCTTCCAGAAAGGGAGGAAGTAGATTGCCTGTATGAAAAAGCTGTTTTATTTTGAAATAATTGCCATCCAAACATCAATAATCCAGAGATTCTATTTCCAGATGTATTTCTTTTGTGCAGGCTTTGTGCATAATCTTCTTTAGTAGCATTTATGCATATATGTGTCAGTGTGAATAATAGGTTCATCATTTGGGGGATGTATGTTTCAGATTAGGGATGTAAAGGGGAAGCCATCACAGAGAACCATTTCTATTTCGTGAATTTTGGAAAGAAAATTTTCTATGTTGCAATTATTAAATCAGTAAACATCACATGAAGATGGCTGTGGATAATTATGTAACATTCATCATATTTTTTAATTTAAGCAGGTAGGATTAAGTGAAGCACAAAACTGAAGACCTCATGACTGTTTTAAAACCCTACATTGAGATTTTAAAGCGGGACAGGAAGGATTAACAGTTTATGTTTCTGTGTATTTCCTCCGTATAGGGAAATGAACATGCCTCTGTTTCCATCACTATCCACTAGTAAGGAAGACCGTTCATTGTAGATTATACACAGTTCTCTACTATTAACAATGTCATGACCATAGCATATGTATTACCGTAATCTGACAAACAATGGAAACAAATAAATGCTAGTTTAGGAGTTATTATAAGTCAAAGATTATATACATTCTTTCATGCGCTTCCTGTCATACTTATAAAATTGATAATAACATTATTCTAGTTTGAGCTCAGTGAAATAAAGTTATTTGCCAAAAACTTTTACATCATTCAGACCAGGTAACTGAACTTAGTTCTATCCAATTCTCAAATACATACTTTTAAGGACCATTCAATGATGATTTGTTCAGATTAATAAGGACATATTAATTGCCCCAAAACATAGATGGTATGAACTAGTGGGCAAGTTAAAATATGCATTTGGTAATCATTAACTTTCAAGTTTCATTTATGCAGATGACTAAGTTCTAGATATGTGCTATGTTCCTTTTATAGTGATTAATATATGGCTCAATGAAAATTTAAGAGATTATATCCCTATTGAATGCTATTATAATGAGAAAAGAAATATGTGTAAGTACAAAACCAATAAAACATACTAACAGATAACAGATGCTGATGTGGAAACATGTATTATCTGCAATAGAATCTCAGGGGATTGAGAACCTTTCTATTTATTGAGATATAAAAAGGAAAAAATAACATGCTTTTATAGGCACTCAGTTCCTATAAAAGATGTTCAGGAATTTACCAGGTTACAGAATGCTGTGAGTTAAAATTTCCTATAATGAAAGACTTGAGTGACAATTGGAAAGGGGTATATTCTAGTATATTTTCAAACTAAATATAATGTGTTTGACACAGGCAACTGCTTGTAGATAAAGATCAGAAAAACTATGCCATTCTGCCACTCCAAGGAATTTGGACTTTGTACATCGGCACTTGAGGTCAGACATGGATCTTATTTAGGGAATTGATAACACTGAGAATTTTGAACTTACACTTCATTCGAGGTATAAATGACCAGTGTGAGGAGTGGGCACTTAGCGATTAGGAGATTTGTTGGCAACTTCACAAAGTTTAGTTAAGGGGACGAGATGATCACTTCAAGATGAAGTGGTAAGTCTGGGTACAAACAACAACAACAAAATTCAAGTTTTCTGTAGGATTAGCTAGAGGTATTAGGCTTACAAGAAATGAAATGAGGTAAGCTTTAAGGCAAGGAACTGCTCTAGGTGATGACAGTGGTGTTGGGGTCTGTTTTCAGGAAGGAGTGCCTGCAGTCATACACAGATGAGATTGCCTAATGAGAAGGAGAAAATGAAGAAATGAGATGACTATTGAGGGCAAAATTCTGCATTTTGGTTGTAAAATCATAAAAAGAAGGAAAGAAAAGGAAGCAGGAATGAAAATCAAGCTTAGAGAAATGAAGAGAAGATCAGTCAGTGAACATGCTTATTGTAGCAGAGAGGCAAATTAGGGGGCAGTTAGTCGTAGGTGGAAGGGATTGAAGGTCTCTCTGTCATGGAGTATATGGATGGATGTGGGAGAGGACAGGTAACTAGAAAAATAGGAAAGAAGGCCAGGAGGAAAAGACAAATACTTGTAACATTAAGGAGCTTATCTAGTCATTGGGGGAGGAAATGGGATATCACCATTACATATCATAGAACCTGTCCTTGAGTGTCCACACATATACATGGAATTGAATTTCCTGAGTACATTTATCCACCACTATGACACTGTTATTCAATGATATGTGTAATGCACGTGCCATCTAGAAGCATTTTGTCTTCCACTGGACATGGTTCTTTATGTTAGGACAAGTAGCAGTGGGACAGATGGAAATCCTTATGTGTGGTTTCATCAAAGACTGAAATTCAAGGCTTTATGAGTGGAGGCAGAATGTGCTATTAAATTCTTCCTTAGGATTCTCTGTTGGTTTGTCAGGTTGGTGAGTATTTTATTTCCATCAAATAGTCAGGGTAGGTGGGTTGAGAACAGGGAGTTCCACAGACTATTTAAAATACTGCCAAGAAAACAAATGTCAATAGGATGGCAGAAAAGTACCTTCTAGCATTCATCTGCCCCACAAGGATTCCAACTTCAAATCTCAACTATAAAAATACATAAGGCATGACGGCGAGTGTCAAAGACTAGCTGGGAGTGAAGAGGAAAAATAATAATAAAAAAACTAAGCTGAGCGAGTCTTTATAGATCATTGGATGACAAATGTTTCAAATCTTTATTTTGTGGTTTTAAGGAAACTTTTACCAAAGCAAATGTTAAATGCTTAACTCCCCAAACAATGTGTGTTCACACAGAGTTCAGAACTAGACAGAGCCAAAATATCTTAATCAAAACTATAGAAAAAGGAATAAAACATGGAGCAGTCCAAAGAATACATAGGCAAAATATTCCTGCAAAATAGAGAAAAATAAATAGAAAAAAAAATGGTTAAACAAATCCATAAATTGTTTAGCACAGTTGTAACTCAGCATACTGGATTCTGAAGGTTGTGGGAGAATGTCTAAAACGGAGAATTCAGCTCATTTCATGATTCTTAGGAAGAGATATTCTGGGTTTTCACTATACTTCTTGGCCTAAAACATACTCAGAGAGAACTAAAGGCTGTTTACTGCTTTTAGTGTCTGTTCAGATGCACACCTGAAAATGCTGCATTCTCATAGGGTCGTGTCAAGCTCAGTACACACACATAGAGGCACCCTTCTTATGAAGCAGACACACTGCACACTATCCAATTCAGCCACATGTTTATTGCAGACAAATTGGAAATACCAAACCCTGTCACAAATGAAATGAAAGTTTTCCACAAAATTAATCAACTAACACATCAGTATAGAAATTTCTATTATGTAAATCACATTATACCTTACCAAAATTATAATAAAATTTTTTTCTTAGGTTTCTATGTTAACATGATAATAAAAGTGTCTCCTATTTAGGTCCTTTCATAAATAGCATTTTGATGACTGCGTGGGCATGTATCTTGAAGTTCTATCATTTTCCTAGTAGTTTCATATTTTCTCTATTCGTGATGAAACATTAGATATATAAATAATATGTGATCAGGAAGTACTGTTGTGAGTGCATGTGCAAAGTGTGTTTTGGGGTATCAGTCATTCTGAAAAATACTGTACCATTAAGCTACACTTCCAAACATTTCAATATACATTTTAATATGTGTCTGCAGGTTATTAACCAAAAATGGCCTGGTCAAAAATATTTTTATTCTCCCAACACCCCAGATCATTCTAGATAGGACTTGATCTAGACAAAAAGAAAATGGAGCAAAGAAAAGGAGAACAAAGGTTGATAAAAACAAGAAAAGATAAATGGAAGAAACAAGGAAAGAAATACCAAAGAGTAGAATGGAGCGATCACAAAGTATAAAACTACATGCTTTGAAAATGATTTCTTTATGACACAGGAAGAAGACCAAGATAGAATTGGACTTTTAGAATATGATGCTGGGTTAAGCACCCTCTCCCAAACCCAAGTCAACTTTCTGCAGAAGCATGCAAATTCATATGTGACATATTTCCTCTCCTGGTATGAGTAACTGTAATGTTTCTGATGCAAGCTTTGTTTCCAGGAATGTGTATTATGTTTGCAAAACTCTGAAATTAGATTTGCTGCTGCCCTTTCGCCTCCTCTGTTTTCTGTATTCCCCCAGCTGTCTATGACAGAAGCCCCGAATCCTTGGCCTGAAACCAGCATGGTCCCCTGGGGCTGTACACTGGGGCTGTACACAGCAGTATCTGAAATTCTTACTTACTGGCTCCTTCAACAAGACCGATGCTGAAAGGCCTTTGCTTCTGCTTTCAGCATTCATTACATTGCTTATAAATGAAACATGAATGTAATTCATATTTCTTCTAGGGAGAGAAGTTTTAGAGGCTTCATTTATTCATTCATTCAACAAATATTTATCGAGTCCCTTCTGCACTAAAATACCATGGCAGGCACTGTGAGGGATACACAGACACTAAAACATGCTCTCTCCTCTTAGGCACCTAGTCAGCCATCAGCTCCTGTTAATTTTACTTCATTAACGTTTCCTGCATCCGTTTACTTTTCTCCACGCTGACCACAGAAGATATAATTCAAAAAGACCCATGCTCTTCCCAGATTACTGTACAGTAAGATATTAATCATATACCTACTATTATAAAACACCAGACTGAATTCCTAAATTTTCATTATAATCTGCAAGTCTCTATAGTACCCATGTTTAGTAAAAGCTCAGATGACATCTTTTTCCCACATGCTCTACAGCCCCAGTATCTTTTAGCTCTTTGTATGTTTAATGCCCTGCTTAGTAATTACAATTTTGTGTATTCTCTTTATTTTACCTCCAGTATTCTCCCAACCCCGCATTACTTCCCTCCTCCTTATTTAGTGACTACGTCGCTAATTATTATCTAGGTTTCCAATTACATTCAACTTCAGTCGTGGGATTCTGCAATCTAGGGACTAAAGGCTTGCTGCACAGGCGTGAAGACCTGCCCTTGGATATCAGCACTTACATAAACATCTGCATGAGGCATCTGATGCTATAAGTCCAGTGATGTGGGAGCTGGAGACAAGAGAATCACTGGGCACTAGGGACACTGGGTTAGTGAGAAGCCTGTACTAAAGGGTTAAGTGATAAAGCAGGATGCCTGAAATCCTCCATCTTCCTCTGGCCTCTACATGTGCACACAACTAGAGACACTTGCACACATGTGAACACACACACAGGTACAGAGAAAGAGATGGAGACACAGAGAGAGAGATAGAGAGACAGTAAGAGGAAGAGATACCAAGGGAGGGAGGAAGAGGAGAGATGAAGATCCACCTCTCTGAACATGTGCCTTTCCCATCTGGACCACATTTGGCCTATATTGGTGCTCTTAGTGCCCCTTATTCTCAACATGTTCATGACACTCACCATTCTTCCTGTCTGTCTAGTTGTGTGTACATACACTAAGTTACACATTCTATAAGACAGGTATTATGTGTACCTTGTGCTTTATATGACTCTCATATAATTCAGTATAACTTGATATACTGGTTCTATACTAGAAATAGTTTAATTAAGTGACTACATGAATAAACTTGGAAAATCATTGGGAAACATTTATGTACACCATTAGTATACTTTCTATACTCCACATGTAATAGCAGTCACATGTCATACACTGAGTAAGAATACATGTGATAAAGTAGTAGGTTCGCAGGTAAGTAACATTATACATATCAGAGACCAAATCAAGTGTAAGAGAAAAGGAGTCAAAGAAGACTTCATGGAAGAAGATAGTGTTGAGTGACATGTTGAACAAATGCCATAGTTTCGTGTCTAAGGTAAGATAATGGGACATTCCAGGCATAGAAATGATTGTCTTTGTGTGTGAAATTAATAAACCATGCTTACAAGCAGTAAAACTTTTAAAGTGCATTTTGATTGGCAAAAAAAAAATATATACTGAGAAAACTGGAAATGGCATTTTGATTAGTGAGTGAATATACTGAGTACTGGATGTGAGACCACTGGAAAGGAAATGGAATGCTCTGAGAAGACAAGGCGTGCTAAGCTCTCTTGACCAGCAAGTACTGAACAAGGAACACATGTGGTATTGGGGTCCAGATGATCAGCAGTTTCTTTCTCAGGCAGAAGCCCTAGTCCATTTGTGGTCACGTGATTCTGGAAAACTACAGGTGTGAGTTAAGGCCAAGGTGGAGGCATGTCCTGGGGCAAAACAAAGGCATAAGGGCAGGGAATTGCAGAAGGAAGAACTCAGACAAGGGGGTCAAAGATACCGTTTGTTCATGCTCTGCTCACAATGTTCTTGCTAGTAACCAAGTAAACAACATATAAACAACAGTGGGAAAGGAATTGTTCATTTTCAAAATGAACCCAAAGTCCTGTGTCTCCATTTGGCCTTACCTCCTTTCCCATGGCCCTGTGATGCCACAGCTGTTCTTGCTGCAGCTGTGTGGTCTGGACTGGAGGTATTGAAGTGTAGGCCCACTCATAATAATAAGTATCAGATCTGCAAATGTATAAGTAGAAAGATTATGAAGAGACATGATAAGAATTCAACTTGACTTTGAAAATAAATTAAATGTCTAATTAGACAGTTGGGGAGTCAAAACTAATGGGCACTCAAGCATTATTTTTTCTCAAAAACATGAAACTAATGAGCAGTTGACAAGGAGCAAAGCATTATAGTAGCGTGAACTAGAACTCAGGTTCAGTGAGTTACCCGGGAGCAATACAGAGTCATGGACTGACAAATTTACAGGATCGTAAACATTATTCTGTTCAAAATACTTTTATAAGTAAGTTTGAAGGCTCAAAGTAAATATGGCATCATAATGTGTATAATCATCAAAATTAAAATAAAAGTGGCAAGATAAGGTGGCTTGTTAAATATGTAACTTTGGATAGGCAAGGAGGTAAAAACAGGGATTTAATCTCAAAAGCTCTATCTTATATACCAGAGTTCCCAGGGTGTATGGTGAAATGACTTCTTATGAGGGGGAAAAGGGGTAGACAGACAGAATATTGGAGTAAATTGTAATGATTATAACATCTACAATATATGCACTTACAGATGAAGATGCCGTTATCTAGTTTTCATGTATTAAATTACATAAACTTGAAGCAAATTGTGTTGATACAATATGAACAATTCAAGGGAGGGTAAAAAGCAGAGGTTATGAGAACATCAATTGTCAGACATGAGTTTCAGAAGATATTAGGGCAAGAAGAGGTAAACTGTGCAGTTGAGAAAGTGGTGTAGGAGGTCCTTCTGTATTTGTGTTGCTTTCATTGGTTATTAAAGAAACTGCCTTGGCCTAGTTGATAGGACGGAACCCAGGTAGGCGGGGAAGACAGAACAGAATTCTGGGAAGAAGGACAGTGTGGCAGACGACTCCATGAAGCTCCTACCTGAGACTGACGCTGGCAATAATTTTTCCCGGTAAGCTATGACCTCATGGTGTTATACAGATCGGTAGAAATGGGTTAGATCAGAATGTGAGAGTTGGTCAAGAAGATGTTAGATATAATAGGCCAGGCAGTAATTTAATTAATACAATTTCTGTGTGGTTATTTTGGAGGCTAAGCTAGCCGGGCAGTGGGACGCAGCCCACTCCTCTTACAACAAGAAAGAATTTTATGTAGCCAACAGGGCCCATATTCT
The DNA here is from genome assembly GCF_903992535.2 of Arvicola amphibius. Lineage (NCBI taxonomy): Eukaryota > Metazoa > Chordata > Mammalia > Rodentia > Cricetidae > Arvicola > Arvicola amphibius. The sequence continues at coordinate 41,438,366 of NC_052056.1, forward strand.
CTGAATATCTTCCCTGTTTTCCAAGGACTTGGAAAGATGGCCCATTCGAAGGAACAGTAGAACTCTAATAAATGGGCTAGAGATGTTCCCTAGCCGAGCATCAGTGGCCTGTTTCCATGTATCAGCTGCTCACAGGTGGCTTCTGAGAGGGACTTCGGAAACCAATAACTTCTTCCTCTTTCCTCAAGGATGAGGAAAGAAAGATATTAAAGATAAAATTGTATCTCTAAGTTACATATAAAAGGATACCACAGGAAACTTCAGCCATGATATGACTGGAGTAAGAATACAGGGAAAGCAGACCATTTCCCCAGCCCGTGTGCTTCCTTTAAGCCATGTGTGCAATGATGCAGTAGTCTAGATCATAGAAAAAGCAGCAGGGATGGGGGAAGACATCTCCCCAGCCCCAGAGTGACCTCATAGCATGAACAGTGGACTCAACTCATGGTCAGTAAATCTCCCTCACTAAAAGGATGAACACCAAACGAATGTCTTGCTTGCCAGAACCACACAACAGCCATTTTTGATATGCTTAGGGCCAGTTCTGAGTAACCCTCACCATCTTTGGCATGCCACTATCAGATATTGGTGATCCATGCTGCCACTGTGCTGCACAAGGCCTGACCCAGACTGGTTTTTAATTAAATCCTCCTAAACGATGGATGAATCGACCTGTCTGTGCTGCAAGAGTGGTTGTGATCCAGTGTCTTGAGCACGCACTCCCCTGTGGCCTTCTTCTCTCCCCAGAGGCTGTGTCTTTGCATTGCTGATCAATGTCTCCCTCTCCCTGGCTTCAGAGCAGAAGCAATGCATGACAGAATGAAAACTCAGCATGGTTGCTATGACAACAATTTAGAAAGGAAAGAGTGGAAGAGGGAGAAAGGGGAAACTTCACTAGGAATTGGGCTCTACACATCAGTTCATGAGCTGGCTGTTTTAAGGAATTGGTAGCGGGACTTTTTTTTTTTTTTTTTTTTTTTTTTTTTTTTTTTTTTTTTTTTTTAGGAGAATAGAAGTAATAACAGAGTTTCTTCAATTTTGGTTTCTACCAGTCGGAGGGAAAACATGAGGCCTACTGGAGCTAGATGAATAAAAACATCACATTCATGCTCTTGTCCCAGCACTGCTCACCATGTGAAAGAATGCCTCCCATGGAGGTTTACCTTGGCATCCAGACCCATAGCCTAACTTCGTAAAAAATAGCTGCACTAGTGGCTTTTCTGTTACTTTGACAAAATGTTGAAGACAGTTTAATGAGGTTATGATTTTTTTTGACTCTTTGTTTGAGTTCATCATCATTTGGTCTTCTTGTTGTGGACATGTAGTAGCACTATATGTACATCCTGGTTAGAAGCTCATGTTGGAATTAAGCTGTTTACCTCTTCACAGAAAAGAGAAAAAGGTGTCTATATCATCTGTATCTATATCTATGTATATCATCTATAGAAGGAGGTATATATACATCTGTATCTATATCTACCATCTCTATATATCTATACTATAAATCTACGTCTATCATTTTTTCTTTATCTATCATCTTTATCTATCTATCTATATCTATCTATCTATCTATCTATCTATCTATCTATCTATCTATCATCTGTCTATCTATCTATCTATCATCTATCTATCTATCATCTATCTATCTATCTATCTATCTATCATCATCATCATCATCATCTATCTATCTATCTATCTATCTATCTATCTTTCTATATCTATCTATCTCTATCTATCTATCTATCTATCTATCTCTCTCTATCTATCATCTATCTATTATCTATCTATCTTTCTCTATCTATCTATCTATCTATCTATCTATCTATCTATCTATCTATCTATACATTTACGTGTAAGAAATGTAAAATTATATATATGGGGTAGGGTAAAGTGTTCTAGTATCCAATTCAAGGGCATGCCCATTGTCACTGTATTTCCTTCTATTAGGCCATATCCCTTAGAAGGTTTCCTATCTCACCATAGCCTCACATCCTAGTACAAAGCTTTAAACAATAAGATAGGTGGCACTTACCCATTAATAAAGCAGTTTTAACAAGTATGTGTTCTCATGAAGCTCATGTTAAAGACACCTTAGTATAAAAGTGTTTTTTTTCAAAAAGGAAGACATTTCCAAGACAAAACAAATATTATATACACAAGACACCAGTAAATTGCAACTGAAAAACAAATACTTTGAGATCTCCATATGAAAACATACCAGCATTGCATGGTGATGATTTGGAAACATTAGGAAAAAGGATAGATGGTCTCAGAAAAGAAGAGACATGTTCATAACAAAAGTAGCAGCACAGTAGTCTAGGGCAGAATGAAAAGTTTTCAAATGTTCAAGTGAAATAGAAAATTCTTCCCTGCATGGTGAGATGAATTAGCTCTTCTACAATAAATGCTTATGAAAGGTGAGAAAGAAAGGGGTTTTGTCAGGTCAGCAGTATTGAAGGAGAGAGAAATTTATACTTAGTTAGAAAGATCATAAGAGGTTTTAAGATGCTCACATATACATTCAAGGTTCTTGAGTAGTGAGAGGTATTTAAGAAAATTTTTATGTAGAATAAACATATGGCTACAGAGTTGCTGTTCCTAAGATCACATAGAATAATATCAAGTAAATTGGACTCACATCCACTTTTGAGAAGAAGATAAACCAGGCAGTACAATAATGCAAGGAAAAGACTGAATGAGTAGCTTCTTAAAGATGGGATTTGCATATGCTGTGGATGCCTGGCACCATTTAATGAGAGCTCAAAACACGTGAGTGGTACACTGAAATTATTTCATGTATTTTTACTTTTATGACCTGCAAGCATCCCTAAGGGATTTTTTTATTATGCCCATTTTATAGTAAAAAAGTGAAACCCAAGTGGTTAAATATTAAGAACCTATAAATATCAGATCAGATTTTGAACTAGACTCCAAAGCTCAAGATTTTTCAATTATAGTAGAGTATGGTAAATTCGTGTGTACATGAAGTCATAAGGCTTGGAAATAGAAGGGATTGTCTACTAACTAGACATGGACTATAAAGAAGAAAACCTCAAAGAATGAGCACAATAACAATGACACCGGAGTGAGAGAAATATTTGGAGATGGGGCTTCCACACGTTTTCCCTGAGTTTGAGGAATGCTGTCTCTGTGGTTATCATGGATTGCATTTTAGCTAAAAGCAGCATGGGTAGCAATGTGTATCTTTTGATAAGCCTTCTATCATTTGGAAGTGTTCAGAAGCCCTATAGGGATGAAATATCCATGTTAATAGTCTCTCTGGACATGCTAATGTGTACCCCAGGAGGCAGAAGAGGTCAGCCTCAACAGACTATCAGCTGGAGTTAAAATCCTTTCTACCAGCCTTCAGCAAAATGTCCTGTAACTGTTTTTAACCTTTATCTCCAGAAGTGGAAGCTTTCAGGTGTAGAGTATATTAGACCTTCCATCTCTATATTTTCAGTCCTTAAATCTTAGAGAATGTGCCTAAAATCCATGCAAGTGACTAGACAGAACCATGAGAAAGAAGAAATCATTTCATCCTCCTTTATTTTCCTAATTCTCTAATAGTTATATAGAAATCAATTGCATTGGCTTCTTCTTTTATACCTAATTTATATGCAGATAATTTATAGTGTGTTGATAAGCATAAAAAATACAAATAGTGACCATCTCATGTGAAAAATTCAGGCCTGTACATTTGGATATGCTTGAATTCCAAATGAGAGGTAATATCAATGTATCCTAAAACCCCAAAATGCTGGCATTGTGGTTTCTTTACCCCCTATAACAAAGCAGAAATTTATTATTATGGTGCTTGAAATTTGAGTCATCTATATTTCTGTTCTGGATTCAGGACTTCTAGGCTCTAAGATCCTTGGCAAGTTACATATTTTAATTATTGTGTCTTCTTCTAATAAATGGAAATAATAATGCCAATTTATAACTAACATTTGCTGTTCAGCGTCATAACCCCAAATGCATCTAAAGTGCTTAGAAGAGGGCTTTTGTTGTGTCTGGGTAGAGACTGCTGCTGCCATTGAGAGCATGGTGGCTAGGTGGTCATTGAACTAAAAACAATATGAGAGGAGAACAGCTCTGATCTGTTTCAGAGCCAGAGCCACAGAAATGATTTGAAAATGAAGAGACATGATATGGGGCTAGATTGAAGCTGCAGATTGAAGTTTCTCAGACATACTGTACAGTAGACATAGGAAGTATGTCCCAGGATTAATGTACCTAACCAAATACTAAATGCTTATGTTTCCTTCCTTGCCCAGTCTTAAGTGTATGTAATAGACAGATGGGCATGTGGACACATGGATGTCTAGAAATATAGAAGATAAATAGAAATATTTAAAAGAAGCAAAAAACCCACATTTAACACATTTATATGCCAAGAGCATGATTCCCAAACAACAGCAAAACTGAAAGTAATCTGAATGGCTAAATAATACCCAGCTTATTTATCAGTGATCATAGATGTTTAATAGTTTTACCTCCTCTTTGATATCTCCCTCTTTCTTATTTACTCAGCAAATGCTACAGAATATATATTTTAATGATAATATATTAATTACTATGGCTCTCAATGAAATATATGGAATTGTTACCCAGCTTAGTTCTTTTTTTAAGGACCACAAAGTCTAGAGATATTTTAGATATTTTAGAGATAAGCACTTGATTACTTTAGAGTTTTAGATTCTCCAAACCATTGTCAATGACTTTAGATGACCTAGGTACATAAAACTCTGTGCAGTTCATAATATATATGCTTCTACTCTACCATGTGTTTTTTTTCATTTTATGTGTGTGCATGTACATGCTCCTGTGTGCATGTGGGGGTACTGTATTTATGTAAGCATTTACATCTGTGTGTACATGTGTGTTTGCATGCACTTGCTTGTGTACGTCATTCTCCTTCCTAGTGTTTGAGACATGGTTTCAGGCTGAGTCTGGAACTCACTCTTTTTTGACTAGGTTAGCTGACCAGTAAACTCTAGGGATTATCTTGAACTCTTGTATCTGTCTGTCCAGCACTGGGAATGAAGGCATCTACTACCATGCCTAACTTTTTACGTGAGTCCCAGGAAGCTGAATTTAGGTCCTCATGCTTCTACAGCAAGCACGTTGCTAACTGTTCGATCTCCCCAGCCTCCTCCATTATGCATTTTTATTCTTTCATCTTTAAACTTAAAATTAAAGTGTTCCTTTGGTACTTGATACTTTAGTTTTTTGTTTTTTTTTTTTTCATGCCAGCAACCTCCTAGGGGAGTTTCAATCCATTCTTAATGCTGGCTATAGGTTTGGTACACTACACAATATATTCCCTTCAATGGCTCTTAAATAATTAATTAAATGCTAATATTGCTTTTCTTCTTAACAATTGGTCTTAAGTGCTAAATCAATCACAGATTAATTGAAACGTCCTCACTATTTTCTCTTTTCTCTCCATAAATTAGCTTTTACTTTCATTTTCTTTCACGGACCTTTTCCCCCTTCTCTTCAGGCGTTCTCAGAGGGCATCTAACATTCTTTGCCTCCGTAGTTTTGAAGTGTGCAATTTGGAAGGAATGTGAGTCTGGAGGGAATTAAATTAACTAGAAGCTCTATGATTTTTGATTAAATTGCTTCCTTTAAAGATATTATAGAACATTCCAGGTATTCATTTTTAAATTTTCTTCCCAAAATAAAAAATAAAATAGAATGGGGTAGGAAAAGGCATTAAAGTTCAAAAAACTCTGATTTCCTTCCTGTATTACTTTTAAGGTCTATGTTCAAAATACCTTTTTCATGGGTTTAGTCCAAAGCGCCAAACATTAAAATGACTTTTATTGCATTTAATTTGGGGAGAATAAGAGACAGCCAAGGGAGAGTGTCAGATAACCATGAAATGAAGCGATGCCAGAGCTGTAAGGCATGGATGAGCAATTTCTGAAACAAGGGGTGATTGAGAATTTAGACTGTGGTCAAGCAACAGCAGAAACACTCTAAGAGAACAAAGAGCGTTGTCCTGTGAAGCAAACTCTTAAAACTGTGAGACAAGTAAGACCAAGTCAATTTTGAACAGTTAGGTATAAAAGTATATAAGAATCCTTGTGGCTGACAACTGGCCACATTGACGTGCCACACTTTTGATTTACCCCAGGTCTGGTAAAAATAATTCTGTAATTTAAAAAAAAAAAACAAATGAGAATAATCCTTTGATATAGTCAACATGTCTCAGATTTAGGATGGAGTCATCTCCTTGTCTTGACTGAAGGCTCTGCCACATCAAGTATCTCAAATGCAGATGTAGACGCAAAATCACGAAAATGATGGATCCTGACCCTCTCCCTGAGTGTTGTATATGAGTTGACATTATCATTTCTTCTTGGCACTTTTATTTTCTTCATAGGCCTCATCAAGCAGAAAAGGAACACAACCAAAAGCTCCAACAACTTTTGCATCTTAGAAAATACGACTGTTCCGAAAACCAAACCTCATCCTGCCATCCTCTTCTTAAAATTGATGAGTAGATTCCAATTCTTAGAGTGAAATACAAGCCCCTCAAAATTCTATAAATGGTCTGCTTGTTGTAAAAGGAACTTTATATCCTAGTAAGATGTGGTTTCCAGTATTTTTTTTTTTTTACATTTTTCTTGAGTAGTTTGTAAAACAGTTTTGGAATTACTTAATAAACAAGCGTTCTACTATAATAATCCTGTTCCTTCTACCATTTTTATAATTGGCTTTTTGATTTCTCTTATTTTTAATTCTGGGTTGGTCTTAAGTATTAAGAGACCAAGAAAAGCCTTACCCCACCTGGTCATTCTCTTGTCCTATCATTTATGGCACCATGACACAAGTGTCTTTTTTATCTCTCTCTTTCTCAATAGATGATAAGGAGTTTTAGGAAGATACATTGTAGTCTGACTTATTTTTGTTCTCCTTTCTCAGAAAAAATAGGTATTATTGAAATATGATTATTAAAGTTTGGTTGAGTTAAATGCCAAAGGAATTGGGATAACTCTTGTATAAAGCCATGTTGTGTCCTGTGAATGTTCACATACTGAAACCCAATCAACCATGTACGACAGCAGAAGATGAGACCACTGAGAGTCGATTGAACTATGAGAGAGGAGCCTCTCCATAAATAGGATTAGTGTATTAGAAAGGAGGGCCCAGGATGCTGCCTTGTCTTGTCCATGTGACAACATAGGTACAAAGTATTACTCATGGGAATAGACTCTCAAAGTAATTGTATCTGTTGAGTCTGATATTGGATATCCCAGTTTTGATTTTTGAATTCTGAGAAATAAATGTGAATTAATTTTAAGCCACATGCATATGATATTTTGTTATATCCAGCTTACCGGGTCTATGAGAGAGAGAAAAGAAGGAAATAATGACAATCAACAGAATAGTTGACATAGGCAGAGTACAGTCACTGCAACACCTTGTCAAGATGGCAACGACCACTTCTCTATGAAAGGAATAGATCAGAATATTCGGAAAAGGCAAACTCCCCATAAAACCTATTCCATGCTTCTGACTATTAACTCTGAAATACCATCAGGGGAAATTCTTATTTTTTTCATGCTATGTGTAAGGATGTTCATGTATGTGCTTTTACCTAAAAAATATTGCTCTTCATTTAAAAAAAAAATCTTCTAAAGGGAGTGGTAGAATCCCATTTGCATAGTAGGCATTTTATTGCCCTGTATGTGATAAACATTTCATTGTGTTAATAGCCTGGAAAGAAGACTTATAAAAGTATTAAAATTAAAAATCAAATGGTACGACATCTATAACCTATTCTCTACATATCGGTCATAATATTTTTACAACATGTAAAGAATTTGACACTATAAATGATAAGACTTACTTGGCATTCCCTTTTATCTGTCAGTAGAATTAAATGTGCTTCAACAGAAGTCCATAGAATATCTTGTGGGTATCCATACCAATGAATTCAAATATTTAAAACTGAATGTTTAAATAACAAGTAGGAAAAGTTAACTCATTAACAAGTAGGAAAAGTTAAATTTAATTGTTTAAATTAACAAGTAGGAAAAGTTAACTCATTAGATGTAGAATTTAAATGTTTTGATTATAGCAGTGTAGTTTTAAATAAAGGTGAGGTTAGATTTTTATAAATGTCTGAACAAAATTTGTTGTGGAAGTCTGTATGTAATAGAATATAATTGTGGTCTACCAAGTGTAGTTTGGAAACCTAAAATCTGGTCATCGTCTAAGAAATGACGAGAAACACAAATCTTCATTTCCAGACTTGCAAGCTAGGTATTACTAATGAGTCTTAGAAGTCTGTTCTTGAGCAACTCACCCATGTGATGCAGGACACTTATGACCTCAACTAAAAGAAAAACTTTTGGGAGCACTGTGAGGAAGCTAGTAGGAGCCAGGGGTGGGGGTGACATCCTAGCACTTAAGAACCACAAGATTCCCCTTTGGCATCCTTTCAGTGCTGTACATTTTCCAAGTGAGTAGGCAGGCACCCTTAATATTCTTACCCAAGGGAAGGTCCATGACTACATCTGACATCTGGACAACCTCTGCAACCTCAAACCTATAGAAAGAAACCAAGAAATGCCTTTTGGTGCATTTGAGATTAAAACCCCATTGAATACTTAGAGCTGTGTCCTTTTACCCTTTCTCCTCTTCTTGGAGCCAGCTTGTTCTGTCGCATTGTTTTCTTCCTGTCACTCTTTCATTCTCTCTGTTGTTTTCCTTCTGAGCAAGGAAGTTGCGTCAGTTATTAAGGCACTTGGAAGAATGGTACCCAAATGAGTGCTCGTCTACTTGAATTCCCAGTATTTGTCTGCTTCCGCAGAAACTGTGATTTCAATGTTAGCTCCCAGTCTTGAAGCATTGCTTGCTTTACTTTTAAGCACTTCCATTAGAGAAGTCAACGGCAAAAGACACACACACACACACACACACACACACACACACACAAAAAAACCACTATAGCATTAAAGGGTTAGTTTTATTTGAGTCGACAGTTTGGGGGAATAATACCTTTCTCTTCCACTCAAATGTGACGGAATAAAACTAGTTCTTTTGAATAAAATTCAGGAAACAATAATGATCTCTCCATTATAGACAAAAAGAAAAGAACAACAATAAAGTAAGAGGATATTTTTTGATACATGCTATTATTCTTAGACCCATCACACATGGTAAAAAAAATGAAAAGTTATAGCTCCAATTTACGATTTTTCTAGGAAGTTATAAAAACGTATATGTGGCTCAGGTCATCTCATAATGAAAAATAATATGCAACATATAAAATGCTGATATTTAACAGTGTTCTAATATCTGAGCTACCCCTTATTTCTAGTTGCAAATTTTTTTCATTAGTGTCCTGTTAATAATAGTAGCATCATTATGAATACACACATGTGATTAAGAATCCACTGTGTGCATTAGCTACAGAGGATAATTTTCCCTCTGGGATTTAATTGTTGTGTTTGAGGAAGGAGAGAAATGAAATCACTATGAAGGGGTGAGAGATTCATGCATTTCTGCCACTCGGGTCTCATTATTTATTTGAAGATTTTATTGTGTGCAAAGAAGGAAGGGCGCAGTTATAATGGATACAAGGTGTATGTGCAAATGCAACTAAGTTCTCTGCCACCAGGATCAGTTACCAGGTTGGGAAAGGGCAAAATTTCTCCTTTTAAGGTGCTATCACCAGCTTCTTTATTCTTCTATGTAGACTCAGGGATTCTCTAAGGGAAGCTTGTCTCTTTAGCAACTCAGGTGGCCTCTGGCGTTACAACCCATAGAAAGATATAGAGAGGTGGATAGCTACCTAAACATCAGAACTTTTTTGTTCTATTATTTTCAACTCTGCTTATTTATTGGCACAGAATATCCATTGCCTACTTTTAGACTAGAGTGGTATTCCTCAAATGAGCAAACCAGTGGAGGACTAAGCATCCGGCAATCCCTTTCTAAGGAAGACATGCTAGATTTATTTATTTATTTATTTATTTTTTTGGAGGTGGGGGCTCTAATTGAGATACCCAGCAGTCCTGAAAACATTTCATTCATCACATCCCAAAGTGATTTGTAAATGAATATCAGCTCATCAGGAAGAGAGACTGGATAAGTGGGAGATTCAAAAGAAGCAGGTTCCTTCCTCTATGCAGAGGAACAATCTGGCTTAAACGTCAAATCATTACAGTTTATTGTGGTTTTCAAAGAACGAAAGAAATGCCATGAACTAATTGACTTAAAAGGCATGGGGAGGAGGAGAGGACAAGAAAGGTAATTTGGGAAGGAGCCTTCCACAGGAGCCATAAAGTGAGTGTCCACCTTGGACACTTTCTGGAGTCAGTACTGAACCACCGCCCCAGCACAGTAATAACTTGGGATAAAATAAAGCATCCTCCAAGGAGGCATTTAGTGGTGAGCTAAGGCTGAGAGCCTTCAAGGACATTTATCTCCATAGTAGCAACGCTTGACTCTTTGTGGTTTCCACAAATCTCTGTAAAAGGCATTGATCGCCCCTGTCAGTATGATTAGAGGAAGCACCGATGCATCGCATGTTTATGATTTTATAAAGAAAAAAACTCACGTATTTATCATATACCATGAAGAGTTTTCATTCTCCTGGAAAGGATAAATGGTCCATTTTTAAGTGAAGCCTTCTCTTTTTGGTCCTGTGCTATTGTTTAGAATGGTTTCTAAAGGCCAAGAACCTGGTACCAATCTGTAAATTTGGTCATTTCTCCCTATTCCTTTGTCATCCTTACCCATCTTTTAAGACTGAGATTTGTGCTACTCAAATGCATTTTCCATCTTACAAGTGGTATTCTTTTCACAAGCGTTATCCCACAACATTCTTTAACTTCTTCAGGGATACTCTAAGTGATGAATGTCAGCAGAATAGCCATCAGTAGTCATTCCCAAACATTTGAGCACTTTTTTAGTTATTTGAGATTGTTAATCTCATTTGAGGAAATGGATGTGGAATATAGATTTTGAGACAAAGCCTGTGACCTCTGGAAAGATTCAGAATGCTATATGATAGAAAAGTGTTATCATCCATAAGAAAGTTACTAATAGTAACAACATTTATGTCAGGGTTTCTCATCCTCGCCCTACTGACACTATAAGGCATACATGTGATTCTTATTATGAGAGAATTCTGTTGCATTGAACTCATTTTGCAGGATCTGTAGTAGATTTTTATAGTTCATTTGAGAAGTACTACTCTAGAGTAGAATGATAGCTACTGTCACATTTTTGAAAAGACTCATCAAAGAAAATTTATTTGACCTTGGATTACAAAATGAAGAGTAATCAAGGCTAGAAATCTAGGTGGGGTCACAGTTTGTGACACTGCTCCTTTCTTGGAAGTAATATTTAAACATAGCAATGTTAGAAGCAGATGAGTAGTTATCATGGTTTTTGAAGCAGGACAAAAATAGATTCAAATCCTAGATTTCAATTTTGGCAGTTAAGGGACCTTAGCCAGATAACCCAATACTGCTCCTTTCGATCGCGATTAAATGTGCATGGGAATAGGACACTGAAATCATTGTGTGTAAAAAGGATTATATCCAAAACTTCAAGGTAAAAAATTATACATAGGAACAAAATCCCATTCTTTAAAAAGGTAGGGCAAGGTACCCTGCCCTCTCTTAGAACTGGAGGGGGAGGGGGAAAGGTGAGTGGGGTAGCAGGAGGGAAATGGGAGGAGGGGAGGAAGTGGAAAATTTGAATGGTATTATTTATAAAGCAATAAAAATAAATAAAATTGAAAAAAGGTAAGTATAGAAACAAAGGAAATGTTTGAAAAACCAACATTTCTAATTGGTGGATTGGGTTAGCATACATAAAACATAGAGTCTCAGCCTATGATTTCTGTTAAATTATCCTGTTATTTACTAGGAAATAAAACATGCATAAATGATTTTACCTTTATTTTCAGTAGAAAGAATCAATAACATTTCTTTTTTTTTTTTTTCGGTTTTTTGAGACAAGGTTTCTCTGCAGCTTTTTTAGAGCCTGTCCTGGAACTAGCTCTTGTAGACCAGGCTGGCCTCGAACTCACAGAGATCCGCCTGCCTCTGCCTCCCGAGTGCTGGGATTAAAGGCGTGCGCCACCACCGCCCGGCCATCAATAACATTTCTAATGAAGACAACCATACTCACCAATAAAATTTCTTAATTATCCAAAATGTTTAGAATTTAAATTCAAAATATGTAGACGGTGGGACAGATCTAATGGGAGACCATCAAGTCCAGTTGGAATGGGACTGATGGAACAGGGGACCAAACCGGACTCTCTGAATGCGGCTGACGGTGGAGGAGGACTGAGAAACCAAGGACAATGGCAATGAGCATGAACTCTACAGCATGGATGGGCTCACTGTGAGCCTTGTCAGTTTGGTTGCTCACCTTCCTGGACTTAGGGAGAGCTGGGAGGACCTTGGACTTAACATAGTGAAGGGAACCCTGATGGTTCTTTGTCTTGGAGAGGGGTAGAGTAGGGGTATGGGTGGAAGGGAGGAGAGGGAAGGGGGAGGAGGAGGGGAGGAGATATAAATTTTTAATAAAAAAATGAGAAAAAAATATGTACATATGTGTATACATGTTCAGGGATGGTGTGATAAGCAACTGTCAATCTTGATGGGAATCAGAGCTGGAAGTTGTTGCTGAAACAACTGTTAAATATGAAAGAACAAATCTTAACTTGTTTCATTGAACCATGTGTGACCATTTTCAGTGCCATCAAATGCCGTATGTGCAAATGAGATCTTAGGTCTGAGGTCTTATTAGACAGAGAAACTTTCTTGCATCTGCTTCCTGGTGTGTATTTGACCATGCCTCTTAGGGGAAGAGTAGAACTTGGGATTGGAATGTTGAGTACAGTATATAAATACAGGCTGATTATAGAGATCTAGCTTTGAACATTTTTCCTATAAACTTTAGTTAGCCATTCAGATCATTTTGTTAGCACTGCCTTGATTTGGGTAATTGTAGAGATTAAAACCCATGGTTTCCAGGATTGAAACTACTTCTGCTTCTGCAATTTCAGTGTATTCAAGTTTTGAAATAAATGGTCATTTTAGAGCTAAATTAAGGCAAATTTATATAAGGCTTAAAACCGATGGCAGCCAGTTCTTATAGGACAGCCTCTCTTCTGAGCAGTGGAGGCTTTATTCTAGTGAGGGAAGATTTCGTGGCACAATCAGTTACACGTGAGCCTCTTTTCAAGGCTCACTACTCCACGACACTGCTGATTCAAGTGTTCCATTAATGCCAACCCATTCAGTTCCAGCAAGGAACTCTTTCTGATAGGTTTCAGCTCAGGCCACAGCTACTTAGCCGTCTCTGGGAGAGGCCTGCCTGAGGAAAAAGGTGATAAATGTCACACTGAGAGATTAATTGCATATGTTCCCTGTGACATGACATCCCATAGGACTTAGGAATATGTTTGTGGTTTTAGAAAGCATACTGTAAATATCAGATTCAGCTTTGGCTGTGACCCTGCCAAACACGGGGCTGATGTCATTTGTCATATTCAGACACTGCCTTTTAAAAAACATCCTTGTACAAGCTGATGCCAAGGTGTGAGGTGTTTGATAGCTCTGAGGAAATTGTTCTCCTTATAGTAGGGGAGTGATAGGTAGGAAAAGGAAGGCAAGGTATTAAACCCTAGGATAGGGCACAAACATGTCACTAAGGGAAATGAGTAAATAATGTTCTTGCTTTTTGATTAATGAATGTTAGCCGACAGATTTTCTTATGTCTTCCAAAACTCTTCCACTAGTGAATTTTTAATGGGAAATCTATCATGGAAGATAACCAGAAGTTTCCAGGGAAAAGGTAATGCTCACAAAGCTTAACTACAGGGAGATATTTTGGGAGTTGGTACTGGGTGAGTGTTAGGGCCGGAAAGCATAGTGAGCAGCGCTCACTACTGCCTAGATATTAGCATTCCAACAATTCCATAGACTCCTTCATCCTCCATTGAGCTTCAGATTAGCTTTAAAATTCTGCAATTGTGTTACTTATGCTTCTTATATCTGTTCCTCAAGTAATCTATTTTGCTTTAAATCCCTACATCCCTCTCTGCAAAGCCAAAATGATTAGCTTCTTTTTTTTTTCTTAAATGGAACTCTTCCCTCTATTTAGACCTGTGAATATTTCACACTTCTCAGACTGAATGGAACATATTTTCTCTGTCAGCAGACAGATGTTCAGAGCATGAAAGCTCACCTGAAAGAGGTAGGATGTTTCACCATCCATCTGCCGCAAAAATGACCAGCCGGCAACAACCATCCATTAAATAATTTACTTCATTGTGGAAAATACTTATTCAACCTATGATCTAGAAGGCTTAATTCTATTACTGTTTTCAACTGGAATTCCTTCTCTAGCCTAATACAATGTGCAGCAACCCTAGGCTGCAAGATTAAGTCCTTGACATCTGCAGGGAATTTGTGATGTGAAACCAAGGTGCCTCTAAGAAGAAGAATCCTTAATCTTTCTCATTTAGTCTCCAGTGAGTGTAACATGAGTGGACACCGAACATGGAGACCATGAACATAATAAATTATGTAACTGCTCTAAAGTGTTAGGTAAAGGAGAGGAAATGAGAGAAACTCCCATCAGAGACAAACATGGATGATCATGATTCAGGAACCTGGATTCCAGCTGCCTTGGATGGCATTTGCCATTGTGGGAAATAAGCAATTAACATTTTATAATTACAGAATAAAAGAAAGTAATAAACCTACACATTTACTAAACATATTTCTGGGAACATCAGGTAGGCAGGCTACAACAATACACAGAAATCTCCTTTATAGGTTTTCTATGTTGTCTGTTAGCCATATTGGCTTTTGGATTGGTGCGAGAAAATTGTCTGCTAAGTTCATAAATTCCAAAGGATTCATCTAATAGTCAAAGGGATGTTAGGTCAGCTAAAGGAGTGAGTGACAATGTCATTTCAAATGACTTAAGGTAGCCACAGGCAATTTGGGATTTCAATTTGTAACATTCTAATATTTTACAACCATTTCAGTCCAATGTTAGCTTAGCAGTCTTTAACATTGCTGTGACCTTCTTTGGGAACTTTGGTTCAGAACAAGCTTCTTGAGATCTGGAAGACAAAGATTGGGGAATGTGCCTCACCCTGTCTTCCTTGTCTCCATTCTACATTCACTTTTCCAGCTCCATAGTCCCATCTCTTTGTTTTCAGTCTCTGATTCCCCCTCCCCCCGATTTTGTTTTAAAGTATATTTTCAGGTGGCAACTGGCCTGTCATTAAGAAGGAGAGACCCACCTAGAAGTCATAGCTCCGCTATGATCAACATGTTTGCTTCACTGTGATTGCCTTCATCTTGTTAAACTGCAGTTTTCCTTTCTATTAAATTGTATCCTGAGTTAGACATTCTCCAGAATTCTTTCTTGATTGTTTGCTGTATATCAGATATTAAGCTGAGAAAAAAAATGGCTCATAAAGTTCTTACAAATAATTACAAGGCTATGTAGTAAATGTTATGAAGGGAATATTTTCAGGTGCCAGGAGACCCCATTAGGAGAAATTGCTTTTTAGCAGGAAGGGGGAAAGATGGGAGCATGCACTAAGGAATAGTTATATTTGTGATAAACTTGATTGGTTATTAGTTGAGCAGGGCCCTCTCATCCAGACATGTATATATATATATATATACAAACATGAAAGAGCCTTGGACTATGATATTGAATGGAAAAGTAATTTAATTTGATAAAACTTAAATGGAAGACTAGGGTAGGGCAACTAGAAGAGGCGTCAGATACTCTTGCTAAAATTAACTTATTAAAATTTAACATCAGCAGAACTGGGTCATTTACATTCAAAAGAGGAAGAATTTGAAATATGGGAATTTCTATAGACAATTGTTTTATCCCAGGCAAAAACAAACAAAAAACAAACAAACAAGACCTCACTTAAAATTATAATATAACATGGAAAAACAGAGGTATATAGATAATAATATGAAAAAGTTGTGGCATTTAACACTGTCTCAGAAGATTAGAAAACAAATTCTGCCTGAGAACTTGTTGAACTGAGATATGATAAATTATGGCCTGAAAGATAGGTTAAAAAATAGGATTTTTTTCTGGAATAAATAGTTCAGGATTGTGATTTGGTTATCTAGAAATAGGGGAGAGGACAGGGTTGATAGTGAGTTCAGTTGGTGGTTTGGAAATAAAGCATATCAGGTGGGACAAGTGTGATTAAAAATATAGACAGGATCACATAATAGTGGGAATTATCAATGAAGATTGATAAGAAGTCATGATTTTCTTGGTGACAAAAGGCCATTCAAGATTTTCTGCCTGCAGCCAGAGAAGAAGAACTGCACTACCAAATGGCTGGTCCCCACAATGGCTGTGTCAAGCTGCAGGAAGAATGCACATAATTCTTCTAGCAGTGTAGAGAATGGATTTTGAGTTACGCAGGTGTAGAAGGAGAAACGTGAACAAAAGGAGATCCTTCAGAATTTTCCATAAGAAAAATTGTGAAAAATGTAAAACATTGTATAAATAATGTGGATGGAATCAAGACACAGTTACTAATGCAAATTAAATGTTTTACTCTTTCTTCAGAAGAAAGCTGTCTTGGCTTGGGTTTTTTAGAAGCAGACCCTGAGATGAGTATTCAAGTGGTAGCAGTTTAATTTGGAAAGGAAGAAAATGCCACCAGGAAAATAAGGAAATAAAGCAAGGAAGATATTTCAGTGAATAAAGGGCATATTTTTATGCAAATTATCACTGTGGGCAACTGGCACTTAATCCTGCTGAGAAACTTTAGAAGACAGTAGAGAGCATATGCTTTATAACTATGTTAACAGACACATAAAAATGCATTCCACCCAAGGAGAATGGATGTAGGATATTTATAAACCAGTTCCCATCAGCCACTGGTCAAATGCAGGGGCTATTATCATTTGGTCCTCCTACTTGCTCCACATTGAGATGCGGTTACCACTGACAGCAGTTAGACTGGCACATATGGAGATGGTAAGACCATAGAAGTGTAAACAGGACAACCATATATCCTCCCAAAATGGACCACCCCAGGACTTGTGCCAGATGATGATTTCATTGATAGAGACAATAAAGGGCTAAAGAGTTTGAAAGAGAAACAGAATTTATTTCTGGGCATGTTGGATTTGAGGACTCAATAGTAAATTATGATTTTAAACCTCAACAAAGAGTCCTGGACATGCAATTTAGATTTGGAAGTCAACAACAGCATATACATAATATTCATGTAGACAAATGAGATCCCTTATTAGATTATATAGTGAGAATGATGTACTAAAGGGAAAACTCTTGAGATTGCCACCATCTCAGGGTAGTACCAAGAAAATACCGTAAGAGACCAAACAAAATTAAGTCAGTAATTTTGGATGTAGTCAACAGTTATAAAGAGCTAATTAGGTATGCCTAGTTCTCAGTTATCTACTCTTTAGTGATCTGAGTGAGAGTGGTCTATAGAATAGACATATGTGGCAAGGGCTAAGTAGAAAGCTAAACACTACTGTTCTATGACTGAGATGAATATGAGATGTCAGTAGTGAGAGGGGGTAATTCAAGACAGTGCTTATAGCTCACTCATAGACCAAAGGTAGGAAGAACCAGCAGAGTTTAAACAAAGGAAGCAATGAGAAGAGAACTACCATTGGGGAGCAAAGTCCCAGAGAAGATCATTCAATGGTTCAGGCAAAAGGAATTCCTACAAGGAATACAGTTATCTCATTCTGGAACACTGAGAGAAAGGCGTAAAGAGAATAGGTGAATTTAAGTAAGCAGAAGGTGGAAAGAGTGTATTTAAAAAGTAACATCCCTTATAGTCCTAGAGACAGATGCTCTTGGGAGATTATGTGGAGTGCAGGTCAGCAGGAGGTTGGAGGATGACTAAGGTTTGGAACAATTATAGATATGAAAGAAGAAAGGTTTTTGATAAAAGAGATTCCTGGAAATCAACTGACTTTTTCGATTAAGTTTGTAATAGTGCATCTCCCTGCTATTTCCCGGCAGTGTGCAGGACCTGAGAATTGGGGAGGTAGGGCTCTAGTGTTGGCCTTTGCTTTATCTTGCAATTAAGATATATAAGGAAGGAGAGCAAAGGACTGGTATTTTGTAATTCTTGGTGTCACTTTAGTTATTATGGGATCTATTCCAGGCATGCTCTATAATACTTCCTTTGCTTTCTTAATGCTTACGTCTTCTTTAGGTCCTGATGTCTGTATTTCTTCACTTGCAGTCATTTGTACCCATTTCATTTCAGACCACCACAAACATCTCTAGATTTCAGTGCTGTATTGTGGGGATGTATGCATGTGTGTGGCGAGGTGAACAAGTGCCACAGTGCCCATGTGGTTAGATGAGGATAACTTGAAGGAATCCGTTCTATATTTCTACTATGTGGGGGCTGGGATCAAAATTAGATCATAAGGCTTACCCACTGATACATCAGGCCATTCCATGATGAATTGTTCATCAAAGCCAATGTTTCTTTCTCTTATCAGTGTGACCTTTAACATTTCTCCACCAAATATACTACCACTGGTTTTTCCTTGTTTCTATAAAAGTTCCTAGTCTGGTCCTGTTAGCAAGGATACACTGTAGAAGCAAACAACTCTGAGAGCCCATTGAAAACCCAATGGAATTTTCATCTTGAGCTTATGCTACATGGCCATAGTGGGCTAGAAGTTAGTATAGAACTCAGGCCAATAGACAACTCAGGTGATAGACTTCTCAGAATAGCTTCTCAAATTGCCACAATCACTATGGAGATGAGAAACCCTCTGGTTAAAGAGTTTTTCTTACAAATACTACCAATACTTCTTACAAATACAACCCAGAAACAACATGCATTACCACTTTTGTATTTTGTTGAACAAATCACATCACCTGGTGCCATCTACCATCAACATAAGCCTGAAAGTAGAACAGTGTCTTTCACTGAAAAGGAGAGCTGTTGTTTGTAGAGTTCAGTGTCTGCTTAGTTTCCAGCTTCTGTAACGCAGTGCCCCTCTTTTGAGCTTTAATCCATTTGATCCATTTGCCAACTAAGGTTGAATATGTGCAAGATTTTGCATCTTAGCCGGTTACTCTTTGATTCTTTCTCCAAATACTCTTTTTATTTTTTCTTTAGGTGATTATTTTCAAACCAATGGCTCTTGCATTGACTCATACCTCACTTTCTCCTGCTATACTCTTATCTGTGTCTTGAAATACTTAGCTGGAGAGCATCATGAGGAAAGTCATAAACTCCTCTCATGGCTAAGATTTGCTAATTTCTTCTTGTTTTGGAGATGCTGTTATAGAGTTTCAGTGTACATTGAAGGCAAAAAATCTGTTACTTGCTTTGATAGCCATGGATCAACACAGTGCGTTTTCAAAAAAAAAAAAAGAAATCTTGCTGCTTACTTGATTTGTAAAAAAACAAAAAAAAAATGCATGCTTTTTGTCTCTAAAGGAAACACATCTTTTTCATAACAGTTACACATGATTATCCATATCTAGTCATCAAAAATTATAGAAGCTTTACCTCACATACCAAAATGTAAGCTCTCTTGTCAATACCACCTGGACAGGCTATAACTGACCTAAATTTTGATACTATATGTCTTTATAGGTTAAAATCACCATGAAACCAGATCCCTCCAATGTCAGAGGCCAACCAGAAGTTCAAGGATCTGAGCTGTGTCTGTGATTGACAGTCTAGAAATCAGGATGCCAATAACCACATCTTCGTGCTTATTTTACTAGTGTGGATCATAGAACAGACAGGATTATTTTGCTCTTAAGTATTATTAGATACTATTTCAAAGGTTACAGACGAATCATCAGATATAAGAAATGCATAGGGCTGTGACAGGAGAAGGGGCACAGAGTCCATGCCCTATTTGGCCTTGTCCTTCATAAGCATCACCAAGTTGTCAACTAATCTAAATTTCTCCAAATAGTTTTTTTCAGGTAATACAAATGTTTGTTATAAAGCATGGATGATTATATGCTTGAGTATCTATGATCAACTCAACATTCCATTCATTACTGAGATATTCTAATATAATTTAGTGTTATATTTTTTCCTCTTTAGAGTGAATATCTTTTTTTGGTTTTTTTTTTGTTTGTTTGTTTGTTTTTCGAGACAGAGTTTCTCTGTGGCTTTGGAGCCTGTCCTGGAACTAGCTCTTTTAGACCAGGCTGGCCTCGAACTCACAGAGATCCATCCGTCTGCCTCTGCCTCCTGAGTGCTGGGATTAAAGGCGTGCGCCACCACCGCCCAGCGTGAATATCTTTTTTAGAAAAGCTTTAAATAATTTATTTCTGATGAAATAATTTTTCATTATGTATTATTTTCACTAAGTCCAGAATAAAATTTATATATTATACTGTTATTAGAGTATTACTGTAAATATGCATTCTATAAATATAGGGGATCTAAGTAAATTTGTTTCCTTCAATGCACACAAAATTCCAGTTGGAATAGATGCTAGTAATAAAAGACAGGGGAGTTAGGGGGAAAGATATTTTATTTCATGTATGAAGTACATATTTGTGGGGAAAAGCTTATTAAAAGAAAATTCAAAGAAATTATAGAAGCCACAGAAGAAAGAAAAGAATACAGGCTTAGAGACATAGGAAACTGTGAGGGTAAATGTGGGAAAAAGTTAAAGACGTATATGGAATAACATTGCTGCTTCCTTTGTATAAGAAATTGTGGAGAGGAAGGAAAGTAGTGCCTCTTTATTTGCTAAGAAAAATTATGGTAAAGCAGCATGTATTCTGGTGACACCTTCTGGTTTCTCTAAATAAAAAACGTTCATAAAATTAGTATAAATCCAGGCTTGTGGAATGTCTCTATAATATCATTACTTGGGTAGAGGCAGAAGAATCCACCTACCTGAGAGCTTTTTGCAAAACACAAAGGAGAAAAAAAAATACTCACAGTGACACACATGAAATGGCTGTATAAATCAAGACTGGAACAATAGAAATGAGCATCTTAATGTGGAAGAAAGAAGATGTTGTGAGTTTCATCTCCAAAAAAAAAAACCCCAAACAAACAAACAAACAAAAAACCAAGCAACAAGAAGCAATTAATGAATACTGGGAGAAGAGGGAGGGGATGGGGAATAGCCTCCTTATTGGTTGTGCAGTGCAGAGCGGTCAGTTTGGAAACTACATACACACAAACAAAGCAGAAGCATCAGGCTATATTTATCTATATGTCTGCACATACACACACACACACACACACACACACATGTAAGGAATGACAATAAAAGAAATTCTTTCACCTTGAGAATGAGGGGGTATGGGAGAAGTTTGAAAGAGAGTACCTGGGAAGGGCTAGAGAAAGGAAGTGAAGAGAGGAAAGTAATGCATTTCTAGTCCAATTCTGGACATACTTTTTTAAAAAATGACTTCCCAAAAGTGGAGTAATATAATCCCATAAAGATATATATCTTTTCCCAGAATCTGTAATTTCTGTATCCACCCACAATACAAGTACTCTTTAGAATCATAGATTTCTTTTTTCTTTTCTTTTTCTTTCCCTTTTTAAATTGATTTTCGTTGAGCTCTACAGTGTTCTCTGTTCTCGTCCCTGCTTTCCCCTCCCCTTCTTTTGTCAGTGATGAAATTATTATATTTTAAGATGATATGCAATTTCTGTATTTTTCTGCTCACTATTTATTTTAAGATTAATTCATGTTTTGGCATGTGTCATTGTTCTATAGTATTTCATCATGTAAGTGTTCTTTTTATGTGCCTTCAATTGTGGATGTTTATTTGAGTTATTGGCAGTTATAAATTACAATGAGTAGATTTGCTATGAAAATTTTAATAAATGTAGTTTGATTAAACCTTGTTTTCACTGGGTGTCATTAAGGGATAAAGATAGGCTGGGAGGAAAATCTTAGAAGGGAATAATAGGGAAAACTAGGGGAACTAAGGTCCATAATACCTCTGGAGACAAGCAAGCCCTAGGGGAATGGTGATAAGCTTGGAAGAGAGAAAGAAGCAGTAGTTGCTGTAGATCTATGGGTACCCTATGTAGCTCATTATACCCTAGGGCGGGCATAATGGATGAGGGGAAGTCAGGCACAAGCAGAACATCTAGCACTCTACCAAGTGTGGTAACTGTTATCCCTGGAGGAGAGTGTGTGTCCAAAGTCTATGTCAGGTAACAAGATGACCCATACTCAGCCATGTTCATTTCTGCTTTATTCATCATAGTCAAATAACATTGGAGACAGCCAAAATATCCATTAACTAGTGAATAGGTAATGAAATGGTTTACATTTATACAATGGAATATTATTCAGCTGTTAAGAACAATGGAAGTTGCCAGACAGTTGTGGGACATGCCTTTAATCCTGGCACTTGGGAGGCAGAGGCAGGTGGATCTCTGATCTCTGTGAGGCCAGCTTGGTCTACAAGAGCTAGTTACAAGACACCTAGGGTTGTTACACAGAAAAATTCTGTCTTATAAAACCAAAAAAAGAAAAAAAATAAGAAAAGGAAGAAAGAAAGAAAGAAAGAAAGAAAGAAAGAAAGAAGGAAGGAAGGAAGGAAGGAAGGAAGGAAGAAAGAAAGAAAGAAAGAAAGAAAGAAAGAAAGAAAGAAAGAAAGAAAGAAAGAAAGCAAGCAAAGAACAATAGAACTTGTAGGTAAACGAAGGGGAGCTAACAACGAACATACTGAGTTTGGCAACCTGGAGCCAGAAAGACCAACGTTGCATTCTTTCTCTTACACGTAGACACTAGCATTTAAACTTTGTTATGTGTGTTTCCATCTGAATAACCACAATTATTAGGAAGCTAGTAAGGGATTACAGAGGAGGAAATGGCTCTTCCAAGAAAGGACAAATAGAAGACAGTGTTATAAAAGGATAAAAAGGAAATTAGAAGAAGAGAATTAAAGCAAGGGGAAAATGGTAGAAAAGGAGAAAGGGGAAATATGGGGAGGGACAACTAACACTAAAGACTTGATGGAACGCGGACTGCTATAGATGTTTCCTAAAATATTTATTTATAGAAAAGGAATTTAAATTATGACACCATGTCATAGGAGAAAGAGCAGCCCAAATATGCATTATGTGCCACAAAGTACAACCTACAATATGAAATGTGTTTTACCTTTTTGAGTTGTTGGCCAGAGGGCTCAGTGTTAGTTGTGTTTTCTAGTTCTGTGATTAAACCATGAGCAAGCAAAGCTTACTGAAGATAAGGTATATTTGGCTTTTATGTCCTCGATCTTAGTATATGGAGGGAATCCAACTCATGAGTTCAAGGCAAGAACCTAGAGAGGCAGAAATTGCAGACTATTCTATGAAGATGTGCTGCTCACTGACTTGATCCCCTTGACTTCCTCAGACTTCTTTTTTATACAGCAAAGGACTATGTATCTATGAGTAGTAGCACCGTAATGATCTAGGACCTGCTACATCAATTATTAATCAAGAAAATGCCTTAAAGAGTTGCCTACAGACCAATGGTATGGAGCCATTTGTTCAATAATTCTTTCCTCTTTCCAAATATATCTACGTTTGTGTCAAGTTGGAAAACATTCCTGCCAGCACAGGATCATGTGGATTTCATCAGACACTAAAAACTCTTACCAATGCTGACCTCCACAACTAGAGTGCAAAACTTTATTGCAGAAGACACAAAACACTTATGGCATAGAAAAAAATGGGAAAATATAGCTGGTACTCAGCTGAAGTTTCACCACTACGGACTAGAGCTCATAGTGTTAGATATTGCTATATACTGTTAAATGAGGCGTAAGTAATCACTGATTGTGCTCAGCTACAAAGCCTGGACGCTATGATGATGACCTACCTAAAAATATGTTCTTCGGTGTAATAATGACATGAATATTAGAGGAGTAACCACTAGGGTTCTTTTTTTCTTGTTTGAATGTAAGGACCACTTTTTGAGATGGAACTCATAGTATAGTTGATAATGTTAATGATGCCAATAACCCGAGATTACATAGAATGTGCACCTAGGGAACACATCCTAATATTAGACATCCATGAACACAGCTTAGATTCCTAAAAATTTACCATATACCATAGATTAGAAAATCACTCAACCCTCTACCAAGAAGCTTCTTCGGGCAGTAGAAGGTAACACAGAGACCCACAACTGATCATCATGCAGGGTGATAAACTTTGAAGTGTTCACTCTGAATGGACATATTTATCACATCCCTCCCAAAGTTCAGGCATCTTTGTCGAAGTGGAGGGAGAAGATAGTAAGAGCCAGAGGTAGTGAGAAGCTTTAAAGAAACATCATTTTTCCAGACAGAAAGGTGCAGGTCTACATAGGAGCTCCCAGAGTCAGTGACAGAATGTATAAGGCCTACAAAGGCTTAAGCTGAACAAAACATCCAAGCGTGAATGAGGGCAAATGCACAGAAGTCCCACAAAAAGCCAAGTAGCTATTAGTAAAAGATAATTGCTAGAAGGAGGAAAATCAGTTCTCATCAGTAGAATGATACTGATCTTATGAACCACACACCAAGACAGCCCCCCATGTTCAGGAATTGATGACCAGCACAGATTAGTATTAGTGGCTTTTATTTTAAATTGTTTTTATTTTTTAAGAGAGCAAAAGAATATGAAGTTGAGCAGTTAGGCAAGTGTGGGGGATTCTCACAGAGGAGTTAGGGGTTGGAGAAAGCTCACATAATAAGTAAATGTACAAACAAGGAAAACAGCAATTTACCTTATCATAGAATAGAGGAATTCTAGGATGTAATTGGACCATGATATGAAATTCAAGAGAACGTGACTGAAAAAAATCATCAATATTTATTTAAAAAACAAGCAAACAAACAGATTACCACTGACTAGGTCCACTGGTGTATTTAGTTTCCATTATTTCTCTCTCTCTCTCCTTTCTCTTATTAGTATTTTTTATCCTTACAATGAGATAAGCTTGCAAAAATTTCTTTGCTAAATTTTCAATATGATCTTTTTTTCCTTTTTAAATTATTATTATTATTATTATTATTAAAAATTTTCACCTCCTCCCCTCCTCCCATTTCCCTCTCCCTCCCTCCATTCACCCTTTCCCTCCCTCTCCAGTCCAAAGAGCAGTCAGGGTTCCCTGCCCTGTGGGAAGTCCAAGATCCTCCCCCTCCCCATCCAGGTCTAGGAAGGTGAGCATCCAAACAGACTAGGTTCCCACAAAGCCAGTACATGGAGTAGAATCAAAACCTAGTGCCATTGTCCTTGGCTTCTCAGTCAGCCCTCCATGTAAGCCACGTTCAGAAAGTCTGGTTTGATCACATGCTCCATCAGACTCAGTTCAGCTGGCCTTGGTGAGTTCCCATTAGATAGGCCCACTGTCACAGTGGGTGGGCGCACCCCTCTCGGCCCTGACTTCCTTGCTCATGTTCTCTCTCTTTCTGCTTCTCATTTGGACCTTGGGATCTCAGTCCAGTGCTCCATTGTGGGTCTCTGTCTTTATCTCCATCCATCGCCAGATGAAGGTTCTATGGTGGTATACAAGATATTCATCAGAGTGGCTATAGTATAGGGCCAGTTCAGATGCCCTCTCCTCAGCTGCTCAAGGAAAAAGCTGGGTACATCTCCTTGGACACCTGGGAACCCCTCTAGAGTTCGGTCTCTTGCCAACCCTCAAATGGCTCCCTTAATTAAGATATATACTTCCCTGCTTCCATATCCACTCCTCCTCCATCCCAACTGTCCCATTCCCCCAAGTTCTCCCCATCCTCCCCTTCTCACTTCTCTCTCCCCATCTCCCCTTACCCCCATCCCACCCCCACCCCCAAGCTCTCCATTTTTGCCTGGAAATCTTGTCTACTCCCAATATCTAGGATCTATCACCATGCACAAAACTCAAGTCCAAATGGATTAAAGATCTCAATATCAATCTGAACACACTGAACCTGATAGAAGAGAAAGTGGGGAATAGTCTACAACATATGGGCACAGGAGACCACTTCCTATGTATAACCTCTGTAGCACAGATAATAAGGGCAACACTGAATAAATGGGACCTCCTAAAACTGAGAAACTTCTGTAAAGCAAAGGACAATGTCATTAAGACAAAAAGGCAATCTACTGATTGGGAGAAGATCTTCATCAATATGATCTTTTATCAGAACAACAGTATCTAGGGCTGGTAGAGGGCTCAGTCTATGAAGTGTTTAGTGTTCAAGAATGAGGACTTGCATTAGATGCTCTGTTAAACAAAGTTTCCAGCTCCCTGGCATGCACTTGTAATCCCAGTATTGAGCAGGTTCAAATGAGATCCCTGAAGCTTGCTGACCAGGCAGCTGATTCTACCTGGTTATCTTCTAGTGAAGGAGAGACTGCCTTAAAAAGCGTATGTAGTGTTCGTAAAGTTGATTACCAAAGTTGTCCTTTGATTTTCACATGTGAGCACACACCCATTGTACATATATTTTACATGCATGTAAAAACAGTAAATGACACTTAATAATCCTCTGTATTCATGAGACAAACAGCTGGAATGTGACAAAGTAGTTTCCATCCACCTAAATTTCACTCTGTAGTTTCTCTTGCTTATACTCCACTGTCAATCATGTTCAATAAGATAGTGTTTGTGTGTGGGTACACATGAATGAGAGACAGAAAAGAGAGAGAGAGAAAAAGAGAGAGAAAGAGTTTAAGAGAGCATATTCATATAACTTTTCTTGCAGTATTGTTATAATTCATTTATTATGTTATTACTATTGAATTGCATTGCTAATGTTCTCCTATGTCTTAGTTATGCATTAAACTTAATTACCTTCAGCTATGCAGAGAAAAACACCATCTATAGGGTTAATATTATTCACAGTTAGGGCATTTGAGTATCTTGGGATGTATTCCATATTAATTAAAGAGAACTGAATTTGAGCATCCTTAAGATCCACAAAAGCTTCCTCCTGGAGAAGAAATGGGAAATTGGAATCAGGTTACTGCTTAAGAGTTAGTCTTCTTGTCA
This sequence comes from Arvicola amphibius, assembly GCF_903992535.2. Lineage (NCBI taxonomy): Eukaryota > Metazoa > Chordata > Mammalia > Rodentia > Cricetidae > Arvicola > Arvicola amphibius. The sequence continues at coordinate 41,465,383 of NC_052056.1, forward strand.
GAGACAGAAGGCAGAGGTGATGACTCAGTGAGAGAGGAGACTGGAGATGCAGTGGTCAGCTTGGCTGGGAACAGAGTTACACATTTATAGCTGCTACACTTAGAGGAAATTAAAGGTAAAAGTCCCCCACAGGCAGAATTACAAAGGCAGAAAATATTGCTTGTTTTAAAGACAGAAAAGGAAAAAGGAAACCTTAGAAACATTTCTATAAAAGCCCTAAACCCAGAAAGCATAAATCACTGAACAATGCTCACCTAGATGGAATGGAAACTATTGTTTAAGTGTATTACAAGGAGGAGAGAAATGTGTGACCAGGAGGAACTGGGAAAGAAAATGAAAACTGCCCAACAGTGAAAGAAAATAAGGAGATCAGTCATTAGCCTGTAAAATAAAGACAACTCAAACTGGGGACTGGGGAGGCAAAGAGAGGCAGGAAGGGCAATGATTTTGTGTCACCCTGAGCAGGGCAAACCTTGGCTTAAGTGACTGATGACAATGGGCAAGTACCTGGGGCCTGGCATTATGTGTATGCTAATTTTGCTTAAACCTGTCAGGAGGAACTCTTCTTCCCTTTGGAAACATTTCAAAAGCCCCAAGGCCACTGTAGGAGAAGGCATTATACCTTAGGAGTGAAGATTAGGGATGGAGAACAGCTAGGAGGCGGGTGTTGTAAATAGAGCCTCATTAGCAGAGGCAGGCTTGGTGCCTGATTAATTATGGAGCACTTGATAACATCCTGCAGTCATGAAAATCAGGAGGAAAGGTACAGATAATTGAATGGAATTGAAGAACTGGCAATGTTGAGAGCATCATTAACATTTTTTTGCTGTTGTTGTTCTTGTTGGCACCTGCCCTTGTCACAACTGACTCTGGACTTCAACAGCTGCATGCTTTGGTAGGAGGGAGAAAGTGAAGGGAAGGAGAGTGGCAATGGGGAACCATTGTCCTTAATAGAAGCCTAATGTTCTGGAATTTGCCTCTCCTCCTGTCACTCAAGTATTCCACGTACAGCATCCACTTCTCATGGAAGACATTGGGTATGTACCACCGTGGATTTGAAACACTGAATCTTGGCATGTCATTTTGGTTTTTGTTTAGAAAGCTAATACAGGTCACAACTGTCCTCTTGAAGCTCTCGCCAAGGTTTCTCATTTGCCTACCTTCTAGTATGAGACAGAGCAAGTTGATGTTTCAGACATTGCAAAAAAACTGTCAATGTGTAATGTTTGAACAGTTTATTTATTTATTTATTTATTTTGCTTGTTTATTTGTGGAGTCCCGGCCCTGTACATACACTTTTAAAATTATGAGTTTAGTCTAGAGTGATGGCTCACTGAGTAAAGTGCTTAACACATCAGTGAGGACCTGAGTTTGGATGCCTAGAATCCATGGGAAGGTGGAAGCTTTCCTGCACATCCATAATCTCTGTTCTCCCCAGGAAGATTAAAGGAAGAGACAGAATCCCTGAAAACTGTATACCTGTCATCTTGAAACTTGCAGAGTTGAATCTTTCTTGTCTGCCTAACTTAGCACAAATCTCTCTCTCTCTCTCTCTCTCTCTCTCTCTCTCTCTCTCTCTCTCTCTCTCTCTCTCTCTCTCTCTCTCTCTCTCTCTCTCTTTCTCTCTCTCTCTCTCTCTCACACACACACACATACACACACACACACACACACATACACGACTCCAAACAAAATAAAAATGTTATTACTTTTCACTTTTAAATGTTTTATTTTCTATTTAGCTATCTGCACATTTGGGGGATTCCTGTCATTATTTATTAATGCACAAGTTGTAATATGTTGCTGAAAATGTCATAGCAAGAGTACTTTCCTATTAGTCAAGGGACAAATTTTATAACACAAGGCAAGAGCAATAGCTATTTCTCTGCTTCCCCTAGAGAAGGTCCACAGAGGACTTGGACTTCTGGCCTACCACTGAGCATGGAGGTGGGGCTGCTGCTGGGACTCAGAGGACTTTCCGGGTCAGAAGGATGTTGTTGGACACACTCAGTTCTTCCTGTGTGGAGAGGGGAGGCTGAGCAAAGACTGCTGGGGTCACAGGAACAGCAGCAACAGCTGCTGCTAGCTTTCTGGTGCAGATAACAAAATAGCATGGAGAGAATTTCAGGAGATAGAATCGTTCTATAGAAAAATGTTGCCACTTGGAATCCTGCCAAGCTTTCTCTATCACAAGTGTTTTCTACTTGTTTTTTTTTTTTCTCTCTCTCTTTTTTTCCCTTGTTTTCCTTGTTGAAGAAAGTGAAGGACCAGTTTAGATTGGATAAAAATTGACCTAAATGTTCATTAGAACACAAGCTTAGTAGTCTCCTCTTAGATTTATTTACAGTGAAATCAAAATGAAACTCTCATTGAACAGTGGTCCCAGGGCATGGGCAAAGTCAGAACCTGGACTCTATCAGCTACAGCCGGGCACACAGCAAAAGGGGACTATTGGTTGGGAGAGGAACACGGTTCTTGGTAGTATTTTCTTTTCAGCTTTTTTTCCTCTCTCTCAATTTTCTTTTTTAACATACTAATTCCAGTTCCCCCCTCTTCCCTCCTGCTCCCCACTACCTTTCACCCTATATCCCCTATCTACTCCTCAGAGAGGGTAAGCCCTCCCATGGGGAGTCAAGGAATTCTATCACATCACCACATTGAGGTAGGACCAAGGCCTCCTCCTTATGTCTAGGCTGAGCAAGGTTTCTCTTCATAGGAAATGGGCTCCCCAAAGCCAGATCATTTATTAGGGATAAATGCCAATGACCCCACAAACTGCCCAAACTGTCACCTGCTTTCAGGGTGAGGGGCCGGGAGGCTAGTTTGGTCTTATGCAGGTTTCCTGGTTGTCAGTCCAGAGTCAATGAGCTCCCACTATTTCAGGTGCACTTTTTCTGTGGGTTTTCCCCATCATGGTCTTGATCTCTTTTCTCATGCCATCGCTCCTCTCTCTCTCTCTGACAAGACTCCAGGAGCTCTGTCCATTGGTTAGAACCACTCTGTATCTGCATCTCTGCATCTGCTTCCATTAGTTATTGGATAAAGGTTTTTGCTTCTTACTTTTGTAAGGTACTCTCTGCATAAACAGCAACAACAACAAAAAACTTCAAGCTAACTAGGCACACTGCATCCTTTCTGAATATGCCAGGAACTTTTATTTATATTACCTTTTATCTTATTGGAAATTCTACCCACATGTTATTGAAACACTCTCTCTCTCTCTCTCTCTCTCTCTCTCTCTCTCTCTCTCTCTCTCTCTCACACACACACACACACACACACACACACAAAATCATTAACATTTGCATTATTTGTGTATTGTAGGCTCCTCCACCAGTGGTGAATGCTTCCGTGTTTTTCTTTATTAGTTTTGGATTTATTCAATTTGGATAGATAATATACTAAGAAATGTACCTACAGGTAGGGGTCTGCTGGACAACTTCTCCATCAGTTATGCTCAGTATTTGTCGAGTGTCTTTTCTTTCTCTGTGGACTTGTGATAGTGCAAACTCAGACACACCTTTGAACTTCTGGGGGAAAAGTGCATGAAAAATGTACCGCAGAGCCTGAGTATAGCAGCATTGTTTGTCATAGCCAGAACCTGGAAACAACCTAAATGCCCCTCGATTGAAGAATGGATAAGGAAAATATGGTACATTTACACAATGGAGTACTATGCAGCAGAAAAAAAAAATGACATCTTGAATTTTGCAGGAAAATGGATGGAGTTAGAAAATATCATTTTGAGTGAGGTAACCCAGACCCAGAAAGACAATTATCACATGTACTCACTCATAAGTGGTTTTGAAACATAAAGCAAAGAAAACCAGCCCACAAATCACAATACCAGAGAATTTAGACAACAATGAGGACCCTAAGAGAGACATACATAGATCTAATCTACATGGGAAGTAGAAAAAGATAAGATCTCCTGAGTAAATTGGGGTCATGGGGACCTTGGGGGAGGGTTGAAGAGGGGAGGAGAGATGCAGGGAGGGGAACAGAGAAAAATGTAGAGCTTTATAAAAATCAATTAAAAATCAAAAAGAAAAGAAAATATAGTTATTCCCTTTCCAAGAAACACTTTTCAAGAATTATTTATGGTGCCCAAATGCATAAATTACAAGTTATATACAGAGACCATTGATATCAGGAGAGAAACCTCTTCTGCTTTATTGCTTCTCCAAATATTGTCAAGAAATCTAGTAGAACATATTAAAATCTGGACCATGGCTGCTCAACATTATTTTCCCTTAGATAACTTCTTCTTCAATTTACTACAGACTCAAAGAAAATCTCTCTACCATTATACCTCAAATAATTATTAATAGCAATAAACTGAGTTTTCTGTAAGTCCCTCTGTGATGCTCAGGGTAGTCTTAACATAAGTTTTTCATGTTTTCATATAGCTTCATGGGCAAAAGTCCATGGTTGGACATTGCTGTGAGAGAAATGCAGTCAGTACTGATTTATTTTTATGAGATTCTAGAGACTTCATGTCAAAATATCACTTTCATTGCCAAGCAACATATACTATTACAGATGTAATAAGCTCGGTGCATGTTTTGAATATTAACGGACTTAATAAGTTCTCTTTAAGTCATTTGGTGGTTTGGGAGATTTGATATGCCTTTTTAGTCTAAAAATAATTGAAATTGTTGAAGTTGACACCTCTGAGCCACAATTCATGACTATATTTTATTAAGTAAACAGCTAAAAGTGGTGGGGGCCGACCATCAGACTTCTAAACAGGTTTTCAGCCAGCTGCTAAGCATCCAGATGTTTTAGAGACAGCTGTCATTTGGTGATGTTATTACCAAAGCTGTTGGAAATTGCATAGGTTCTAAGACATCCCTTAATTTATAGATTCCCATTGTCCCCTGTAACAGTAGAGTTCATATTGCTACCAGAATTCTTACTAAAAAGTGTATATTTGGAACATCTCCCACTATTAACGAGTGTATTAATATGTACCTCCACAGTGACTACCACCTAGTTCATTTCCTGATGCTTTAACCAAATACCTGACAATGGGTGTTTTTGTGTTTTGTTTTTTTGATGAAGGTTTTATTGTCTTTGGTCCATGAATCCAGGATTAAGATTTTGACATCCAAGGAAGATCTTTCTGTTATATCACTTATTGGTAGAAGTAGAAAGGGTAAGGGGCTAGAGCGAGCAGCAGAACACAGAGAGAGCTGAGGTCACCTTTATGTCAACTAAACTTACATGCTTACTAACTCCTTCCCATGGCCATGCTATTAAGCTTCTAATGAGAACAGAAGCATTTAGAACTAGCTACTTCTTAAACCACATTTCCCACCATTATCAAATACTGCATTATCAACTAAGTTCTAATACTTTTAATTGTGAGGACACATTAAAACTATAACATATCCAGAGATAATGGAAATAAGTTTTGACCAAATAATATTCAACACTTCTGCATATGATCAGTGATCAATTTCATTATTTTGTATAGAAATTCTATGGAATTAAATACTTGCAGTTCACATATGAAATAAATTGCTTGCTCATCTCCACTAAGAATGAATTCTTTACAGGATAGTATATATGTAATATTTGCTATCTGACCTTAGATACACATTAGAAAAATTAACGAAGTGTAAGCCTTTATAATGTATATCATGTTGTATACCCCCATAGGGTTCCCCGTAGCAGACTTTTGCATTTTTGCCATCATCCAGTTCCCAAATCAAGACACGAAGACTTATTAGTAGTTTTGCATTCGTGGCCTTAGCTTAGCTCCTATTTTAATCCATTTCTCTTTATCTACATTTTGCTTCAAAGTGTTTTACCTTTTTTTTTTTTTCTTTCTGTGTGTTCTATTCTGTGTCTGGCTGGCTGGTGGCTGGCTGCATAGCTTCTGGCCCAGGGCATGTCTCGCCCTTGTTTCCTTCTTCTATCTTTCTTTTCTCTTAAGTCTAGATTCCTCCTCCAACTTATTCTCTCTGGCAGCAAGTGCCACTTACTCCTCTCCTGCCTAGCTGTTGGCCATTCAGCTATTAGAGCAAGCAGTTGCCTTGGGCAGGCAAGGTGAAACAAATGCAACACATCTTTTCATAATTAGACAGTGCAGCACAAACAAATGCAACACATCTTTATATCATTCACAAAGGCAGCAGAAACAAACGTAACACACCTTCACCTACTTAAAACAAATTTCTGCAGCATCAACAAACGTAACACTTCTTTACATAGTTAAATATTCCACAACAATACCCCTTGAGAAATCGAAGACCATTCTAACTATTGCAGGTTTTCTTATGAGAAAGGAGAGGGAGATGTGTTTGGGGAAATAAGGTTTTTACATGCCCCATTGATTTCAGAAGTTTTAATTAAAAACCATTAGTGAGTATCGCCTGTAGAGAAACGTCAGTGGTCATCTGTAGCAGGCAAGACGCCAATTTGACTGCCTGCAACCTAAAGCCGACTTTCCCCAAGCTGTTCTTCACTTCATATACTAAGACTGGAGGAGTCTCAGTATATCACAAGTGACTACTGAGTAACAGAACATGAATATTTACATTACCCCACTTCATATGTTTGCGTCCTAACCCAAAGATGGTGGTAGTAGGAAAAGATGCCTATAGTAGGTTCATCCCACTTCATATGTCTGCACCATGAGAAAAGATGGTGGTATTAGGAATCAATGCCTATACTATGTAATTAATGGGTGAGATTGTTGCTCTAATAACAGAAGTCTAAGAGAACTCCCTTGTCCCTTCCATACTATAGAGTTTGTAAGTGAGGGGCTGGGGCTTTACATCTGGCATTTATGGAGGAGTTAGTGACATGAACTCCAGTCTTTATACTGGCTTAGGATGCATGTCAGCAACTGAGATATCGGATCAACCTCTCATTAAGCATTTGACAACAAATTTAACAATGTTGCTTTTATAGAATTACAGAAAATTCCTTAGGAGATTCGGTACCTTGAGAATTATTTAGACACTGAAATCTTTAATCCCCTTACAGTCATTAAATTTATTATACTATTTTTAAGTTCTTATCCAATGCCTTCTATTGTAGAGGCTTCTAATTTAGCTATATATTATAGTACAAGGTTCTAAACGCATCCTCCTTTTTATGTTGTATTTAAATTGAGTAGATGACAAGTATAGATTTTTTCAGTAGATAACGTTATCTGCATTGGTGTTTATTTGCTATTATCCTTTCCCTTCTTATTTATCTTTATTTTTCTTCTTTACTTTCTTTTAGTTTATTACTGACTTGTAACCATGCAATTATTTGCTTTTACACCTGGAAAGTATACAACGTTTCAGTTGCATGAGTTTGCTTATCTTATGTCTCAAAGCAGCTTTGAATCCTAATCTGATTTCTTTATCACCAATGAATTTTAAGTAATCTGGACAATTAGTGAGTTTTTTTTTATTGTCCCATTTCATGAACAATCAAAGAAATACCCTGGTCTATGAGTCTCCAAGAGTGGCTTATCAGGAATAGAGTTAAGGGCTCCTGGGTAATAATACCAACTAAGAGCCAGCTGAGCTTACAAATGTGGTAAATCACGGCTTTGTGGTCCCTTAGGTCCCACAGTATAGATCTCACATAGTGGCTGTAGTGATACCAAAATTCATTGAAAAATATTAAGAACTACACAAAGATATGCCCATATGTAAAATACATTAGCTGCCACTTGGTTTTCATATGGCATGTTGAAGTCAAAATTGAATTTAAGTTCTTTCTTGTGCCGTTTATATAGTATCACATTTGGCCAGATTTAGCTCATTTAAATGTTATTGTGAAATTAGCATAGTGGAGGTACTGACTGTGCAAAGCAACTGAAGGCTGGTGGGGAAGAGTTGTAGAAAGGGTTACCTGATGGTGTTCCATACGCATGCTCAGTCCAAGTGATGGAGACACCTGGTGAGGAGGGGCACAGAGAAGAAAGAAATCCCTAAGTCTGAAAATGTTATTTTATCTTTTACACATTTTCAGGAGGAAGTGTACAAGAGACAAACGCAAAGATGACTAGGAAATCAAACATCGTTTCTTACTGCAGAGGATCATTAGAGGGAGTTAATGTTCCCTGGACTGCGGTGGACAGTGGGGAGAGAAGCATTAGGAGAGATCCATGCTTTATGAGTTCTAAATGCTGGAAAGTAATGAACTCAGAAATAGCACAGTGTTGATGATATTACCCCAAGTGTGATAGAGAATTCTCCTAATTATATCTTAACCATTTCTCTATGTTCTTCTGAAGCGGTCATGGCTATTTGTAGTTATTATTGATGTTCCTTAGCTTCATCATACATCATTTTCCCACAAGTATTTTTTTACACTCTAGGAATGGTTCACTGTAAATTATTTTAGGAATAGAAATCTACAGGTTCTTTGACAGGAGAGAAATAATATAGATATTTATATAAACCGAAACAAAAGGGAAAATGTATAGAGGTGTCTATCCTGTAAGTCCTGTTCAGTCCATCACTTACTATGCTTCATTGATTTCAATTTTATAACAGGGGGTAGAGAAAGGAAAGAAAAAACATTAAATACAAAATTTGGCTGGGCATGTTAGTACACATGTCTGTTCCCAGCATGTGGGGAGTAGGGATGGGAATATCAATAATTCAGGGTCATCCTTGGCCACATAACTGTTTCATGTCACTGCGAGAAAAAAGTAAAGTATCTGAATTATAGAAACTTACAAAGTATAAAGGAATGGAATCATATTTATATGAAACTAGGTAAAGTGATTAAAAGAGCGTATATAAGGGCTAAAGAAACAAGTAAGTGGTTAAGAGCATTTGTTACTTTTGGAGAAAATCCTGGTTTGGGTCCAAGCATCCATTGGATGGCATACAATAGCCTGTATCCCAAAATCCAATAGACCAGGACCCTTATCTTTGCTTCTGTGGGCACTGACATACATATGATACATGCAGACAAGTGTACAAGCATAAAGCAAAAAATAAAAAAAAATCTTTAAAACAGGGGCATTAAAATGAAAAATAAATATAAAAATACAAATAATCTCAAAAATTTAAAGTGTAAAAAAATAGAAGTTTTATAGATCTAATTAACATACAGGCATTAATGAAAGGAATATGTGTGCTCTTGCTTGGGTTAGATAGTAAAAAGGAATTACCACCTTAAAATGAGTCCTGCTTAGTTTCCATGATAATTTTATTTTTAGAGAAGAAAACTTGACAAAGCATCAGTTTGTTTAGGTGACTCGGAATTATATCTGTCTCTCTGCTAGAAAACCTCATGTGATACCTGAAATGTAATAAGCACAAAATTAAATCTACTGAATGACTGCTTGAGAAAGAGAGAGTCTCAGACCTGAGATCCTGGAAGTAGAGAAAAGACACATAATGGCGAGAAATAACGTGTCATCTTGTTACTGCTGGGTGATTGGCTTGAGAGCTTGAATATGTGAAAACAGTAAGATGATCCTGGAAATTGAGGGATGTTAAGGCCAAAATAATGTCTTGAGGCATAGCACTATTAATAGCACTTACTTGTGTGTGTGCATGTGCACACAAAACCCACACATGCACATATACACATAGTCCCTATCTCTCTTTCTCAAAGATAACATAAACAGAAATTGGTGATTTTAAGCTCACTGGGGAGTAAAGAGTAGGGAGCTCCCTGTTCTCTTATCTCAGCTCCGCAAGCTGGTGGAGGTGGCTGGGCACAGGGGAGGACAGTTAACAGACTTAGAAAAGATTGCATGTCACATAGTAATTTAGTTTAAATCATATTTAATACGAGAAAGAAATTGCTCTCATAAAAATAAAGGTATTTGTTCAAGACAGAAGAGAAGTTCCAAATGAAAGAAGCACAAAGCTGTGGAATGGAAACTGGGGCGGGGGGACCTGATGTGAGTAAGAATGGGGTTTGATAGAAACTTCAAGTTAGATTGGGAATTAGGCAAAATGCTGCAAAATGTACCAGGAAATTATAGTTTTAATCCAGCAAATACTTGTTTTGCTGCAGCTATGTGTGTGTTAATGCTAGCATTTAAAGTGTTTTATAGTGCCCACCATTTTGTTAACATTCATGTCTCATTTTAATACTTTCCAAAAGGAAGCAGAGACTTAATGCTCTTAATTCAGGCAGTGCACATAGGTACTTTAAGAGTAAGACAATGAAGAACACACTAATTGAGCACTTGATATGCTTCAGTTGGTGCCTGAAAAGCTTCAAAGAGAGTAGACTTATCCAACAAAGACTATTAAAGGCAAGTGCCAAAATTATCCCTAAACCATTGATCATAAAATATTAAATACGCTATTGTATATTTACTCAGGATTCAGAAATGCAGCGGGCATTGGACTTGCACTAGTTTCAAACAGTAAAATACTTTGATTGCCATGCTTTTCTGTGGTTATCTTTTCTGTAAACCGTCAACACGTTGCAGTGATCGGGGTACATCTATTCTGGCTGGAAAGATTGATTTTCTTTTTATATGCGCATCAAGAACAGGTAGAATGGCTTAAAGAAAGAAGGGACACCGACAGAGCAATGCAAGACAACACACAAGTATTACAAAGTGATGAGCAATGGCATTTCAATGAGACAGAAAAATGTGATGGATTTCCTGACCACCCAGTCCCTCACTGACAGGTGCTCTCTCCTCTTGGATGCAGCTTGATTACATTGGCCTGCAGGAGACCAAAGAGCCCTGGCATTGGGATCTGCTGTGATGGGCTGTCCATCACTCACTCAGAGGTGAAATGAGCGAGGTAACAGACACTCCAGTCCCTATAAGTCCTATGTGATCATATATGGTAGCTGCCTATTCTCCCTGTACCTGCCAAAAATCTATGAAATCTCCTCTATTCAATGTCTGGGAAGAAAAGGTATATTAAGAAGGCTGCACAATATGACATGTCTAGATTATAAGCTACTTGAAGCCGGGCGGTGGTGGCGCACGCCTTTAATCCCAGCACTCGGGAGGCAGAGGCAGGCGGATCTCTGTGAGTTCGAGGCCAGCCTGGTCTACAAGAGCTAGTTCCAGGACAGGCTCTAAAAAAGCTGCAGAGAAACCCTGTCTCGAAAAACCAAAAAAAAAAAAAAAAAAAAAACAAACAAACAAAAACAAACAAACAAAAAAAACCCTGTGAATAGATTATAAGCTACTTGAGAGCTGCTTCTGGATCAGATCATACCTCCTAGGATCCTGTCTAACCAAGAAGATCTCTGATGTATTGCACTGAGCAGAACTTAACTAGCAAAAAGCCAAAAAAATTAAGATAGGTATGAAATTATACAGTTTTGATGACATAATTTAATATGAATATTTGGATATAAATTTACATACTTGGACTATCGTTGGACAAAAGTCAGAAAGTAAAATTATAGTATTTATTGGGTTCCATTCATGAGATCTAATGAGAATACTGCCTACATGTAGGTCATTATCCCCGGGTAACCTGGAGGCCACATGGCAAAATGATGGAGTTTATGGTTTTTTTGTCAGATCACCAGAGATTAAGTGCTGTCTAGTGGATCTGGGGAAGATGGCAGGATGGTTAAGAGCACCGGCTGTTTTACATGGGACCCAAGTTTGATTGCCATCATCCACACAGTGACTCACAGTCACCCGTAACTCTTGTTCTAGGGGATCTAATACCTCCTTCCGACCTTCACAGGCACCGGGTTATATATAGTTCTAGAAATACGTCTAGGAGAATTATCATGAATACAGAAAGAGTTTGCATGTATAAAATACTGTCTAATTCACAGTTAAAGTGTAGGTCATTGAAGGATTACTAGTAATGTAGTGAAGGACAGACAAATGAGGAGAGACCAAATCATTATCAATGCTCTTCATGCTTTTCCTTATGTTCCTAAATGGGTACATGATTTTATAGTAAAGGAAACATGAGTTTTTAATTTTGAGAAAGAAACTAACATAAATTCATCCAACAGTAAAGAATTTAAGTAGTATCTATCCCAGTTTTTGAAGTACAAAGAAATACTCTCAACCAATGTAACCTTCCCAACAGACTGCCTCTCAGTGTATCTCAACTAGGCTGTAAGAGTTCTATTCTGAATGATAGTTCTCATTATGAAGACTTTAGAAAAGTCTAAAAGAAAATCAATAGCACAGTAGTGTAGGAACTGAAAATTTTAAGGGAGAAAAATCGCATGTTGATTCCTCCATTTCAGGTTGAATAATGGATATGAAGTTTCATGACATTTTCCTTACCATCAATTGGTGAAAGTTAAAAAAATGTTAAAAGTGAAATACCTTTTATATAATCATCACCTTCATTTATAAAAATTAAGCTGGTTTGCTGTCATGCACAAAAAATAGAAGAGTCCATTATCAATCTCTCACCTCTAACCTCCACAGAGTTATATTTGCTTTAATTTAGTTTTTGAGAATTTGATGTACCACATATATTCTACCCCTCCTTGCCCGCTAACTCCTCCTCTTAACCCCAACTTCTCAAACTCATTACTTCTTTTTCTTTACACACACACACACACACACACACACACACACACACACGCAGAATCCATGTATTGTTTTGCATATTATTTGTTTATTATGTGCACATTGTTTATTGTGTGCACACACATGTGTTTAAGGCTGACCACTTCTGAATGGATAGTCTAACAAGAACATTGCCTTAGGGAAAACTTATGTTTCCTCTCCCAGCAACCATTGATTGGCTGTAGCTCTTCATCTAGGACCTCTGGCTTGTGAAATTCCCTAGATCTCCGTTAGAGTGTCACTTGGTATGAGTAGAAAGGTCTTAAGCAAGTAGCCATGTTGCTGAGATTTCAAGGGTGCAGTTTTCATGTCATGACTAGCTGACACTGTCTTGTTTCACTCGTTCTGTTTCTCTGTTTGTTAGAAACATTCATCCTGTCTTCTGGGATGTTCCCTGAGATTTATGGTTAGGGGCTATGCTATTATGTGTCAGATGTGCTTGGGCATCCCACAGCCTCTTATTCTCTGAATTCTGACTGGCTGGGGATCTCTTTAACAGTCTCCATCTACTTCAAAAGAAAGCCTCTTGGATGAGGAGTATGAGCTATACCTTGTATAGGATTACTTAGGTCATAGTTAAGAGATTGTTATTTAACTCTTAAATGAGAGTGGTAGATTCTGCCCTGAGGCCTATTGTCTAAACAGCCATGGGTGGTTGGTTTAGGCTTATAGTATTAGTCATGATTCCCTCCTATTGGGTGGGCTTTAAGCCTAATTAGGTAACTATTCTTCACCCTCAAGAAAAAAATGTTGTGATTGCGTCACTGAGGATCTCCTGTTGTGTCAGCCATCACTGAGATTCTTAAGCTTTACAGCTGTGTAGTACTAGTAATTATTATTCCTCTTGGCACCTTGCACAGCTCCTTCTGATGCTATGAGAATTAGTCCTCCGTGAAGAAGTACCTCCTAGTTCTGTGTCTGATGTGTGTGCTCTCTTCAACAATAGGGTCTCACCTACAAACTGTAGGCAGTAACAAAGGCAAGGGCAATAGCCTATATAGTTTATTTTTTACTTCTTAGCCATAATTGGAAAAATTGAGATGCCCTCAGTCAGGTTTAACTAATTTAATTTAGTTAAATTTAGTGTTTTTGTTCCTGTCACTTGTTTTTTACTCTCTCTCTCTCTCTCTCTCTCTCTCTCTCTCTCTCTCTCTCTTCCTCTCTGTCTGTCTGTCTGTATCCTCTCTTTCTGCCTGTCTCTTTGTCTCTTTCCTCTCCTCTCCTCTCCTCTCCTCTCCTCTCCTCTCCTCTCCTCTCCTCTCCTCTCCTCTCCTCTCCTCTCCTCTCCTCTCCTCTCCTCTCCTCTCCTCTCCTCTCCTCTCCTCTCTTTTCCTCTCCTCATCCTCCTTCTTCCTCTCTCTCTCTCTCTCTCTCTCTCTCTCTCTCTCTCTCTCTCTCTCTCTCTCTCTCTCTCTCTCTCTCTCCTCTCTCTGTGTGTTGTGACTGTGAGTGGTATGTATGTGATGCATGCTGATGACTATGTCAGTGTACATACCCAAGAATGTTCCTGTGGAGTGTGGAAAGAGACATAAAGTATCATTTTCCTTTTTATTTTCTTGAAACATTGTCTGTCACTGCCACAAGATTTCCATTTCACTTGGTTGACTTACCAGAGAACTTGTGAGACTTCTCTGCCTCTGTGCCCCAATTTTGGGGACACAGGCATATATAGGCTTGTGGGCTTTTAACATTGGTGCTATGGTTAGAACATAGGTCCTCAGGCTTACATATCAAGGGATGCTACCTAATTAATTTCCTCCCCAGGCCACACGTAAAGCATTGTATTCCTGAATCATATATTTTCCTCTCACCCTTTGTAAGTTGATTTCATTTTCCAAGCTTTTATTTTCTACATAGCCTTGCAACTTTAGAATACTCTTCTTCATCAAATAGTTCACAGCTGATTTTAGCCATTTTCTTCAGCTCACATTATTCGTTTATTATAAAGAACATATAAATCCAAAAGGAGTTGTATTATGAATCAACAATTTCTTTTTCTTTCTTATTCATTTGGCACTTTGCAAAGAGATTTTATTCTCTCTCTTAAAGAAAAAATAAAGGTTCAGCATGATAACAATTTTCATGGCCACATGGTGAAATCAATAATACTACAAATATGATCTCAAATTTCTTCACAAATACTAATGCAAGCCTTTCTACTGTTAATTTGATTCACATTGCTGTTAGACCTATATCAGCAACAGGGTTAATAATATGTTTACTTGAAGAAATATTCTTCAGATGTGTCTATCCTGTAGATTGGTGACTTGCATCTCTGTAACTGGCTACAGTGTATTTTCAAAAGAATATGAGTGATCAAGTTTTAATAGGTGGGGCCATATTAAAGTATGAGTTTCTCAAAACAATCAAAGGTGGCTGGATTTGTTTCTTATTTTGGTTTTGTCTTTTTCATTTTGAGCAGTTCAGTCAACACAAAAAAATACTGTACTATTTGATATATTTTAATTTTAAGAGGTGGTCTCAGTGTAGGAAAGTCCATGGATTTGAAGATATACATGACTTTTGCATGGCCAGAGCATTTGTACAGCAATGTACTCTACAAATTCTCTCAATGATTGATATTGAGAGTAGATATTCTTCTGTGTATTTATATCATCCTCTTTTGTTGAAATGCTTATCATCTAATTTGACATGATATAAGCTGTTCAAAGGTCACTTATTTTTCAAGCAACTTTTGTGGATTCCAAATATGCAAGCCTTTTGCTATGCTCTAGATATACAAACAAGGAAGTTATGATCTTAACCTTCCAAGAGTTGTTGATGTAGTTGAAGTAATACCTGTAAGTTAAAAATTATGTGTCAAAACACTTTTAAATGCCCTTAAGAAATTGTAAAGAGGGGCAGTATATGGTTTGTAGGAAAAAGCTGTCAATTATGTTTAGAAGTATTGTTTAAGGCAATGAGTCTTAAATTAAGTTGTCAAAATTGAGATTGTCTGCTAGGATGAAAGAAAAGAGAAGAACATTTAGAATGAGCATTTAGCAGAACAAAACTTAAAGGTATGAAACAGCTTTGAAAATTAGGCTTTAGTAGATAATAACAAGAGGTAAAGTATAAATAGTAGCACAAAACTGACCTGTGAGTGACTGTTGAAGAATTCTGACTTCAGTGGATGAGCTATGTAAAGATCAAATTTAAAGGGTGAAAGATAAATTTGAGAAAAGGAAAAATAAAAGAAAGTAAGGTTTGATGAAAGTTTGTTTTGTAGAACAAGAAACTGTCCTCCAAATATGCACATTTTGTTTAAGAATTTGGGAGTGCTTTTGATGAGTGGGTATTGCTCAGACTCCTTCATGAGGTTGTAGTCAGATAGTAGGCTGGGTGCAGACACATAACGTGTTAACCAGGGTTTTGTTTCCAGCATTTCTTCCTCATGTGACTGTTGGCAGGAAGCCAGTTTCTTGTCATAAGAATTTCTTCAAACATCTCTCTTGGCAATTGCACAATGACAGAACAATCGAGGGAGAAGCCAGAATGACTCTTATGACAGACAGAGTCTCAAAAGTCCTACAGGTCAATTTTAAAATACTAAAATGTCCTCTACTTCCACAGTTCAGTTTTTACTAGCACAGGTCAGTAAAGAAAAGATATGAATAATAATAGAGATTCATCTCTGCGTCATAGTGGGATTTCATTGCGAGAAGAAAAATATTTAGAAAGATAATAGGCAAAGGCTAAAGAATAGCTTCTGATATATTGGATTAAAACACTCTCAGAGGAAAAGCGTACCTTAACAAGTTTAAGAAAGTACGGCGAATGAGGTGATGGCGATAGCCAGAGAGGGGTATCCCTGAAATGAGAAGTCACAAAATATAAAGGAAGACTAAGAAACATGTATGTAAGAATGAGGAGATGATTATTGGCATGTTCTGATGAGTTCTAAAAGTTTAAAATCCAATGAAAAGTCATGAAAAATGAAAAAAAAACAGTAGGAGATTTTTTTGAGATCAAGACTAAAGAGGGTGAGGAACCCAGATGAAATGAGGAATACAGGAGGGCACTGTATATGAGAGAGGGAGAATTGAGGATACTGGGATAGAAGGATACAATATTTAAACAACGGAGAAATAGAAAAGCTAAATCCTAGAGGAAGGTTTTCACAACAAGCCATGGTAAAGGAAGATTTTCTTCTTAACTTGGGTAAATTTTTCCTCCCCTTCAAGTCAGGAATAGCACTGGGTTTGGAAATAAGTGCCAGAATGAATGACCAAGGGCTCCAGGGTTCACGGAGAGATAAGATCATGGACTCATAACAGCAACAATGGGAGCTTTTGAACCTGAAATATGAAGTTCGTAAAAACCAGATAGAAGAGAAGCCTTTGGTACAAGCCAAACCTGGAAAGAGGTTACTTGAATTTAAAGGTAGTCCCCAAATCTGAAGATGTGTACACAAAGGCAAACTAAGATCTCTTAGGCTGTATTAGCAATTGTGTATCTGAGATGACAGTAATGTCTGCTGTGGGTGGTTTCAAGACGTTCAGTTGAGATAAAACATGAGCTTTAAAAAGAAGACCATGATACCCAGTAAACATTCAAAGGAAGAAGTTACTACAAGAGATGGATTGTTTTTTATTCCGTGAGGCATACTTGATATACATCTATTATTTTCATAATGGCACAGTTTAGTTTCAAGCATGTTTAGAAAACTGTGGAACACAATAAGTGAATTCTCTTGGGATAGTTTTACCCTGCATTTCTAGATCAAGGAATACTATTTAAGTTCTAAAAGGAAGTTCAAAGACTAATTAGAAGTCAACAACTAAATTTGATACATGATACAACAATGTATAAGTAGTCAATAAATAAATACTCTTATTCCTCTCATATGCCCTGTCTTTGTCAAGATAATAAACTCAGACCCCAAATATTTAAGACAATTATCATGTGCATTCTTATTTTTAATAATAATAAAAAAAATCCTCATTTCCTGAAACAAACTTACAAACTTCCTTCATAAAGGTCCTTCTCTAAGTTCCTGTGGGAATGGATAAACATTCTGAAACTAAGAACAGATATTGAATCATTTTAATATCCAGACAGTAAGGGATTTCTAGAAAATAAAAATAACATAAGTTGCATATGAACCAAAGCTAGTCCTCAATATGTCATATCAATGTTTCCCAATATAGCAAGAAGTTGCTTATATTTATTTATACATTCTAATAGAAGGGTTTCTTTCTGAATTACAATATTTTTGAAAGATGCATCTGTTGGTACAAAACTAGCTTATAACATTGTTGAAAGATATGTACACTTTTAGAAATAAGCTTGGGAACACTGGGAAATAAGACATCTCAATCTCTCCAATAAGCCTGGTTTGTCTTCTGTGTAAAGATATCTTAATATTGCACTTCATTTTGTTTTATTCTGACCTTGATGTGTGCCTTTATGATACATTTTCTCCTCAACTTCTGAAACACATAAAACAAGTATATTAAGAACTCTTCTAAAGAATCTTCAGGTGTTTTCTTTAGGTTTATATTGTGTGTGTGTGTGTGTGTGTGTGTGTGTACACCATTTGGGAGGATTTTGAAGATATGTAAACCTTCATTGGTAAAAATGAGTTGAAAATATTGAATATAATTTTATATGTTAATTTCTGAGTTATCCATCTGTGTAAATATGAGTGCATTTTACAATTATAACTGCATGCCACTTTGTGAATCAACCTAACCAAACCCCTTGAAGTACAAGAGTAACTCCAATGAAGGCAGGCTGTATGATGAACAAACAGATAATTACTATCTGAATCCAGGTTTATTACCATCACATACATTTTTGCCAAATAACATATACTTACTGGATAAGTGTGTTATATTTTAAAACTCAATGCAAAGATACCCTTGTATTGAAGTGAATTGACTCAGCTTGTCACATATATGGCCCTTGACCTGAGAGCAATGCTGGCCCTCACCGCATTTTTGGACAAACTCTGTGGATTTACCTGCTTTCCCAGGTGTGCTGTGCTTGTTGCAACGCTGTGCCTGTAATGGCTCACATTGATCTCTTGATTCTGTGGTTAATTAAGATGTATTTTGCTGCACAGCCCACGGATTCCAAGGCTCAGAGGATTAGTCAATAGTTTTCTGCAGCTCTGTCATTAGCAGTGCAAAGACCCTTAAAGGCATAGCATTTTTTTTCAGTATGTACTTTTCCTTGCATGTTCAATAATGATGTACTTAGAGGTGGAGAAGAGACAGGTGGCAGTTACAACATAGAAACATAAGTGGACCTGAGGACTGAATCCAGATCACAGGACTGCACACTTAGAAAACGTGGGAACAATTCGTTTGTATGAATCTGTCCTTATTAACAAAAAGAAAAAGATCTCATGCTATCCACAGGATGTTCTAAGTATCACAGCCATTATACTGTGACAAGGTGTTTCAAAATCTGTGGAGAATTCTGCAGCAGCTTTGGCATGGGCATCAAACAGAAAAGGCTCATAGGGTTGTTTAAAAATATGCATAAGAAGAGACAAGGCAAAGACAAAATGAACAGAAGTGTTGAGAAATGATCAATTTGACATTGGGAGGAAACAACAAAATATATTAAACCAAAAATTAAAAAAGCAACATTGTACTTTGACCAGAGCATTAAATGGGGTTCCATGTAAGGACATAGGGATACATTGTGGGGTTAAAAAAAATTTTTGAAGGGAAACAAAGACCAATGCTTACATTTAGCAAGCCCAATCCACTTGACAATTGCCCTGATAACAAGTGGGCTTTCTCAGTGCCAAAGAACTACTAAAGTCTGTCCTTGATCATGCAGGTGTTCAGCGTCAAGGTGAGGCTGCAGGAGAATGAATGCCTACTTAGTGTTCCCAAAGCTCTCATTGGAGGAAAACAGTATCATCAAGATTGTTCTCAGAAGAAAGACCAGAGCTCATGACCACAAGACTTGCGAGTCCATGCGCTTGGCCAATGGTGTTACTATGACCTCCAAAGAACTGGCGGGTGGTTCTTCTCTCTTTGTCACATTGTACTGCACACTATGCTCGTATCTATGGATGTAAGGAGAGAGTTCTATGGACACCAAAAGTTGAGCTTTTAGTTTTATATTATGGGTAAATCGTGATTGGAATATTTTGTAAGGGGAATAGTTGTTCACTCAAGAACTGGCATGTTCAGAGAAATGAAAATATCCTGCTTGTCTTTGGAAAGAGATGAGTGTTGACTGATTTCACAGAAATCCACACATACCTAGTTGGGTCACTGAGACCTAGCCATACAAGAGCACTGATTGTCCCTGGTGTTTGCTTAATGTGTTTGAATCTCTTTTATAAAAACTAAGCCATTTCACGAAGCTGGAGAGAGAGGAATCTAGTTTCAGGTAACTATGGGGTAAAACAGCCCACAGCTTGTGAATGATCCAATATCAGGCTTTATTTTTAACTTCAATGATTAGTTTAGGATTACTAGATTTTTTGCCTGTTGTATTAGCCAAGTAATTAATAAACCAGGTAACTTTCCAAAGACTTCATTTTCTTCACCAGTACTTTACATGATTGTCTCTTCTTTGAAATATAACTGTATACTAGAGTCTCTGCCCACCAACTATTACCAGGGATTTTCAACACAGTGCTCTGGGCAGAGGCAAGAGTGGGTGCAGGATGGATAATTAGAGGAACTAACTCAACCCTCTAAAGCCTCAGAACTCATTGTCAAAGCAGTAAGCAGGGGTTTATGAGGAGACTGGGAAGCTGAACTACTAAGGCAGAATGAGGAAGAGGATGTCCCAGGTTATACCAGGAGTGATGGCATACAAGTCAAAACTGAAGTAACCTGATTTCTATGGACTAAAGTTATTGATATTAGACCTCTCCTCATTACTTTGAGTCAGTCCATTTCTGGAGGAGGAGAAGAAAGTTCAGACAAAGCTATTCAAAATGTCATCTATCACATGCTTATGCTATTTCTGAATACATAACTTGAATTTAAGAAAATCTGAATCTATTTTATTTGATGTGTATGAGTAATTTTCCCTGCATTTATATCTCTGTGTTACGATTGCTTAATGGCTGCAGAAACCAGAAGAGGATCCGGACATGGTGGTAGCATGGCTTTTTTGCATGCTTCATGCCTTTTGAGAATTTATGGAGAACAATGAATTCGCAGAGAACTGTCATTGCTCGGTGATGAGCCAATCAATGACTGGCTTTCCACGTTTACGTCAAGTCTAAGACTTTGCACCATAATGAATCACAGTTAGGGTGGTTCTTTATTCACATTTTCCTAGATCCTAGAATTCTTCTTTAAAATATCCAAACTGACAAATTAGTGTTTTTTCTCCTCTTTTTATAAAGTTTTTCCCAAAATGAATTCTATTGGGATTTGGATTACAAAGCATCTGTGCCTTCTGGTATAAAAAATTTGGGTAAGGGATAACTGTATTCTCACAGGAAGGTAAAAAAAAATTACTTTTCATTTTGGGATTTTCCATATGTGATCCTAAACACTTCAGTTAGATCAGCAAATGTCTTTAATACCAATAGTAATTGTGCTATATCTTCCAGGGGTGTATAAAGCCATTGTGTATATACATTTCCTCTGTTGCCAATAAGGATATGAGGAAGAAATGATAGTCTTCAGAAAGCCCCCTAATCTTTTAATTTACTTGGTTAGGATAAGAAAAAAGTAAACCTTATACTACTAAAATAATTATTCAGTAAATTTAACACCTGCTATTAGGTCATTAATGAAGAAAAACAGTACTCAAAAATTAGGAATTAAATACGTTCTCAGTGCTGGAGAGTTTGGTTCAGCTGTTAAGAGTACTGACTCTTCTTTGGGACCCGAGTTTGCTTCCCAGGCCCGGCGTGGCAGAAGCAACCATCTCTAAGTACAGTTCCAGGGGATGCTGCACTCTTTCATGAACTTTGAAAGCCCTGCACACACTAATGGATAGAAATACATGCAGGAAAAACTCTCATATGCATCAGCTAATAAACAAATCTCCAAATAAATGTTAAAATAATTCTCATAAAACCACACAAGCACGTGACTGGTGATTTTTGAATGCACAATAGCTTCAGTTCTCTTATCCTGACTGTCTTCTTCTTAGCCTCTAGAAATGACTACATAGGGTTTTAATATTGTAGTAAGGAGGAAAATCTGTTGTTTACGCTTATATTTGACACCCAAACTCTCACATAAACTTTACCCTGAGACCTCCTGCTGTATATGCCTTATTTAGGAGTTCGGTTTCCTTCTAATGCTCTACCTACCTGCCCCTATTGATGAACTCAAGAGACCTCGGTGAGAACGTGTTTAGATTGTTAGTCCATCCATCCATCTTGCACTCCACTCCTCTCCCTGGAAACAGCACTGTCTACTTGTGATGGGATTCCTGGGTAAATGGGGACATACAGAGACTATGGTATACATTTTACTGCAGAGATAAAAGAGTTTCATGAAGCTGAAGTATTTGTTTCTCGGGAGTTCAATGCTGTCTATCTGGTGTGATCTGAATCTTATTTTCATGAAAGCAGAGCCCTGGGTCACTCTCAAAATACACTTCTCAGAGAGTTGTATATCTCTCAAATCCCACAGGCATCTCTACACTTAGGCTGAGAAAGGCACTGCTAATGGAGTTTAAAAGGTTACCTTCATTAACTAGAAACACATCCACGTGAATAGCCTTCCTTCAAAGAAGGCACATTCCAAATAAGCACTGTTAAATGAAATGAGAGACAGATTCATCTCTGCAATGTTTTCCTGGTGTGCTCTCCCCTTCCTCCTTGTAAGTGTGTGCCACCTACTAGTCCATTCTGGAACCTGATTAGACTTCAGGGCCTTTTTAATGTCCAGAGGTGAGCACAGATCAATTTCCTGCATCTTTTCAGCCATGGTAAATCATTTATTGGGATGAATGTTTTACAAAGCCAGGAAAGAGGAAAACTCATGAAAAATAAATATCATGAAACACACTGTGCCCTCCTAAAGGAGCCTTCAGGCTTCCCGAGCTTCATCTCTGGCACTGAAGCAGTTGGAACACTTCCTCTCATTCCACGGCACTCTGGCTGCTTGAACTCAATTAACACACAGTGCTACTGAGGCCAAAAGGGAACACATTATTTCCTCACACAGCATTCTATCATTTGATTCGCTCTATTGTACTACACAGTGTCGTAGGGGTTTGTTTTGTTTTTGTTTTTGTCTCTTCCAAGGACAGGGACGACATGGACAGTATCATGGTAAGGAGGTGTCCTGACAGGGTCATGGAGTTAGTTATTCATTCCTTCTAAATAAATAAAGAAAGGAGCAAACAGTAAATAAGCAAAGAAATGCAAGAAAGTGTGTCACCTAAGTGAGGCCATGAAGCCTTAATTCTAATAGCTAACCAAATAATACTTACATAATGCCTATTTAAAATTTGGTTAAAAGTAACTTATTTTAACTAGTGGGTAAAGTAGCAACAGTTGGCTTTCCAACAATAAAACCAGTTATCAAATGTATAATTAATTATATTTCTGGATATGTGGCTTGATCCCCACTAAAACAAACCAAGCATCAAGTCCATGTGGGTAAGAGTGGTGACAGCTTCCATCTCTCATTGCAGTGACTTTGCTGCAGATTTCCCTGTTTCTGTTACCTGAAGACGACATGACTGAGAAGGGCACCATCTATGTGCTTGTTGTCTCAGACCCATCTCGTCATCTGATGTAGTATAATCATCACGAATGCCTGTCAAAATTGGTAGAGGCACTTCTATGACTGCCAGCACCAGGACAGGGGTGGTGTTAGAGGTAGAGTGTGTGGCCAGCCTGTGACAAAATAAAGCATAAAACTAAGTAAAATGCCAAAGTAATAATATGCTGGAATGTAATTCAGGAGGATAATCCAGACTTCAAATCCAATGAAAATTTGATGATTCTTGGAAGTAGACATTCTAAGTCTGGGTAATCAGCTAAAAAAAAAAAAAAAAAAAAAAAAAAAAAAAAAAAAAAAAAAAAAAAAAACTAAAACAATGCCCCAAAAACCTTGCCTATGTAAGGTTGAGGAAAGAACGCCAGTCATAAGCCAAACGGAAAAGATTCTTGGAGAAGACCAGAGAATCGAAAGAGACAGAGTAGCTATGTGATTCCAGGAAACATCTTAAAGATTTCGTCATTGCCAAAACATTTTTTTTTCCTCATGGTTTATTTTTTTTATATTTAAAAATTTCCATCTCCTTCCCTCCTCCTCCCCCTTCCCTCCCCTCCTCCTCCCCCTTCCCTCCCCTCCTTCTCCCCCTTCCCTCCCCTCCCCTCCACCCATACCTCCCCTCCCTCCCTCTCAAGGCCAAGGAGCCATCAGGGTTCCCCACTCTATGCTAAGACCAAGGTCCTCCCAACTCCCCCCAGGTCCAGGAAGGTGATCGACCAAGCTGAGAAGGCTCCCACAGAGCCCGTCTATGAAGCCATAATTAAAGGACATCGAGCCTATAAATTTGGGATCCTTGAGAAGATAATAAGAAGGTGAACTCCCAAAAAAAGATATAGTAATCCTCCTGGATATTGGAAGTAGACACGATCGCCAGGCAAAATTGGGAACTTGAGGGTTGGGCAAGACTGGGCCAAGGGAAGATGGGGAGAGAAAAGTGTGAAGGGGAGAGCGGGGGGGAGCTCGGAGGAATGGGATGCTTGGGATATAGGAAGGGCCAAAACATTTTTTCATGTTTGTTTTTGATCTTGAGTGGCTCTTTGTTACCTGTTGGTAGAACCTTCCTTTTGGAATTTCTTCAGAGTCTCTGATGACGTCTGTTTTCAAGAGGGGGATCTTTGTGTGTTTCTGGTTGCCATTTCATCTCTAGAAATATTCAATAATGTGGAATTAATAACACTTTCTATACTTCTATCACCCCATCTAGTCCATCTGCTACCCTGCCATATATTAAGTCAAGATGAATGTTGCACCTCTACAATAAGAACTTTGTTCCAGAGATTCAGTCATTCACATGGACCTTCAAAGATCCCTGAAATAGGTTCATGCATTATCTATCCAATGACATTGTCCACATCAAATATTTCAGCATCTGTGCTCTTTGCCATGGTCAAATTCTTACCAATTCACCCTTGCAAAAATACTTTTCTTTATACCTGGATGTTTTTCCAGGTTTGTTGTGAAAACTGACAAATCGTATTCAACTCTTTTAATAGTTAGAATATAGAGGGGTCCTTAATGCACTGTGAAATGTCACTCTATATAGTTTTTATAAACCAGATGACTAAGACTCCTTATAAGCATGTTTGTTTTTTCTCTTCAATCAAGCACACATGTTCATTAAAATGTGAGCTCTTTTGTAACAGGTGACTTTTTAAACCTTTTTTTATTGATATAGTAATCACATTTGGGTTCTTTGATGACATCTCGTTACATTTAAGTTATTCAAACAGTTGATTGCCTCACCCTTCCATTTCTTAGTATTAGAAATCTGTGCTAACGATACCAAATCTGCCCATTAGCACAGTAGTCTATATTTGCGCAGATTTTTCTATATATTTGAGTTCTTTTTTTTCTTCTAGGGTTTATACTCAGGACCTTGAAATGAGCTACCCTTGGGTGTCATGCCCTGCCTGTAGATTTTAGTTCTTTTGTTAAGTTAAAATCTTTAGTGTGAAACCATTGTTTCTGAACTGATCATTTACAGGATCTTAATGTAAATATTGTGAGAAAACTTCTGTGCCAAGAATTATTCATTTTATATATGTATCAAATAATATGCCAAGGTTACCTAAACTCACCTGCAATCGAGCATTATTTTGTATTTGTCAGTTTTATAAACTTGTGATTTCTTCATTGATTTGCTCCATCCCAGGGCTAAACTTTGAAAGACATATTTATCATTCTTTTTCTATTTTTAAGGATTAGATTTTAATGAAATCTTCCGATTTCCTTGCTCCTCAGCAAGAAAATATTTTAAAAGATTTGAGAGAAAAATTAAAAAATAATACCACATTTTATTTGCCAGCATTTAAAAATTATATTATTGAAATTAGAAAAAATATCTCATTGAAAATGTGCATTTAATCACTCGCTGGTTTTGTTCTTTTTTAAAAAAGGGGGAAAATACATGCTACGCCAAGGAGAAGTCTGCCAGTTTCTATTTATCAGGTTTGCATCTCTGAGCCAGCAACTTGAAAGTAAAAGGTGTGATGAATTAATTTCGTTTCCTTTTTCCTTCTTTCAGGTAGGAAGACTAGTTTAATATAAAACACGGGGAAAGTTCCATCTATTTTTCTTAATCGTATTCCAACTCCTGGCCAAAAGGCTTTTGGCTTTTAACAATCATAGTTGTCTCCAAGAATTCAGGGATGTTATCGTATTTCTATTTATTTACTGAATGCCCAAATGAAAGCTAGCTCCCTATTGAAGTGATTCCCAGCACAGTTAAAACAAGGATCGCATCTTCGTATTAATGCTGGAGCATAGACTTTCAGCAGGAGCTTTCTCATTGTGGTTCTACTGCTCACCTTTCTTTGACAAGAAATGAAATTACAAACCCCTTGTGTGTTGTAAGTTGGACATTGGTGGGTAGCAGATTCATGGCTGAGAATGTGAGTTCTAAATATTGACTAAAATGTTCCACAGCCATTGAACTTGGAGAACACAAATTTCAACCCAAGACTCTATTTATAAACATGTAGGGGCCTTCAGTACGATGAAGTTATGCAGATTAAATGAATGACTTTAGGTTTGTTATCTTTCTTTTAATGCTCTAACCTTAATATTAAAATCCTGATTCATGCACTTGCTCTGTCTTGTGGGGAGGAGATGTTAGGAGCTGTCTTTCCTACGTGCATCTCTCTGTGTGTAAGAGAGACCCAGTTAGGAGATAGATTTCTATCTCAACGTCAAATAACACCTTTGAATAAATTCTTGGTCTTCTCATGAAGACATACAATTTCTCACTAATTCTTGGTGTCATCTAACTTTAACTATGTTAAGGTAAAAATTATAAAAAATCAGTAAATGTATTCTATAAATTCAGTGACTTGGATGGACATAAAACAATATACAGAATTGTCTTTCAAATAGTGCACACCTACATCTATTGTCTAATTTTTCACTCAGATAGAAGATTCACGGTCTAGCTCCTCATACATCTTGAGCAAAGTTGCAAAATAAGTTTACACGCACACACATTGTACTTCTTGAGACAGATGCTAAGAGTGATGTTATAGGACACCTCTTAAGAGATGAAGCCCTCTCAGCAGAGTGGTAAGAGTTCTTCTGATTTTCAAACAGCAATATAACTTCCTAATCTCAAACAAATTTTAGGAAATTTTACAAACATGTTATATACTGAGTCAGAGAAAAAGAAACAATTGATATTTATCTAATTAATTATGGTACTTCTTTTTCCTGAAAGAAATGCACTTAGCAACTTCCTATCATTTTCTTTATTTTTAGAAAGGCAGAACTTCCCCTATGCTATTTATTCTCATCTGTCTGTCTGTCTATCTATCTATCTATCTATCTATCTATCTATCTATCTATCTATCTATCTATCATCTATCTATATCTATCTATCTATCTATCTATCTATCTATCTATCTATCTATATCTATCTATCTATCTATCATCTATCTATCTCTATCTATCTATCTATCATCTATCTATCTATCTATCTATCTATCTATCTATTATCTATCTATCTATCTATTTATCTATCAGTGAAATATATATATATATATATAAGTATATATATGCAAAGCTTTAAATATATCTTTAAAACATACACATTTGCTTTTATATTAAGTCCAATGTGCTGGATACAGCCTGGTTCTGACACTTGTATAAGATCCTTGCTATACCTGTGGGCTTTCTTATCTGTTGTCATTTTATTGTTTGGGTCATAGCCAGAGATGCAAATGCATGGTGTTAAAAGACTAGTACTATGAAGCACCATATTAAAAAGCAAAACATTTAATCCATAACACAATGGATTAGTCAGTCTCAACATAGAATTTTTCTATTACAATTAAAGCCTGCTTACCTCATTTAAATTTTTTTAATTTATATTTAAATTTCATTTTATATTTTATTTATGTTTAAATTATATTATATAAAAATTTCTAAAAATAACAGTGTTTTTGATGTACAAGAATTAATTTTTTTAAATGGTACCTTCTCATCCAACTACAGTAATTATAGTTGTTTAGGGCATAGTTTCAGAGTTGATTGGTTCTGAAGAGTTATTAGCAATATAGAGTGTATTGTGAAGTTTCAGAACCTGGTCTCCATTGACTTTCTTTTGCTTAAAGTACTGAGTGTTGAGAACATTGACTGGGGTATAAAAGTTGAAAACTTGATTGATGAGCCAAACTAATTATCCTCCATAGCTCTACTCTTGTTAATGAGATGTTTACAGCAGATTCCTACGAGTTTGTCTCAGAGAGAAAAGAAAATACAATCTATTAATGAGGGGTTCTATCAAATGTTTCCCTTATCAATTGTTAGTAAATCATAGCATCTAAAATGCTGGCTTGCTCATCAGATTTTGAATGCATCAATACGCTCAGCGGTGCCTGAAGGACTCTGTGATCACCTCTGACTGTAACTCTTGGCTGTGGTGCTTTGCATAGCACAATCTTCAGGAAAATTTTTACTTTTTGGCTTACATTTTCAATATTCTTTGCAAGAAGTGAGCAATCATATATACAGCTCATGGTATTCTCTTAGTTGTTACTTAGCTGCTATAGAGACATGGATATTAACCTTTTACAAACATGTTTTAAAAAGCAAAATGTGTTTTTTTACATGTGTGTGTGTGTGTGTGTGAGAGAGAGAGAGAGAGAGAGAGAGAGAGAGAGAGAGAGAGTTGTATCTATGATAGCATTTGATTACATTAGTGTCTATGGGCTATTGTGTAGAGGCATTCGTATGTGGCAGAGGTCAATAGGAAGTGTTTTCTTCAATAACTCTCATCCTTATTTTTGAAAAGAACGTCTTTCACTGAACCTAACAGTCACTGATCCTGCATGACTAGCTGGCCAGAGAGCTCCAGGGTACCCCTTTCTCTCTTTCACCAGAAGATGACCAGAACTCACTCCCATGCCCAGATTTTGATTTATTTTTTCTATATTTTTATTTTATTTATTTTTGAGAGTATAGCATAAATACCCACAGATACAAGTAGTTCTCATCCTTATAAAAAATGTCTTTTTTTTAACCACAGACAGAGACTATTAGAGAAAACCACTGCTTAACAAAATGCAATTTTATGGAGCAGAGTCCCAATTTATAGACCAACAATACAAGTGTGCACCTATGGTTCAGGGCTCATTTCAGAGGAGTGGGCAGAAAGGTTGTAAGAGTCAGAGGAGAGAATGTTTATTTTAAGAGAACTTGTCCTGCAAATGTCAAAGCTACACCCATACCCAGCTATTTTTTCCTTTGCATAGGGGTTAAAAATTCAAACTAAGGTACTCATGGTTGCACACAAACCCTCTACTTCTGAACTGTCTCCCAACCTCCACCACAGACACAGAATCTATTTCCTATATGTCTCTTCCTGATCCACTTCCTGAAGACTCTTCTTATATTGATCACAGTCAACTTCAGGAGCTTAATTTTTTAAGTGTCATGCCTGATGAATTGACAGAAAGCTATATGGCCACATATACATATGTCATTTACATATCATATATAAATGAGAATAAGTTTTATTTAAAATTGATGGCGATTCTTTAAAGTCTTTTTTTCCTCCTTAGTGAACTTTTTAAATTGCTGTTGGGATGTTCTTGTTCCCATTATAAATATGAGTAAACAAGGCCTGAATGGATTTATGGGTTTGCTTTAGAGTATAACTCTTAACATTTTCTGGGTCAAATAATCTTATTTCTCTTTCATAGAAAATCTATACAGAAAACGTATTGACATATTTTTATACAAATAAATGTTAATCATTTCTACCATAGAGGATAATCCTCTGCCTTGTAAGGTTTGTATGCAGTCCGTCTGTTTTTCTAACTTGACTTTAAAATGTTTCTTCTTCCTATGCCACGTTCTCTTTTACCCATGAAGCAGAGCAGAGAAATGTTTCATCCTCTCCCTCCTTGCTTTTGTGTTAACATTAAGTGTCTTTAACATTTTTTCATATCTCCTTCCTATACAATATGTTCCTGAGCTATATAAAACTTCTGTAAATGAATTCTGTTCATTTTCTCTTCTGCTGTTATCTACTGAAGTTCCATTTTCCATGCTATTCTTGTAATCCCTATGGGATATGGAAACAGCATGTGCTGATATAATGATTTCATATTGGACAGTGCTTATTCCACACATCAAAGAACAGGAGTTTAGCATGTCCTGCCCTGTTTTCCTGTTGGCCACCAAAAGCCATCTACTGTCAGGTTCCAAATGTTAGCCTGTGTAAATTTTACTTGCAGAATAATTGACTATCTAGGTTATGGATGTCATTGGTGTTTTCTTTATTTTTTTTTTTTTTGAGGTTTGCAAAAGAATCAAAGAGGAACAAGACTAGGTCAGAACACCGTTGCCTTGAAATGATAGTGCTCCGTGAAAGCATATCTGTTCCTCATCCGTGCTTGCTCTGTGTTTGTGCAGTTGTTGGTTTCTCTTTACACGTAGCACTTGGAAACATGAACTAATATTTTCTATGTGTTTTCCCCTAAAAATTTATTAATACCTGGAGGTTTTATTTTTATGGATGGAAATTCATTCTCTGTGTATATTTGTATATGATTGTCAAAGAATAAGATAAGACAAATATAATAAAGCACACACTGCTCTTTGTTTAAAATGTCTGTATCAGAGAGGTGGCAAACTTCATATTGAGTACTTAAAAACAATCATTACAATTAATTTTGATGCAGTTTGAATATTCTACCATACCTCTCAGCAATTTCATTTGTGAGATTCACAGCTCCACACTAGATTGGAGAATTGATTCTTTGTTTTGCTCTATTTTTCTCTTGAGGAAGAATAACAAGGACAAAGCTATCTGCTCTATGCCATCCATACCTGATACTCCACATCCTCATGGCCCAATAAGAGAATTTGAACTTTTTCCAGTCCCATTGTTCTTAGTTCTGTTAATGAGGAAGATGGGGGCATTGTTTGAAGGATCGGGTCTTTTCCTTTTCATCCTTCACTATATCTTGCTTCTTACCATTGACATCTTGTGGCACTGTCAATAAATACAAAAAATTTGAACTGTAGATAGAACTGGACTGGAGAAGAAAACAAAGACAGCTGGAAGATGGGGATGAAAGAAAGGGTGTGTCAGTGAGAACCCCAGAGCTTGTAGAAGCGAATGGCAGGTGAGTGAGTAGATGAGTGACTTTAGGTGGCCAGCTGAATGGCACACCTGGCTGAGAGCTGTATTAGACTTTTGTTTTCCATCCATACTGTAAGGTTGTCCATTCCTCACCTGTCCTTTCTTCTGATCATCCTGTCCTGTTTTATTTGTCTACTGATACCTCCATTCAATAGATTGCTGTTAGTTGGTAATTCCCTACAGCCTGTGGTGATGGGGAATCTTTGCCAGCCAGTTATCTTTAAGAGCTGGGACCAAAAGTTAGGGGTTAGCTTTCTGGGACCCAAAGAAAAATGGCCCGCAGCCCAGATGGCCTCTCTGTGTGTGGTTCCCTTGCAGTGCAGCTGAGCTTGGACTTTTCTTTTCTGTTTTGTGAGTTTCCCCCTTATAATAAATAAGTGTACAATTGTTTTATCTTTTAGATAGCCTGTTTATTTTAAAAATAGAGCTAACTTCTACACTGTGTAGCTATTTTCTCACCAATGGTTCTCATATATGTCATAGGAAGAACTTGCCAAACCCATCAAATGACCTGTTTAACATCCAGTAGACTCTCTTACAAGAATTATTCACCTCAATACAAATGTACCAACAAACAAAGAATCAAAATACTGTATACCTAGCACTATATGTATGATAATTAGCTTGCAATCTAATCTGCCAAATGCCTTAAGTAATTTTTGATTAAATAGTAAGATTAATATTAACATGTTTTATTAGGGCAATATTATCAATACAAACATTTTTGGAATTCTTCTTGCCTCTTGTTAATGAACATTCTTTCATGGTCTCAAAATGACTGCCTCAGCTCCAGGCATGACATTTGTATTTTAATAGTAGAAAGAATTAGACAGAAAAAAGAAGGGAGCTGTGCCACTATCTATTTCTTTTAATTGAAAATATAAAAACCTTCCCACAAGCCCCCAACAAGCTTCTATTTGCATTGTGCCTATCATTCTTAGTTGTCATTCCTAGTAAGTTGTCCCCTGGTTACCTGTGCCCATAGCAGTTCATAAAAATATTGTTCAATTTTCCTAGCATCTGCAGAGAGATGTCACATGGAAAAACCTCTGCAATTAAATGGCTTATGAACACAGTCAGCCACCTTCTTTAACTGCTAAGTAAATATTAAATTCTTGAATATGCACATATGCACAAATGATGGGAGTATAAAGTAAACTAGTATCAATCCAAAGAAGAAATCTTAATTGGTTTCTACCTCCTTCTCAGTATTGCTCCTATGGTAACACTTTCCTTGACAGCATCTGTGATCTGGAGAATGATTTGAGTTCTTCATTTAACTACATTCTGACTTCCTTAGTAAGTTCTTAACAAAGATGACAAACTAGTAATTATTTAAAAAACTTCTGACCTCTACAACTATACATTATTCTAGTAGTCTGATTCGCCTGGACAACCTACCTAAAGATCTATTTTAAATGAATCTAATTGCCTTATTAACCTTTTTACTGCTGAAGGTCATATTTGAGATTTCTTCTTGGTAGAGTTGAAGAATGTGTCACTGCTCACATGTAATCTTTCTGAAGAGTAACCATGGCACACTTTAGAATTCTCTTGACGGTGACTCACGGGCCTGGAATGAAGGACTCATCTGTGTGATTCTTTAAACAGGTAGCCACAAATCTGGCAGGCATGAGGCAGGGCTATTGGCTGGAGCTTTGACATTGGCTGGAGCTGCTATCAAAAGGCAGGCCATAGAGGAAGCATCTTCCAGGAGCTTTCTGAGTCCTTATGCCCTCACCTACTTCAGTCTGTGCCTTTCTGATTCTAGAAGAAACAAATTGATGGATTATAAGTCTCTGGTGAAAGGTAATCATTTGTTAGCTTAAGTAAGCTGCCTTTCGTTGATTGCAGAGCTCAGTAGTGAATACATTCATTGCACCTCCACTCTTGTCGTTGACATATAAATTATGTGAAATATTTGTGAATTTATAAAATCAGCTACACCATTCACGTCAGGTACTCTGAACTCCAGGCGGTGAGGTTTAGTTTAAAGGCACACATCAGGAGAACTGTGACAAGAGAAGTGAACTTGGTATCTTTCTTTGCCTATTGTGTGGCAAACAAACTAACTCTGTTTGCTACTTTCATGTTAAGAAATGACGCAATTAAAGCCAAGAAAGGCCAGTTAAGTTGCTTACATTCACAGATGTGGGAAAGAGAAAGAGTCCAATAACTTTTGTCTCTTTTTTCTGTTGGTTGTGTCTCATGATTTAGATATTTTTTAAACCTATTCCTTTAAATAGAGTAGGATAGTGTTATTTTATAAAAGAAAATGTCATGGAATTTTTTTTCTATACCTATAATAAAAATAACATTAGATCAAGCCAAAGTGGCACTGGATTTATTTTAGGAGCTTCTTAGCTACTTGGTTTTCTTCTGGAATAACTGAATATCTACGGCTGCTTCACCTCCCCCAGACTGTGGTGCCATGTCAGTGAAACACTGTGTAAGTTTCTCCTTGACTCCTAACATACCACCTAGAAACACACTTATCCTTCACTGATTATGAATTAACTAATGCAACAGCTTTCCTGTCACAGCTGATGAGGACCTAAAATTAGTGTCGCCAGGTGTGTTTTGGGAGGCACGCAGGGCAGGTATGTTCTGAGCCCTTTCCATTTCCTGGGTGTGCCTTCTTGCAATAAGAAAGCTGGAACCCTGTGTATGCTGCAGAAATGCCAAGGAAGTCTTAAATGGCTGGAAAGAACGGGAAACCAGGGAGTCATTTTGTCCTTCAAGAGAGGGTTTTATTATGTGTTCTCACACCCACACGTTTTAAAAGCAGTTGGTCACCATTAGATCTGAGGTTGACCTCATGCTTAGTGGTATTACTGCCATGACAAATAAATCTTTGCACAGGGGAAGCTCATTCTGGCTTTGGAAGTTTCTAAACAAGTGTGAGATTGACATCCGATTGTACGTGATATATTATCTTCCTAAACTAATCTTAGGAGTCACTGAGTGGTAAGTTGGTCTTTGTTCAGACTCCTTGTACACTACAGCGGAGTGAGGGCATTGCTGTTCTCACCTATCTGTCTCTGTCTTTCCATCATGAATAAAGTGAATTCCCCAAGACCTAAAGAACAAGTAGCAGGAGACTCTACCAGGAAATGCTATTTAAAATGAGATTGGCTATGGTACTCGCCCTTGCTCACAATATCATTGCTTTGTTGGAGGAATGAGATTATTCCAAAATGTTCCCATATCTATTTCCCTTTCCTTGCAATGCCCATGGAGACAAGTGAATATGTATTTACCCAAATTATATAAATTGTTATTATTTCATCAACACAGTTGTTCCTCTTGACATTTATAGAGTGTCCTTTAGTAGCTTTTTTAGATGCATTGCTCATAACTTTCTAGTAAATAAGAGGAGGCTTGTATGCCCTCTTCACAGGTAAGATATTTGAAGTACAGGGTGATTAACTACGCTTCTGTGGATAATGAGGCACCTGGCTAGTGTTATCCATGTGCATGCTAACCGATGGGAATGATTGAGGTCCTCTTTCCTTGAGCACTGGCTTATTAAGTGTCCATTTTATTCCAGACACTGTTCAACATGCTGCAGATAGAAAGATAAATAAGACAACATGGTTTGCTATACTCACAGAGTTTGAAGATTAATAGTAGGGCTCATTTTAACATTTAAGAATGGTACATGACTCTCGGTATTATAGTGAATCACTATATCAGTTGAGGATGGTTCCTTGTAATGGAAGTGCTGAGGGATGTGTCTGTTAATCTTATGATAATCAAGCATGGCAGTGTGAGTGTGTGAGTGTGTGTGAAGATATGTTGTATGTGTGTTTTCTTGAAAGCACAAGCTCCACTGGTATAAGCAATTACCAGGCTTTGTAGTTTTAGAGTGAAGTGTTCAGCAACTTTATAGACCAAGACCTAGGAATGTATTAATGCTCTCTTGTTCTAGTTGCCTTTCTCTGATGAAGCTATTGAAGGAACTGAACATGTAAGGAACAAAATAATTGAGCTCCAATGTGGAGCTTTCTGGTAAAGCTGCTGCAGTTCTTGACTTGGAACCAAAATAAACTAACACTGATTCCTGATGAGGGACATTGATAGTGCCAGCACCCTCACGAAGAGATACAGCCAAACAGTGCTCGAAATTCTATTTCATGAAATTGACTGGCCCTCCTCCTTTAATGTTGGAGAATGGGAATGTATTGACCCCAAGAAAGTTACAGAGCCAGAGTTCAAGAATTTTTTTCAATGGAGAGTTTGCTAATAAGCAGTGACAGGGACTGTATAAAACTGCATGTAGAAAAAGGTAAAAGGCTTACCTGTCACCAAGTGGCTATTCTTCAAGGGGTGACTAAAATACTGACCTATATATAAGCATGTGCTTTTATGGATCTTAATAAATAGAGTTATAAATCACTGGGAAAATGGCATTGAAAATGAAATCCTTATGATGTTAATCCTTCATCCTGAATCATGTTATTAGATAAAGAAAACAATAACTGAACTGGCTTCCCTGAATCTTGGAGTAAATAAAATGGTATAAATGTAAAGAATGTGTAAGCTTTAGTGCTGGTGACTCAGGAGAAGACACTGATGGACAATTTGAAGGTCACGGATGAATCACTCAGTGCTTTGGGTTGTTAACAAAAGGCAAGGCTAATTCATGCAGAATCAGCAGACAACCAGCCTCTGCCAGGAACAAAGCCTGCCTTAGTACAGAGTCCACCCAAAAGCTTAGTACAGAGGTCACATTAGAATGTTACCTGACCTTGAAAGTGCACAGTTGTGCCCTTTCCTATGCCCTGCCCAGAGCCATAACTTCTCATTGTTTGACATTGCTGTGCTTTTATTTCCCCATCTTCAGACTCAAAATCATTCTTGTTAGTAATTTTTGGTTAACAAAGTAGTCCGGATGCCAGAAAAAAAATGAGGAGGCACTGTTGAAATCCTGAGGGCTTCTATAGGGAGAGAAAACATCTGATCTTCACTAAAATGTATATAAGGAAGCATATGCAGAAAACAAAAGCAGTAGAACCTAGTCACTGACCAGTAAGTAAAACGTTATAGACATTAGCTGCAGTGAAGAGATGTCCTTTATTATTACCGAGGTCTCAAATGTGTTTCTTTCCTGTATATGAAATGGGAGTAAGCAAGCCCTCCTTCTTTGAAAAATAAGAAGAGATTAACAGTTTAATGAGTCTGGTGCTCTTATGGAAACTTGACTGTCTTAAAGTATAGGACACGTAGCAGCACTAACAGCTGGACTTGATTGATGCATGGTAGTCATTGATAGAGCTGTGAATTGTAAAATTTGCTTAATTTTAATCATCCTTGTTATCCTCACCAATAAGATAAAATGGAATATCTAGAGTCCTCTATATATCTGAATATAAGCATCTATGGCCTCATTACATATGCATTTGTTACCTTTTTCATACCAGTGAGTGTTGTAGGCATGGGGTAGCAATAATAAATATCCATAAGCTGACCCCTGTTTTGATAGAGCTCGCTTTGGACAGTGTAGATACTAAACAGGTGTAGAACCACCACAAGGAGTGAGAATCAATAATCTTATTTTGGTTACACTAAATTTGAAATGACTATTAAGCAACCACATAGAAAATGTCAGAGGAGATGAAAGAACTGGAAATATGATTTTGATTTTTATAGGAATATCATGTGGTATTTAAAGCCATGAAATGGGATGAGGTCATCCACCTTGTGACCACAAAATCCAAAGAAAACAGGGCTAAGGAGTTGATCCTGAGCTACTTGAGTATTTAGAACTATGTTGTAAGAAAAAATACTGAAATAACTTTCAAATGGGACTTCCATGTTGTATAAAACTGCAGGAGAGAAATGTAGAAATGTAGTTGAGAAAGTGATTCATCTCTGCTGAGCAGATGACTTCCTTCAAAAATGTGCTTCCAGTCCAGGGATAGTCATGAACAGCAGGCTGGAGGTGACTGGGCCATCAATAATAGCAGTTAACAGATCAAATGCACTCAACACTTTCAGAACATATTGTTAACTCATTCATGCTGCTTGTTGCCACTGTCATTAATTTATTTCATTTCACGGTTACTGATTGGTGATTAAAGA
Organism: Arvicola amphibius; assembly: GCF_903992535.2. Lineage (NCBI taxonomy): Eukaryota > Metazoa > Chordata > Mammalia > Rodentia > Cricetidae > Arvicola > Arvicola amphibius. Next base: position 41,502,275 of record NC_052056.1, read on the forward strand.
CCATCATTAGTTAGTTGCCACTATCCCCAAATTCTTACTTTGATTCAGGTAAAAAAAAGATGTGAGAATGGAGCCAGAGTTACTGCTTCCAAGAAGTCTTTGACAATAGGGAAATAGACAAATCACCAAGGCATGTGCATTTGACCATGTACCCTATTCATTTGAGTCCACATGCTCAGCATTGTATCCCTGCATAAATTTTTTATCTTCCTTTCCAAAGCCTCCAACTATCATTTTGACCATTGCGCTTTCTCATCTTCTCTCTGACAGCCTCTATTTATTATTACCATGGTTATTAAATTGGATATTTCTGAAAGTCCTGTTCATATCACCTACTGCCATAAATTTATGCTTTCTCCTCAATATTTACAAAATTCAGACTCTTAATATGTGACTCATAATCTTGCTTGGTTTACCTAGTGCCATTTCTTTGTAGTATTCTATTCTGATATATGTAAAAAATCGAATAATCCAACAAGGTTATTTAATAATATTTTATCATTTAACACAATGATTTTTAACATATTTTAATCATCACAGTGTTGATCCTGGTCTCCCCAGAGAGGACTCTGTGTCTGTGTACTATTTTAAACAAACCTTTCACAATTGTGTTTTGGGGATAATCAGTCTATTATATTTCATAAGGTTTGTAAATATTTTCTTCTAACTCTATGTGTATAATGGAATGATAAAGAGATAGCAAGGAATATGAGAGAGAGAGAGAGAGAGAGAGAGAGAGAGAGAGAGAGAGAGAGAGAGAGAGAGAGAGAGAGAGAGAGAGAGAAGGTGGGACAGACTAATTTTCAAATTCCTAATTTGCTTTTGTATTGCTTAGAAAATAAAGACTTCTCAATGATAAAGAGTTTGAAAGTTCAGCCTGAACTACACAGTAAGACAATACCTTGAAATAAATAAGCAGGAAATAAAAATCTTTCTTTGAAGTTCCTGCATTCTATAGCTCATCATAATTAGTACCATTAATAATAGAAGGCTGACATTTCTTGGCCATATCTTCCTTCATAGTTTAGAAATTTCTTCTTTTATAAATTTATTTATAAAATCATTTATTTCCAATATGAAATTTGATCTCATCTCATTTTCTACATCAATCAATAAATTAACTAACTAATCAATAAACCACAACAAAATCCCATTGAAAATATGATAGTAAACAGGGAAAGTTATGACTCTGTGGACACAGAGACTTTATTTAAGTGTGCACGTTAGACATCCCTACCTTAAAGTTGTTCACAGCTGTTGAACAACTATGGGGTTCTTAATTTCTGTTCTATGTCAGATCATTTTAATCCCCTTTCTGCTGCCCTAGTGATTTAACATTTCCTCACCAATTTAGTTTTCAGCAGCCTATATTTATATCTAGTTATACAGGCTTCTAGCACACCTACATTGGAGGGCTCATCTTCTTTCTACATGCCTTATCAAGGAATGTCTTCTGAAGCAAAGATTAGCAGAAACTGTAAAGGTTTTCCTCCTGGATCTGGTGCTCAGCTCAGAGTACTTGCCAAGCCTCCATTTAGCCCTGAGTGGCATCTCAAGCGTGCCCATGCCACCATACAAAATATTTTCCTGTTGTCTTTGTTATCTTTAAACAATACTCCTAACCTCTTAGCAAGTAGAATACCACCAACATAAAAAGAAAAAAAATCACATGTAAGTGTTCTGTGTGATCAAGAACAATGCCTGAAGACCCTAAGTACTGGATTATTTGGTTTTGACTGAATGTTTGATAGTGTCTCTTCCTGGTTAAGAATCTCTAGTTTATATTTAATAAACTGTATATCACTAATGTAGATAATAGTTTATTTTAAACTCATCAAAATGCTTCTGGGAATATCTATTAATTAGACATAAATTGACTTAAAAGGAAGGAAAATGTATTCTGGTGGCTATGCTTAGGTCATAGGAAAATTTTTTCTGAGTATCAGTACAATACTTGATATTTGTAATTGCCTCTACTTCTCCTCATCAATTGAAAGGAAAACAGTAAGAAACCTCAGGCTTTGGAATGGATGGGTGTGTAGTCTACATTTAGCCTAAAGCTTTTGACAAAGGCTATTTCCTTCTTCTAGTTCCTTCTTTTTATTCTCCAGATTTGTTTGCTTCCCCAGGGCCTATTGGGTATCCCTTATGGACCTGAACTGCCTCTTCAGTCAGGCACTGGATTTTATTCCACATATAACTTGGTAGCATATAGGAATTCAATAAATTTTCATTGATGTGAATTGATTGAAATTGGGAAGTTTCTCTGAATCTCCTGGTATTGACTCTCATCTTTGTTCCATTTTAGAAATAGCTAAATCTTTTATGTTCTCCAGAGAACAAAATATATATCTGATGTTTCAGAATACTTGTTTCTTCTCTGCCTTCAATATTGAAGAGCAGAAACTAAAACAAATCAAAATCAACTGAATCTATAAAGATGTAATAGTAAAATATCTCTGTTTCAATGAATCAACTGAAACAATGCTTGAAAGACACAGATGTTTAATCAAATAAATAAATCAAGTGCTAAGTTAAATGAAAGGCCATCAGAGAGAAGCAGTTCTGTAGCTGTTTAACAAGAATGAGAAATTGAATGACATGTCAAAAACAAAGATGCTGTATGTTTGCACAAGAGAGAAACATCCCTTTAAACATGGTCTCTGTGCAGAAGAATTCAGGAAAAGAATCAGATGGTGTGCTAGGCAAGACAAGACCTAGGATGAAGAGACAGATATTCTAGAGTGATCATAGGTGTATTGTTTAGAAACATTCTAATAAAAATGAAGTTAACTAAACCTAAAAAATTTATAAAAGAGAATATGCTTTGGTTGCTCAATAGATAAGTAATATTTAAAGTGTTAATTCTACTTTACTTTCTAGAATTTGTAAATTCTAATTTACAAAGTAAATGTGCTTACAGCTATAATGTTTCCTGCCCTGAAGCAAAAAGTCTGTGGAGTTGATTGGTGACACATGTGGAATTTGAAGCCTAGGTACACATTTATGTATTATTAGTTACACAAAGACAATGCATTGTTGAATGAGTTTTTGTCCCACCAAGTCCCACATACATTTATTCCCAAATAAACACACAGAGGCCTACATTAATTATAAACTGATTGGCCTATTAGCTCAAGCTTCTTATTAACTCATAACTTATGTTAGCCCATAATTCTTGTCTGTGTTAGCCATGTGGCTTGGTACCACTTTCAGTGAGGCAGTCACATCTTGCTTCCTCCGTGTCTGGATGACAACTGCATTCTGAATCTTTTTCCAGAATTCTCCTGTTCTCGTCATCCCGCCTATACTTCCTTCCTGGTTGCCCTACCTATACTTCCTGCCTGGCTACTTGCCAATCAGCGTTTTAGTAAAATAAAATTGACAGGATACAAAATATTGTCCCATAGCAATGCATATTTCCAACAAAACTAAAATGTAACTCAACATATTAAGTAAAGAAAACAGCTCATTCTTAGAAGTGTTTGCCAATATGTGAATTAAAGTGCAGGTTATTGAGAGCATGGGCAAGTAAATCTATTCCATTAAAGTCTATATAATTTGTAATTTTGGTTTTAAATGTCGGGTTATTTTTACTGAAGGTACACAAGCTGTGATTTTAGATAAAAAAACAACCATATGCTATATAAAAATAAATGATGACCTAGGAGGGTGTGCCATACCTTACTAACCCATAATCTCATGACCATGTGACGACAACTTTCAAAAACAAACTCACTATGGGAAATCGCCCAGCACAGCGTAACTACAAAGGTCATCCTGAATACAGGTGCTCAATCAATCATTCAGCCAGGCGAAGATGGAATGACCATGGCCTCTTGCATATAATTAGACTCTCCCCATCGCCACTTCAAGTCCCTGGTCTACATGTCATCTTTTGCTTTTTAATGAAGCCATTTGATCTTTCTACTGATACCTGATACAGACAGCAATGAAGGTTGTGTACTCAGAAGTTTTCTTAAATATTTTATTAATGTATTGCTTGAAAAACTGTCTCAACACTCACAATTTCAAAAATTGTATTACTTAAAACGGGAAGAAATTGCCTATAACATCTTTTCCTAAGGAACATTTTGTGGATTTCTATGTGTTATAAACTATGGAGATATTTTTGAGAAATTACATGTTAAACAACTGGAATTAACTCCATTACAGAAATATTCACAGCCTTTCATGCTAAAGAGGGTGGGTAAGTACATTCTACACAGTTTCCTAAATGTTACTTAACTAGGAATATTTCTCCCCATACACAGTTTTTATCATACTGTGGAATAAGGCTTTTACCAAATAATATTTGAGAAAATAGTACTCTGTAATATAAATGAAAATTTATACATTTTTCAATAAATGGACTCCATAGTCAAGGTACTTAACAAACCAAAGATGAAGAAAGGTAAATAGCTAAAAACCCTTTAATTTTTCATCAATCCTTTTTTCATTCGTTGGTTAAATAATCATTTATAGTTTATCCTAAGAAAGGTAGAACCTTATTCTCATTCCTGTAAAATGCTGGGGTTGCTTTAGGAATAAATTACTAAAATCCCATGTTGTTCGTTTCATGTCTCTACAAATATCTTTTTTGGGGGTTGGAAAAGAAGATAAGCTTATTTCTAAAAGGAGTTATAAGTAGCTTGGAGATAAAATGCAAGCCATGGTGAGTGAACTGGAGAAATATTTGGCAATGCCTGAATGGGAACGAACTCTGATGTCAGGTCTCTTATGTTCTTGGCCCAGAGAACCTGCAGTGGAGTTGACAATGGCTACATGAAACTAGTACTTCTGCATCAGAACCATTTGCAAAGTGTGGTGATGATTATTTAACAGACACTAGGAAGGTGAATTATAGCTGGGCAACCCTCTGTATATCTAAGGGCACAAATCTTTCTTACCTGGTCTCAGTAAAACACTAGAAAACACAAAGGAGTATTTCAACTAAATAACAGTTGTAAATTCTGCATCAGGTGCACAGTGCTGCTGTCCTAGGGGTTTCCTGTGAGATTGGTGCCAAAAGCAACACAAATTACAAGTGTGGTGATATAAATAACTACTTTCCTTCCACTTTCTTTAGACCAATATGTCAACATACACACACACACACACACACACACACACACACACACACACACATGCACTCAGGCACGTACACACTAATAAAGTTTAATTCTTTTGAATTTGTTTTTTTATGATTGTGGTTTGTTTTAGAAATTCAGTTATTATTTGTTTCCCAATATGAACTGGAGCTGATGACTAAGGTTACAAACAAATACAACAGCATTGAGTCTTTCATGTATGGGATAATAGTAATAAACAGACAAAAGCTCTGTCCCTAGGTACTTGTGGATGGCATAGGTTACAAGCCAGATATAGTGCATAAACCTAGTGTTGCATGATATAATATCTCAAGGAGCTGAGATAAAATTTGAAATATCTCATTTTTTAAAAAGTATTTATTTATTTTATAGCATGTGCATAAGTCTTTGTGAGGGTTATTGATGCCCTGGAAGTGGGACTATAGATGGTTGTGTACTGCTATTGTAGGTTATGAGAATTGAACCTGGGTTTTCTGGAAGAGCAGCCAGTGCTCTTAACCTCTGAGCCATCTCTCCAGCCCCAACTTGAAATATCTTACATGAAAATCGTAAGAAGAAAAATAAATTTCTCTAAAAGAAGATCCCCATGAATTTGGGTGGAGAGGGAACCTTGGTATTAACACTTAACATGTGGACTTTGTGTCTTGACCTTGATGGGAGTTTAGAAGATTTTCCTGTCCAATCATCTGATTTCCTCAAAAATCATTATTCAGGTCATGACAGAAAGAACAATCGCTAAGTACAGATGAACGTTGCATTGGCTTTTTCCCTTGGTAAATATGTAAAATTCCCTCTGTCATCAGCGTTAGTACTATGTGCTGAATGCATATGGTGAAAATCAGAGAACGTTTTCCCTTTACTTTTCCATCCACACCTCTTGTAAACCAGGTATTCACTGTGAGCATATATGTTTTACAGGGTATGTGTGGATAAGCAAAAGGGTAAATTGTGAAGAGGAATCTGAGGAAGAATTGAGTGAATTGATGGAATTAACTGGAAGACAAAAGTGAATTGTAAAAAGGAAACAAAGTGACGTATTCTTAGCAAGCCCAGCAAGCCAGCATTATTAAATAGTAGCTGTGGTATCAGTTAATTATGTTTCCCAAATAGTGCTATCATTATATATGACCATGAAACAATGTTGATAAATTTATCTGGCAAAGTAGCAAACTACAAACTGAAACTTACTTTATCAATTGCAAAAAAAGTGGCATTAGTGTGGTTTGGAAGCAATTTGGAACACACCTACTGAACTAAGCACACCACAAATTAATGTTACTAGGGAATGGGTGAATTTTTTACTCCTAGTCTTTTGTCTTAAGGAAAACTTTCAGGAATGAAAGCCAAATAATTGTCCGTAAGACCATGAAATAAATCAAAGCAACTGCAAATGGAGTTCAAGATTACAACAAAAAAGGCTTTCTTCTCTCCAATTTTTTTCTCCTTTTAGGCCATAAAGGCAGACTCCTCTTGTGTGTCATACAGTCCCTTAGGCTGTCTTCTTGCTCTAACTTTGACATAACTATTCTCCTTTGTCTGGCGTCTTCATTTCAGCCTTCTCTTCACACCCAGTTCCCAAAACTGCTCCTTGCATCCTCTTTCCTACTGTGTATAAGTGAATGTGTGTTGTGATTTGTAAACAGAGACCTGCTGTTACCCAACTCATTAACAAAGGTCCTGTCTAAAGTTCCCCTGCGAAGAATGGTAATTTGTTAGCTTAACTACGAACTACTTCTTTCCTGAAAAAAGTCATTCTAGGAAATATTGATTGGAAGTGAACTCCTGCTAGGTAATATATGTTCAATTTACACATACTTGAATATATTCAAGTGCCCTATCTCATTTTCAATAGTCAGTAATAATGGTAGTATTCAAGATGTTTTAAATAAACAGATGTTTTAAGTTTACCATGAAAGTGTAACTCACAAACATTCTTATAATTATTTCTGAGTTAGAGAAACTTGTCCCCAGTTGATAATAGCCATCTCTCTCTCTGTGTGTGTGTGTGTGTGTGTGTGTGTGTGTGTGTATTCCAGATATATACAGATTTATAGATGTGGTTTTATACATGGAAATAGCCCTTCAAGCCTGGTCCTGGAAGCTCAAGCCTTTAATCCCATCCCGTCAAGCAGGAGGCAGAGGCAGGCAGATCTCTGTGAGTTCAAGGCCAGCCTAGTTTACAAGAGCTGGTTCCAGGACAGACTAACCCAGTCTCAAAAAACCCCTCACAAAAGTCCTTCATTATGTTCATTTAATTGAAATAATGTCATAAAATTATAACATGTATATAATACATTGTAAACATAATATATGTATACATGTCACCCACATATCTTTTTGTAATGGACAAGATCTAGATCTGGAGATCATCTATTTCTTCTGTGGTGGAATTTTAACTTGAATGTTCTTTATATAGGTCTTAGGCAGGGAGCCACTTCTGTGAGTTCTTGATTGCTTCAGCCAGGTCAAGGCTTTAGACAGCATTCCATATCGCTTCCCCATGGCCTTGGCTCTTACATTCTTTGCATCTCTTCTTCCCTGATGTTCCCTCCCTGATCCTTGGTGGTGTCAAGGTTACTGTTGATGCTCCATTAAAGGCTAAATATTTAATATCTTATTCTCAGGACTTCCACAAGTTTGAGATATTTTCATCGACATTTTCTACTACCGGAAGAAGCTTCTCTGACCAATGTTGAAAGCAGCCTGGTTTAGGGATAAGCAGAAATATTTATAAGCGAATTTAAAAGCTTAATCATTTAGCAAAATATCAGTAGCAACTTCTACTGCAGGACCTGTTGCCTTGCCAGCTTTTAACCAGGATTACATACTAGGCATGGAGTTCTTTCCTGTGTAGCAACCCTCAAACCCAATCAGAATGCAGAGCATCTAAAACATTCATTACGCTGTTGTATTTGCAAGAAAAGCTTTTCTAAATAGTCAGAATTGTAGCATGCAGGATCCATCACTCACTTGAGTCAGTGATGTCTTTTCTCCCCCAACAGTATGCATGGTACCTTTACCACTGTTAAATCGAGACCAGCAGGGAGGGAGGAAGTCCAGTTAGTTTGAGACCAATTTCTCTATCTTCTGCCACCATACCATGGGTTACCTTTGTGAATAGAGTCATATCATGTATTTATGATTGGGAAAGGTAACAATAAGTGATAACCTGTTGTATTTTTGAGACCCCTCAAGCCTCCCTGACTAACCCATAGGGGGGTATTCTAGACCTGTAAGACAATTTTCATTTTGTGATCAATGTCTTCTGGGACTGATTATGTCCATCCTTGTGTATTATTTCTGTTTGAATTCTCTTTTGTGTTTGCTTATCTATTTGTTAAGTTATGTTTTGAAATTAAATAACTAGCTAGTAGGATTCCATAAGGACTTTTTAAAATATATATATATATATATATATATATATATTCTTAGTTTTTTTAAACACATATATTACACTGTTCTGTACCTTATTATCCAATCTCTATGCCTACACAAATCTTTCAACTTTCAGTATCACGCCATCTTGAGTAGAAAATCATTCCACTTAATTATTTTTAAATTGTTTATGATACAGAACACTTTTAAGCAATTTTTCATATATGGTTAGCTCTTTATATCACTTCTGTTTTCCCCATTTTCCAAGCCCCATCTTATTTAGACTTTTATTTGCCCTAAATATTCAACTTCATTACTTTCATTTAAACATAATTGACTACCCCCCATCATTAGTATGTCCTCACTCAAAAGGTTTATTTCTAATTTTCTAGATTCCACTTGTGACCCAGTTAAATACGGAAAACAAAACCCTGGAAGTAAGTATGAGAGCAAATGTGATAGAAAGCATATGGCGTTGGTCTCTCTCAGCTCAAGTTGCCTCAATCCACTGGAAAAGATATTTTTCCAGTTCCATCCCATTTACTTGATACTTGGTTTTTATTTCAGAGTATTATTCTGATGTGCATATTTATTATACCTTTCTTATCCATTCATCTATTTGTGGATATTTTAGTTGATTTCTTTTCATACTTTTTTTATTACTAGGTCAGCAATGAACATTGATGTATAAGCCTCGATCTATTAAGATATCTGGCTATATGCTCAGGAGAAATATTGGTGTATGTATGATAAGGATGCAATCTGCTGTGCTATTTCAGATGCTACAACAATTTAAAATGGCTACTTTCAGAGAAATGCAACCCATGACTCATGATTCAGTACCCTCAAAGGTACTGAAAGACCCCTTTCAGGAGCGCCTCAAATATTCAGTCTTTGGTACTCTGTTTCTCAGCATGCTCTTGATGCCTAAATTACAATATTATATAATCTAATCATTTGATCCCAGTTTTTGCTTTTCTGTTTTATGTCTTTTCTTTTAATTTAGCCCATAAGCATGGCATTTTTCTTCCATTGTTGGTGTGTTTGTGTGTTGTGTATGTGTGTGTGTATGTGTGTGTGTGTGTGTGTGTGTATGGGATGTATTCTAATCAAGGTCAACAACTTTAGCAATTTGTACTCCTCTACACATCTCAGAAAATGTATCACATATCATCTTGGATTTTAGCCTCTAAAACTCTCAGAGCAAAAGGCAACCTGATTTGGAATCAGAAGGCAAAAGTTAGCACATCAATTCATGCAGTCTCTAAAGCCTTAAAGCATTCTTTGACTCTGTTCTTTAAGTTTATTTCATACCTTAATATTCAACATGGGACTTTTATTTATAGGCATACATAGATAGATCTATTTCCAGGACACTATGTATATTTAGTAAAATGCATGAATATATCAAATATGCTGTATCTCTGGAATCCAGGAATATCAGCGAGAGGAAATAAATAAGAGTGTGTTGAATATGGCTGATGAGCCGTAGGAACAATGGTGAATTCATTCCAACTTACAAAGTCATACCGATGACCTCTCTCTCTCTCTCTCTCTCTCTCTCTCTCTCTCTCTCTCTCTCTCTCTCTCTCTCTCTCTCTCTCCCATGCGTGTGGATTTTGTGTGTGTGTGTATTTCAAAGAAGGTGAAGATAATCAAACTGGCTCCGACAAACCTACGTAGCAACTGAAAATTAGAGAGTAGTGTTGACCATTGGTGAAGGATAATAGGAGGACATATAATTCCGATATACTTCAGCTTTATTTTGAGTTTCTCATAAAGCCAAAGCAGAACTCCAATTGAATGCATTGGTTCAATCTGAGAAATCTGAGATACACATTTTGAAATTATGACTAAGTGAGCTCACTGCCTCATTTATATGTCAAGACTGAGTTTATGCATATGAATACAATATTATCTTGCAAGGAAATGAGTGTTTTCTCTGCATGCTCTCAGTACTATGTTAAAACAGCAAAAAAAAGAATTTTGTACTGTTTTATTTCTACCTTAGGTTAGCCTCTTCCCCTTAGAATAGGATGAAAGATATGCATAAATTTTTTTCAGATATTTATTTTCAGTGCTTAGGAAAACCCTTGCATAGGTAGACAATAAATACCTGCTGAATACATGAATAAAATAACAATACTCTATATGTGTCTTATGAAAATGTATGGTGTAACCTCAGAGTTAACTGAGATTCAAGACAGGGCTGATTATAGTTTTGTTACAGATTAAGGTAATTGAATGAGTAAACATCAAGCTGTCATCTTGAGCTTCCCTATGAATCACAAAATCCAAAGTCTTCATCTTGCCTGACTGTCCGGTGCCACATCACAGTACCCCAACTCCTCACAGGTTTTAACAGGAAAAGCAATCACCTTACCTTCCAAAAGAAGATTAATCGTGAAATATGATCTACAGTTGTTCAGAAATGTAAATAGTCTACTGAAACCTCATTCCAAAAAGAAAAGAAAAACAAGAGGGGAAGAAATGGTTTTCCTTTCAATTCTTTTTTGTACCATCATCTTTTGTCACCAAGGAAGTTAATGAGGAAAAGGGTGCAGGAACTATCACTGCTCAAGGATTCTGTGTGTTCCGGACTCACTTTGGTTTACAGTGATGCTGCCAATTTCAGAATCATTAGAAAGCACTTTGCTGAGGGAAGTGTGAGTGGCTGGGTTTCTTTGGAGGCAATTTAGACTAATCATGTGGTTGATGATCCTGAAGCTTCCAGCGGGTTGGGCCTGCTCTGTCATGAACTCAGACAAGTTGTGCTGAGGAATAAGTTTTTGAGACTTTCTCTTACTCAAAGTTAGGGACTTTGCTCAAGTAGAATTTTTTTTTCCTCTTTCTTCCTTAATCTTCACACCCTCCTCTTTGAGAGTGCTGAATTACCAAGGAAGCCAAGAGAAGATTATACTAAAAATGGGGCTCTCCGAATTGGGAACTTATTCAACAGAGATTTTTACAGAAATCCCAGGGGATTTTATTCAAAACGTAACTTGAATAGTTTTCAATACTAGTGTCTGGTTTAGGAAAACTATCTCTGAAAGTTCCTTTTTAAATTTCTTGTTTAGTGTGTCTAAAGATAGTTAACTTCTGTAACAAAAAAAGAGTAGAATTCAAAGAGAAACGTTGGAATACAAATCTGTTGTGAATGTTCTTCATTTGGCATTTGGATATATGTAATGATTTTTGTTGATATGATTTTGGTAACTCTGTGTTCGGACACTGCATACAAAAATTAACTTATTCAGCAAACTTTTTTTAAGTACAAACTCTCCACCAGGCTTTTAAGGCTTTGCTGACAGCTTTGGAACACAAAGATGGCCACTATGTCCATCTTTATGCCTGTTCTCCTGAGAATGAACTGGAGCATTATGTAAGTTAGAGGAGGTTGGAGATGCAAGAAATGAGTGCACAATGAATTCCAAATGGAGCATGAGCATGCTGGGAATAAACACCTCTTTCATGGCCAATTTTCTTCCTCTGGATTTTGCAGGCAACCCCTCTCCCCTCTGCTATCTATGACTCCTCCTAAATGGACTTTGTGGGTAACTGAATATAAAATAAAATCACTTCTTTGTTTTCATTTTTCTTTGTTTTTCTTCTTAAAAGTTTTTATAATTTTTATACTTTCTCTTTTATTTATTGAGAATTTCATGAATACATAAAATGAAGCTTATGTATGTAAGGTAGTAGGACTCTTTCTGGGGGCATGAATAGCTTCTCTAGGAAGCCTATCTGAAGAAAACTGATATTCGCTCCCGCTGCAGTCTTTAATTGAAAACAGCTCCTGAGCTAGGCATGGAATGTCATATGGACCTTCACTATTCATTCCAGTGTTGGTCTGTCCTGAGTATGGGTCACTCTCAACCCAAAGGGTGCCTTTACTCCAAACAGCTCTCAGTCCATGTGTGCAATGGTGCTGGCACAGCTAGCAAGTACATTTACCCCATAGCCATCTACTCCTGGCTTTTAAAGTATTCATACTCCCTCTTTCATGATGACACCTTAGCCTGGAGGTAGGTGGTATAATAACAGTGTTCCATTTAGAGTTGAGTACTGCATAGTCTCTTATTCCCTGCCATTAAGAACTATGGGTCTCTGTTAATTGCCATCTATGGCAAAAATAAGAATTTTTATGACACTTCCATGTTGATGTAACTACTCAGGAATATATTCATTATCTCTTTACCACTAAGAATTTTATCAAGGCATGTGAGAGTGGTTTTGGGTTAGCTTGTTTTTAGCTACAGTTTTGTAGCTGGTTGGTGACTAGCAGGTAGGATGGCACACTGAAAACTAAGAAACAAGGAAGGAAGACAGAAAAGTAGGAAGTGAAGGAGAAAGGAAGGGAAGGAGGAAAGAGGATGGAAATCCAGGATAGTTGCTTATAAACATGGGGAAAAGAGAGATTCTGGCTAGACATAGCATTGAGAAATTATTACCCGTTTTAGTGTGGGTAGCAGGGAAGACCTACTCTGGGAACTGAAGTGGTGATGCTTAGGATTGAGTTCTGTTCAGTCAAGGGAGGAGTCAGGGGGACTTAGTGAGGCTCCTCTATGTTAGATGGTCAGAGATATTTTTTCAATGTTTTAGATGAGTCCAATTCTTGTATCCTAAATGCTTCGTCAAGAAACCATAATTAACCTCTCCAGTGTTGAAACACAGTCCTGGGCATCTCCAATTCATGCTTTCTCTAAGTTAAAGTCACCATGCCGCATTTGCCCACATTTCCCCATCTTCCCTCTCTCGTGATTTATGTCTGTTAGACAATGTGCAGAAAATTGGTTACACATTTTAAAAAGCTATTTGAAGCCATTTCTTTTTTTTTTTTTTTGTTCACCTCGTTTGGAGGGAATATTTAAAAAAGCTTGAAGAACTGTAAGGTGAACTGCTTCCCAGAGACAGCAGGGATTTCGGCTAGCATTTTCCTAGCAGAAATGAGAAGAAAGCACCTGAGAGCAAATCACAATAATAAGAGAAAAATGGTGTCAACATTTGTTTTGAGAAAAAAAAATAAGTGCATTGCAACTTGAATTTCTAAAATTTAGAGCACAAAAATTACACCTCCATTAACTTAAAATACCCTGGTTCCTAAAGATTTAGCTCTTGCCTACAAAATGCTTCCTGTGACATATTTAGGAGTTATGGGGATAATGGTTGTTAAGAAAAATCTCTAGGAGGTTCCAAAGGGATTACAATGATTTAGGCATAAAATAGAAACTTAGCTGAGTTTGTAGCAACAGTGTATTATGTATTTTAATGTTTTGGGGGGAGGTGCTGGGTAGAGAGTAAAATGAGAGACTTTTAAAAACATGGAGCATATTTGTTAAAAAATGAAACTGTATCTATTATGCTGATGTTCATAGGTTTGAAAACTAAAAAAGCTCTCCATACATCAGCAGGCATTTGCCATAGGTTGCTGTATTATTCATTGAATATATGTGCATATGTGCCTAACTCCTCATGAGTCCCATAATTATTGCATGATGAAAACATTTCGTGTCCCTTGTTACACCCATGTATTTTCATTTATTTTAGTTTGGTAAAAAAAAAAAAAAAACAAAACTTTGTCTTTCCATTTTTCATTCTGAAACTTCCTTGAAGTTGAGCAGCTTCTGTAAAGCAAAGGACATTGTCACTAAGACACAAAGGCAGCCTACTGACTGGGAAAAGATCTTCACCAACCCTGCAACTGACAAAGGTCTGATCTCTAAAATATATAAGGAACTCAAGAGACTAGACGGTAAAATGCCAATTAACCCAATTAAAAAATGGGGCGATGAACTGAACAGAGAATTCTCAACAGAAGAAGTTCGAATGGCCAAAAGACACTTAAGGTCATGCTCAACCTCCCTAGCTATCAGGGAAATGCAAATCAAAACAACTTTGAGATATCATCTTACACCTGTCAGATTGGCTAAAATCCAAAACACCAATAATAACCTTTGCTGGAGAGGTTGTGGGGTAAGGGGCACACTCATCCATTGCTGGTGGGAATGCAAACTTGTGCAACCACTTTGGAAAGCAGTGTGGCGGTTTCTCAGGAAATTCGGGATCAACCTACCCCAGGACCCAGCAATTCCACTATTGGGAATCTACCCAAGAGATGCCCAATCATACAACAAAAGCATATGCTCATCTATGTTCATAGCAGCATTATTTGTAATAGCCAGATCCTGGAGACAGCCTAGATGCCCTTCAGTGGAAGAATGGATGAAGAAACTGTGGAATATATACATGCTAGAATACTACTCAGCGGTAAAAAACAATGACATCTTGAATTTTGCAGGCAAATGGATGGAAATAGAAAACACTATTCTGAGTGAGGTAACCCAGACCCATAAAGATGAACATGGGATGTACTCACTCATATTCGGTTTCTAGCCATGATTAAAGGACATCGAGCCTATAAGTTTGGGATCCTTGAGAAGATAATAAGAAGGTGAACTCCCAAAAAAGATATAGTAATCCTCCTGGATATTGGAAGTAGACACGATCGCCAGGCAAAATTGGGAACTTGAGGGTTGGGCAAGACTGGGCCAAGGGAAGATGGGGAGAGAAAAGTGTGAAGGGGAGAGCGGGGGGAGCTCGGAGGAATGGGGTGCTTGGGATATAGGAAGGGTGGATATGAGAGCAGGGAAGCATATATCTGAATTTAAGGAGCTACCTGAGGGTTGTCAAGAGACTTGACCCTAGAGGGGTTCCCAGGTTTCCAGGGAGACGCCCCCAGTTAGTTCCTTGGGCAGCTGAGGAGAGGGAGCCTGAAAAGGCCAGTTCCTATAGCCATACTGATGAATTTCTTGCATATCACCATAGAACCTCCACCTGACGATAGATGAAGAAAATGACAGAGCCCCACCTTGGAGCACCGGACTGAGCTCCCAAGGTCCTGATTGGAGCAGAAGGAGAGAGAACATGAGAAAGAAAGTCAGGACCGTGAGGGAACCTCCAGCTGGCGACAGATGGGGAAGGTGACTGAGCCCCACATTGGAGCACTGGACTGAGCTCCCAAGGTCCCGATGAGGAGCAGAAGGAGCGAGAACATGAGGGAGAAAGTCAGGAACGAGAGGGGTGCGTTCACTCATGGAGACGGTGGGACAGAACTACTGGGAGATCACCAAGTCCAGTTGGAATGGGACTGATGGATCATGCGACCAAACCCGTCTCTCTGAGTGTGGCCAACAGCAGGGGCTGACTGAGAAGCAAAGGACAATGGCTCTGGGCTCTGATTGTTCTTCATGGACGGGCTCTGTGGGAGCCTTCTCAGCTTGGTCGATCACCTTCCTGGACCTGGGGGAGTTGGGAGGACCTTGGTCTTAGCATAGAGTGGGGAACCCTGATGGCTCCTTGGCCTTGAGAGGGAGGGAGGGGAGGTATGGGTGGAGGGGAGGGGAGGGAAGGGGGAGAAGGAGGGGAGAGAAAGGGGAGAAGGAGGGGAGGGAGGGGGGAGGAGGAGGGAAGGAGATGGAAATTTTTAAATATAAAAAAAAATAAACCATGAGGAAAAAAAAATAAAATAAAATAACACAATAGGAAATTGAAATAAGAACCTTTCAAATCATTAATGTTGCTCTCCATAATAAAGTGAATTGGCTGAATTGAAAAAAAGAAACCTAACAGAAAACATCACCTACCCATTAAGAATATGCACTAATGACTATATGTGCTTGGTGTTCTTTCAGTGTCAGAGATTACTGAAATGAATAGAGGCCAAAATGTCTCTGCACCTCCCCAGCTTACATCCAGTAAGGGAGGCCAATATCAAGCACATACATGACATGTGTACACTTGTAAGCATACACATACCACAATTCAGATACCAGCTATGGAGAAGATAAAACTGTCTGAGGCTTGAGTGGATGTTGATGGAATTGTTGGCCAGAGAGATATTCATTAGTTGCTTTATTCATTACTGTCATTCTTTAATGTTTGAGTTTGAGCATGATTAACTAATGTGACAACAGGAAGTGTAAATGAATAAGTTTATTAACCAATAAATTGTCAGACTGATGAATTTACAAAATTACTCTCCATAGATTATTTCAAGCAATAGTTATTGTTACATAGCAATTTTACCATTATAATGTTCATTTTAAAGCTAGAGGAACTGATATTACGAAGACTAATTTTCTCACCGGCATGCAATGACTAATTGAGTCAGGACTGATGTTAAGATCCAGCTAATCCAAAAACCATGTTCTTTGTGTTATGCTGAGCTCTTTCTTGGAGGAAATAAATTCACCTTTTAATACTGTGGTTCTGTGGTTCCCAAATAGCTTTGTGCAGAATGAAATTTTCTTGACAATTGCCACCACTGTCTCTTTATAGAGACTGTATCAGCTTCTAGTGAATTTCCTATGTGCCGGGAATTGCTGGGCACCGGAGACACAGAGATAAAGCAGAGCTGCAGAACTCAAGGGACTCCTTGACTGGGAAAGCAGGACAAATAAAATGACAGTTTCACAGTCTATGATATATGCTAAAAACGAACATTGTAGAGATATAACTAGGACCTTAAAAGTTAAATAGAAGAGAGGCCAGGGAAATTTGCTCTCTGTCTATATCTAGAAAATGCTAGAGTCAAATGGTCTGGGGCACAATGCCTTAGGGGTTTTATTAGTTTATTAATATTATAAATTAGGTTACTATGATTAGTATTAGTTGCTATAGCTAGGTAACCATTAGCTATATATTGTAAAAACAACAAAAAAATTTTAGTACCCCATTTTGGTGGCTAGATCCAAAATCGGTTCATTTATCTGAACTTAGGGTGTTTGGGACTGGTTTTAATTCTGAGGTCTTTAGGAGCTATCCTATCAATATCCCCTTCTTTCTTCGAACCTGTGATGGCTGTCAGTATTCCCTGTTTTATGACTTCATGTCTTAAGTCTTTGTTTCTTTATTCACGCTGCTTTCTTGCTCTGCCTTGAAATTTTCTTCTACTTCTCCTTTTACAGATGCATGCTCTTCCACAGAAACAACTCATATGATAGAAAAGATTATCCTCATCCCCAAATCCTAAAATTACATTTGCAAGCACAAGCACCCTACCTGCCATCCCCCTGCTCCTTGGCTCCTCTCTGTCCCTTCCTTTTTCTCTCCTTCCCTCTTTCTCTCCTACTGCTTGCCTGCTGGCCTGCCATATAAGGGTATGCTCACAAATTCTGGGGATTGAGATGTGCATATTCATGAGGGTCCATCTTCAGCCAGTGATTGGGGTTAGATCTACAGAGACAAAGACAAATTAATTTGGAAGTCTTTAAGTACAAAAAGTTTGGGTTCAAATGGAAAAGGTGATGAAGAACAATGGATATCATGTGGGAAAGAAGTTGTATGGCATCCATTCTTCAAATGCCATATATAGCTTGTTCACTCTGCTGTTTGTTGTGTGGTTGGACAAGCATTGTATGGTATAAAGATTTTTGCAAGTAGGTGTGAAAAATAACTCCACCACATTAGAGAGTTCCCTAATGTATTCTTTAAGTGTGTACCTGAGCCTTTCTGAGAAAAAAGTGGAATCCATGCATAAAGTTGTATTATGTGCACAACGTGCAGACTGCTAATATAAAACTGAGAGTAATACTCTTGGATAAGAGTTTAAAATTGATACTCTTTCTGTTTGTTCAATGGTCATAAAGTCATAAGCTCTAGAAATTCATCCAAGCACCAATATGTTAAATAGATTGTGCATAATTTTTCCATATCCACAATATTCCCATATAATTTTTCTTATAATAAATGCTTGATAAAGAATATAAAATATACATTTTGCATTCCCTGATATCCAGTCCCAAGAGGTCAGCCCTAGATGCACTGGTGTTTGCACACACATACACATATACACAGAAACACACACCACACATGAGTAACACTAAACACACTCCAGATTGTTTTTTTACATTCATTTGTGAATTTCTCTATTCATTTGTGTTGTGTATGCATGTGCATGTGCACACACACACACACACACACACACACACACACACAAATATTACCAGTTAAAGAAGAGCCATGGGGTTATGAGAGGCATAGGGAAGCAGCACGAGTTGGAAAGGGGAAGCAGGAGATTGAAATGATATAAATACTTGTACAGAAATCTCAATAACAAAACCAAAAAATAGAAAAAGTTATCGCCTTAGAGAGTGAGGCATATTATTATAATGCAATTGGATATAGGGATAAGTTCTTCCACACTCATGTTTAAGGGGCAAAGCTTCAAATCTGAATTTACAGAAAACACATTTTTTTCTTCTTGCTTCTTCCTATGTAGCTCAAATATCCCTTCACACCTTAAGAAAGAAAAGGAGGAAAATAAACTTTATTTTTCACTGATTATTTTTTGGTCACAGCTAAAAGAACTAATATGAACGAAAATCCAACATATGGAAAATGTTTGTTTTTGTTGTAAAACTGGTGCTAACTTGAAGAGAAATTTGCCATTTAGCATATGAATTCTTCCTTTTATTAAATATTGCAGTCACCTCTACCAGCCTATCATAGGCAAGCAGCCTTTCTCTGGAACTGAAGCTCTTGCTTATTCAGGATTCTCCTATGATGAGAAATGTGGTTGAAGGAAAGAAATTGATTGTTGAAGATGACAATTGTAGTATAAGAGCAATATGAGAATGAATCTAATACTTTTTTATTCCAAAAATTGAATAGCAACATTACATTCTTCCTTGTTGTTGATAATCCAGGAGGATATGTCTGAGGTTCAGTTCTACTATTAGATTTTTTTTTTCGAGACAGGGTTTCTCTGTGGCTTTGGAGCCTGTCCTGGAACTAGCTCTTGTAGACCAGGCTGGTCTCGAACTCACAGAGATCCGCCTGCCTCTGCCTCCCAAGTGCTGGGATTAAATGTGTGCGCCACCACCGCCCGGCGCTACTATTAGATTTTTTAATTGTTTTTATTGAGCTATATATTTTTCTTCACTCCCCTCTCTTCCTGCCCCCTCCTCTCTAGCCTCTCCCATGATCCCCATGCTCCCAAGTTACTCAGGAGATCTTGTCTTTTTAAACTTCCCATGTAGATTGGGTCCATGTATGTATCTCTTAGGGTCCTCATTGTTGTCTAGGTTCTCTGGGATTGTGAATTGTAGGCTGGTTTTCTTTGCTTTATTTCTAAAATCCTCTTATGAATGAGTAAATATTATATTAGTCTTTCTGGGTCTGGGTTACCTCACTCAATATGGTGCTTTCTAGATTCATTCATTTGCCTGTGAATTTCATGACATCATTATTTTTTTCACTGTGTAAGTACTCCATTGTGTAAATATACCACAATTTCTATATCCATTCTTCAGTCGAGGGACATGTAGGTTGTTCCTTGGTCCTGGCTATTACAAATAATGCTGCTGTGAACATAGTTGAGCACATGTCCTTGTGGTATGATTAAGCATCCTTTGGGTATATACCCCAAAGTGGTATTGCAGGCTCTCGAGGAATGTAGTTTCCTAATTTTCTTAGAAATCACCATTCTGGTTTTCATAGTGTGTGTACCAGTTTGCACTCTCATGAGCAATGGAGGAATGGTCCCTTTACCCCAATCCTCTCCAGCATAATCTGTCATCAGTGTTTTTGATCTTGGCAATTCTGACAGGTGTAAGATGGAATCCCAGAGCTGTTTTGTTTTGCATTTCTCTGATGGATAAGAATATTGAGCATTTTTAAGTATCTTTCAGCCATTTTAGATCAGTCTGTTGAGAGTTCTCTGTTTATATCTGTATCCCCATTTTTTTATTGGATTATTTGCTCTTTTGATGACTAGTTTCTTGAGTTCTTTGTATATTTTGGAGAATAGCCTTCTCTCTGATGTGGGGTTGGTGAAGATCTTTCCCATTCTGTATGCTGCTGTTTTGTCTTGTTGACCATGCCCTTTGCTTTACATAACAGAAAAATTAATTTTATATTATTATGTCTTATTTATTTATTCTTTTTAGCCGTGAGAATACTTAGGTAAAAAAAAAGTGGAGACTCCAGAATTACCTCTAGTGACTGTGCGATGTGATTGTGCTGCAAATCCCAGGTCTCTACTGGTGTAGAACATGTGATTTCAAAAACTGCAATGAGGAACAGAGAACAACAAAAATAAAAGTAACAGAAAATGAGTAGAATATATAAAGTGACTCATATGCACATATAAATACTTTGCAATGATTTTACACTGTTGAACCCCATGAGAAGTAAGATTTGGAGTGACATATTTTTATATAAAACATGATTAAAATATGTGTTTTTATTACTGAACTACTTCACAGAATTTCTAAATCATAAGCATAGGGTGGGAAGCAAGGATGATGTAGTCCAAAATATTAATGGTTGTCACATTTTGACAAATGATATGTGTTTTTACCTAGTTTTCTAAAATTTACACTTGCAGAGTGTTAAATAGTTTTGTCAAACTTCTGTAGTATAAGAAAATCTCAGTGACTGTAGAGATGATCTTAATAATCAATGAAGCTAATCAAGTTTCATGCTAATAAGAAATATGGAAATGAGCATCCCAGAAATGAACACTAGTCTGCCTCCTGCTTGAGACACGCCCCATTCGTCCATCAGTCCCTCTATTTTTGTCTCCCTCATCACTTCCATTATTCCTGCATGCCCTAGGCCTCCAGATATCCACTCCAAAACCACTGTGACTTCATTGAGCCAATTCTTCTTTATTCCTCCATCCTCTGTGTACCTGAGTCCTTCTGAAATGTCTGCAGAGTCACCCAGGGAATGTGCAGCTTTTAGCCAAGCAACCTGAAAACCGGGATTGCAGTGTCCTTTTTTCTCAATAGGAATGTTTGACACATGGGAAGCTCAGGAGAAACCTTCTGGTAACTGGAATCATAGCAAAAACCTTAATCTAAGGAGACATAGACGAGATCCTTACTGTTTTTGCATGCCTGTGAAACCTTGGGTCAGTTGTTTAATATTTTTGTAAGTCTCATCTTTTCTATTGCACCAGAGATCTTAATACATGTCAGGTTTGTGTGTGTAACAGAATTAGTAGGTATCCTTAGATAAACTAAATGTGCTAAGAGAAAGGTTTGCAACAAGCTGATACTATAAGCATTGTGGGTAGAGATAACACAGAGTATCCTGATATTCCAATGGCTCTCATAGATTAACAGTGGCTTCTTGATTTACTCCCTTTTCTAATTCAAGTTGAATTTTCATTACAATTTATGTTTTAAGAACACTGAGTATATCCACATATGTTTAATTTTTGTTGGCTAGTTTCTTTTTCCTCCTAATCACCTAATATCTGAAAATCAATATCTTATATTTTGATCTGCAAAAAGTGCATAGTAGAGATAAGGCCTTGACACCCTTCAAAAACACTCAGAATAATTTAAATCACTACCTCCAGGAACTCTTGCCCCCTTCCAAAATGTACCTCACAGGCAATATGGTGAATATATGAAATCCTAATTTCATCCAAAATTAACAAAAACTGAGTAGGTTAAAGTTGAAAAACAATGAACAAAATAAAGAAATGGCCACAGATTTTCTCGGACCCCTATGTAAACTCTGGAAGCATTGCACATCTGAAAGAGTGTGGAGATGAGAAAGGAGGGAAGGTAAGTACTGGTTTTCATCTTTAAATGAGTTTTTCTGAGGATTGGAGGATTTCTTATTTTATATGTTTCACCTTCAAAATGGCATTCCTGAGTTCCCAGCAAAGGTTACTCATGAGTCTGAGGATTTGCCTTTCTGATTCAGAGTTTACTGGCATTTGTTAAATGTTTGGCTTTGTATTCATCTTTCCCTTTGACCATGATTAAAGTAAAGCATTGTCTCATTTTATTAGATCGCACTTGCTGGGTGAATCATAGTCAGACATTTGAACTTAGTCCCTACAGTGCTCCTAAACCTTTCGAACAATATTCTTTCTACCTTTTGTCTCCCTGCCCTCACCATTGCCAAAGATTATGCAGTAGTTATGGGGAAGCAATCATCATTGCTTCTCCCCAAACCGACCAATCACAGTTAGCCTGATGTATTCTCCCAGGATAGAGATGCCTGAAACTTTGCTGGCCCACCTCTTTCTTACTCTTCCTGGTTTTGTTGCTATAATGACCACATTTGGGAACCATGGTGTATAAAGGAAACTGCTCCCCCAGTTACGATCACTAAATATTCCTTCCTAGATTCTTATGGAAAAGGTCAAGAAATTAATTTTGGATGAACATTTTCACCTTCGTGGCCAGTTGCTGCATTAATGATCTCGTGACAGATCACTCCTTAAACTGGTCCCAGCACAGGTCAGAGTGGAAAGAGAATATTCTCTATTTAATGAGGCAAGGATCAAGGCACTTAATATTTTATCATTGGCATATAGATGGAAGGAGTCACCCGGGAGTTAAAAAATTTTTGAAGGTGCATAGTATCATATATGGGGTTGTATGTGATCTATGAGGAGAATAGCAAATGCCTGTGTATCTAAGCATTTTATTTTTGCTTAATGCTTTTTTATACAGCTTTAAAACTTAGCATTGCATTGTTACATGATGCTGTAAAGAATTTTATATTTTTATTAAAAATGTGGCTGAATTGCAATAATTGGATAATGGCAATATGTCTTCCTTTTTTTGGTTTTTCGGGACAGGGTTTCCCTGTAATTTCTAGAGCCTGTCCTGGAACTAGCTCTTGTAGACCAGGCTGGCCTCCAACTCAGAGATCCGCCTGCCTCTGCCTTTCGAGTGCTGGGATTAAAGGCATGCGCCACAACCGCCCGGCGGCAATATGTGTTCTTATCATAAAACACCAGTAGTAAGTATTTGGGTATAATAAGAACATGTGGTTTTTCCAATACAGGAAAATATAATTTCATATATTTGAAGAATATATAGGTTGCTCCACACTTATATGTAACCTAAATATTAATATATCAGTTAAGAAAGTAAATAAAATAATATGTTTTTAATTGCTTGTTTATTTTACAAGACAGGTTTTCTTTGTGTAGCTTTGGCTGTCCTAGAACTCATTCTGTAGACCAAGCTGGCCCCAGCTCACAGAAATCCACCTGCCTTTGCTTCCACATTAAGACATTGCCCAGTCGAAATAGTACTTCCTTAAATTGCATCTATATTGTTTAATTCTATGTTCCTCTTTTATCAACTAGATCCTGAGAATTTTGACAGGCTATATTATGCCTTTTATTCTAGGACAATCCCCTATCTTTTTCTTTTTTCTTAGCCTTGTCTTCTGACCGGCCACATCCTTTTTCTTCTTTTCTCACAGTATTCTTTAATTGGTCTCTCTCCCTTTTCTGACTCTTTCTAAAGTGACTTTTGTACAATGTGTTTTGATCATACCCCTTTCTCACCTTCCCAGAACCTAACCTCCATTCCCCATCCATCTACTGTGCCTTTTTTTTTTCTCCTGTCAATACCAAGTTATGCTATCCAGATAATCTTGGATAAATCTATCCATTGGAACTTAATTAACTTATGAGGAACCACACTTTTAAAGAAAAGTGACTCCTCCTCTCACAGCAACTAAAAATTATCAATATCTCCATGGTTAGCAGATAGCAATATGCTATCCTTTCCAACTCTCCTCTATTTCAAAGCTTAAATAAAGGCATATAAAGCTTATATTTTTGGCAAGAGAACTTCTGGATGCTGATTACTTCATAATGTATCCAAACAAGAGGTAGGCAATGTTGACCTAGCCCATTTTTATGGCTAGTATATTCTATGATAACTACTGTGTAACTAGCTAGTCTTTGACTCTCCTCTCTCCAATATTAGCAAGTGACTTGAAATGATATTTTCTTTGCTGTTCCTGTGGTGTTCTCCCAAGAAACCCCCCTGTAGTGTTATTAAATAATTAATGATCATGATCTTTCTTCCAACTTGTTTACATTTTTCTTGATACTTGGATTTTGGAGCTAACATTCTTCTGCTACTCTTTTTGTCTTCAGCGTATAGGGATGGATTCTGATTTTATTTGAAAAGAATGATCACTGTGTGATTCTGTAATTCAGATATAATTTTTCTGAGTATTAAGTTAGTATAAAGTCATCTCTAATTATAACGTGTATATAGTTTGCTTATTGTCTTTAGATCTAGTTTTAAAATGAGCAATTTTGCCCTAATTATTTTGTCTTTAGTACCCAAATTTAATGAAACTCAACAATAGCAGAATCTTTACCTGGCTCTTATGTTTTTCCAAGACCCTTGTTATCCTCAGAGTGTTCTTCAGTTTCGTTTTCTTTTCTCCTTACTTAATTCAGGTCAGAAATCCAGGATTTCATCAAAAGGTCCAGTTTCCTCTTCCTGGGGCATTGGATGCTAGGTTTGCTTACTGCTTCCTAAGTATAATTGCTTCTAGAAAATGCATGTTTCAAGAGAAAATATTCAGATTTCTTCAAAAGCATGAGTTCCTAATTATCACTTAAATATTTGGCAAAAAAATTACTTACAGCTATATCTTATTTCTTTACTTTCTTATTTCTCTTTAACTGTACTGAGTGAATATATCATTTAGCTCTCTCTCTCTCTCACACACACACACATACATACATACATGCATTATAAAAATTATGTTCTTCTGTTGTTCCTAATTTTCTTTTATTCAATCAATATCTATACTGTAGCCTCAGCTAAACATTTGCAAAGAGTGAAAGATGCCAATACTTATCATTCTAGATGATTTTCCTATTTAATAATGTCATATAACTTTTAGATCAAATTTTTGAAAAATTGTTTAAATAAAGGTGGACATCTCGATTCAGAGACCTAGAGAATTCCAATGGAATTTGTTGTCCAGGGTAATGTACTAGTTTTCATTTTCTCTGTACTTGGCCTTGGCCTCACTTAGCAGATTTGGAAATCAATACGTATTGACACATAAACCAACCCTGCTTGTTCCTCCTGACTTAGGACAATGGCCCACTGCTATTGAGCCCTTCTGGCTTATATCTAAATTCATGGTGATGTATATAGTGAAGGTTATGGCTAGGAATTCTGGCCATTATGAAAATTGGCCAGGCTCACATGTGGAGAACGGGAGGGCATAGGTCATTGTTTCACTCCCCTCTTGTGCTTTCGTAAGCTCAGAAAAAGAGTGAGACAGATTTGAAAGCATTCACATTGAGTCACTGTTGTTGAGGGAACCTGCAGTAGGTTTCAAAGCCTTAAATGTGTATATGAATGATCTGCGTATTTACCAAGTGATGAGTAAAAACAGCAGCAGAAATTGTTTCTATCTGCACTGTGGATTTCCTTTGCTTAAGTCCTGTTTTTAGTGTCTCAGTTGTTTGGTGTTTTGGTCAAGAAGAGAGAAGTGACTCTTCTGAAAATTAGCATTTATATATCTTTCTAACAGAGGTACAATTTTTTCAGTAAGTCAGATTACAGCCTCAGCTCCCAGCAGATGTTCCTTAATGTGCATGACCACAGGGACTTGGTGTCCTTGCAGGGGAGCCATCCATTCACTGCCACTCAAGTAATGCCATTGACAAAGATGACCACAGGCATATAGTTATGGAAATCAGACTCATATTCAGTAGCAGGAGGAGAATGATCATTGAAATTCAAAACAGGGAGCCTGAAGTTGGCCCTAGCCTCCCTCATGGAGAGTAGATCCAAGGCTACTCCACTGACAAAACTGCAGGGGGAGCCTGAGCTGAGTAGTCCCAGAGCAAGGGAGGAGGGAGAATTTGCAATCAGGAACATATTCTTCTATTGGGTAGAAGAGAAGTCCAAGGATGTCCACGTCCTTTCTCTTAAGACAGTTCTGATTCTATTTGCTTTTTTATATAAATAACGCTTTGAGGAAGGCCTTTTCTTACAAAGACTCTTTGCTTTTCTCTTTGTATTAAATTCTTTAGTTGTTAAATGAAGTTGGTTTGATCTGGCAATGGAGAACAGGGTACCTAGGGGTAAATACAGTGTTTTGTGCAGCCAGCTGGGGGCGTTTTTAATCTCTGCAGAGGTGTTGTATGGACAGTCATGGAGAACCATACAAACTGAAATTAGTCAAGTCTGTGAATGTTTCCATTCTCTGTAAATGATATTTTGACTGTGACATTTTTAAATACTTGATAACACTACAAAGAAGCACATCTAAATTTACTTTTGTTAAAGATAGACAGTGAAGTTTTAGATTCAATTATGTACAGAATACTATGCTCTGATCATTTGAAACCATTTTTTTTAAGTTGTCATTTTTTGCAGCATAGGGGCTGCCTTAACTTTTTAGTTTTGATGTGTTCTCCCTACAAACTCCATACAGTACAGTTCAGAAGAGAGCTCAGACAACGTCTACAGTGTATTGCATGAAGTCAAAGAATGCAAAGAGAGCAGAAACTATTAGGCTTATTAACTGAGCACAAAAGAAAAGAAAATAGGACCACGTCATATGAAGAGATTCCAAACACAGAAAGAAAAAGTAAGTTATTTCATGATATTAAGGGAAATTGATGTGACATTTGAAAACCATAACTTTGTGAGAGGATGGTTGCAAATTGAAAACACTAAATTGTAAAATAATGGAAAGAAAATGTTACTCTACTTACAGAGATGGCATATTACTCAAGTCTAGGATGCTGCTCATGGATAGTGAAAACCACAAGAGTATTAGACCATTAGGCATGTTATTAAAGAGACGTAGTATCAGAGTTGGTTTTCATAGGTTAAGTGCATATAAATTGTGGAGGACTCTTTTCACGAGAATTTTAACAGAAATCCTTGTTTATGGACCTAATATTCTATTTGACAAAACAAATTGTCTTCAAATGAAAACTGCATAGCCATGTAGATCAAGGTTCTGTACACGCAAGGAATAAGTTCTTGGGTGAAGATCACTAAAGGTACAGGGCACAGGAAAAGGAGGATTCCTGAAGCATTAGATGCCAGGAAAATTGAGCAGTTGTGCCAGGAAACAATGGGGCAACAAGGATTGCCAGTGAGAACAGAGGAAGGAAAGAAGAGCTGCAACCATATGGATATATCCTCATAGAGTACAAACAGTAGTACTGTGATTCCAACTTTGTGCAAGCATCTCTATGTGACCATCAGAGCAAGATCACTACACTACCAAAACAGCAGCTAACAACCATATATGCTCTATAGGTACATGCAGTGACATATATGGAAGACAAGGCACTAAAGGAAAATAAATGGGGAAAGATAGGAAAGAAAAGTCAGAGAGAAAGGGAAACAGAAGAAAAGAGGGAGAGGAGAGAAGGAGCATAGAGTTGTATTATTTCACAGAACACATTAAAGCACTGAAGACTATGTCATTTATAAGAAAAAATATGAAACCATAGACAAAAGAGAAAATTAAGACAAGTGAATATGCACAGACTGACTACACCAAAACTCTCCGTCTGATGTACACAGAAAAAACTCTTGGACAACTCTAGTATGGGAATAGGTATAAGAGAAAAAACCGCAGAAAAAAGTCCAGAATGAAAAAAGACAGAACAAAAACACATTTTGTCATTTAAGTATCTAATTTACAAATCCTGTATATAGATCAAATTAATTCAGGTGACAGCTTAGAGTCTGGAATACAACCACCCATAGGAATATTTCAAATTAATTTCTCAGGCCTGTTCACAAAATAATTTAACTGTACAAGTAACAGTTCATAACATAGTACCAATAGCAATATTTCATATTTGAAACGTGGCTAACTACACAATATGTGTATGATAATCTTGTTAAGTTGAAAAGCTACTAGTTCCTAATAACTTATTTTCATGAACACTTAAGGGGGCTTCTTCCGCAAGTTAGAGTTAGACCATCTTCATTTTCTATTTTGCCTACTATTTCTTTTGTAGGATTATAATCTAAAGTTCTTTGGAGACAGTCCATTTTAGGAAGTCATGAAAATGTGGAGTATTTTTTAACCCTACTTCTTCAAACTTATTAAGAAGGCCAATTTCTTTTTAAAAATTGTTTGATTGAGCTATATATTGTTCTTCACTCCCCTCCCTTCTTGCCTCCTCCCCTTATACCCTCTTCCATAATCCCCATGCTCCCAATTTACTCAGGAGATGTTCTCTTTGTCTAGTTCCCATGTAGATCAGATCCATGTACGTCTCTCTTAGGATCATCTTTGTCTATGTTCTCCATCTAGATTTGTGAATTTTAGTCTGGCTTTCTTTGTTTCATTTCTAAAAACCACTTATGAGTTAGTATATATAATATTTCTTTTTCTGAGTCTGGGTTACCTCACTCAGTATGATGTTTTCTAGCTATGTCCATTTGCCCACAGATTTCAAGATGTCATTTTTTTCTGCTGTGTAGTACTCCATTGTGTAAAAGTACCACATTTTCTTTATCCATTCTTCGGATAGTATTCTGGTTCTTCCTATTACAAATAGTACTGCTATGAACATAGTGGAGCACATGTTCTTGTAGTATTATTGAGCATCCTTTGGGTATATACACAAAAGTGGTATTGCTGGGTTTTAAGGTAGGTTGTTTCCTAATTTTCTTAGAAATTGCCATACTGATATCAAAAATGACTGAACCAGTCTGCAATTCAACCAGCAATGGAAAAGTGTTACCTTTACTTTACATCCTCTTCAGCATAAGCTGTTGCCCTATTAGCTCAGGCTTCTTTTTAACTCTTTCTTACATCTTACATTATCCCATAATTCTTGTCTGTGTTAGCCACATGTCTTGGTACCTTTTATCAGTGAGGCATTCACATTTGGATTCCTCTGTTTCTGGCTTTCTCTGTGGCGACTGCAAACTCAGCCTTTCCTCTTCCCAGAATTCTCCTATTCTGGGTGACCTGCATCTTCTTCCTACCTGGTTACCTTGCCTATACTTTTTTGCCTGGCTACTGGCCAAACACCATTTTATTGAAATATTAGTGAAAAATCTTTACAAAGTACAAAACCATTTTCCACATCACTGGGTGTTTTGCTTTTCCATATGAAGTTGAGTATTGTTCTTTCAAGGTCTGTGAAGAATTTTGCTGGAATTTTGATGGGCATTGCATTGAATCTGTAGATTGCTTTGGGTAAGATTGCAATTTTTACTATACCTACCCAAGTGCATGGAAGATCTCTGATGTGGTATTCCCCTCTATATGCTGTAAATATGTTTTATTTCCATCGGTTAGTAAAGAAGCTGCCTTTGGCCAATGGCTTAACAGAATAAAACCAGGTGGAAAATCTGAAACAAAGATGTGGAGAGTCGAGGAGATAGCATGTATTTGCCAAAGGAGTCAGATGCCCTGGAACTTTACCAGTAAACCACAAGCCTTGTGATAAAATATAAAATAATATGTAGAGGTTAATTTAAGGTATAAGAGTTAGTTAATAAACAGCCTGAGCTAATAGGCCAAGCAGTGTTGTAATTAATATGGTTTCTGTGTGATTATTCAGGTCTGGGCAGCCAGGAAATGAACAAGCAGTCTCTGACTACAGATCTTCAATTTTTACACATAAGCAGTCACAGCAGTCATGACCCAAAGATCAGATCTTTTAATCTATCTTTGCTAGTAAATGGTGGATAGTCAGTAGCAACCAATTAGAAATTTATCACTTCTTCTGGGGTTGTATAACTTGAAACTTCAGAGAGAAACAAACAAATCTTTTCATGGTCAATGTTTTGCTGAATTCTAGTATATCCAGTCTGCTAGGTGAATGCATATAAAATCAGAAAATTAGATTGTGTAACATGAATAGAGAATACATAATAAATCCTACACAGGTAGATGCAATTTTCACAAGTGTCTCCTTAACATCTGGCTCTGTGTAACAAGACTGTTTCCAAATCCTCATGACAACTCTTAAATATTCTATTTTGCTGATAGAGATAAAAAGCAGCCTTTTGAAAAGAAAAAATGCTATGAAAACAAACATATGCAGAAGACTTTTTTCACATGGAAATGGTAAGTTTTTTGATAGATATTTGGATGAAGTGGTATAGGACTGGTGAGAAGAGGAAGCCCAGGCTCTAATCCAACAAAGTCCTGAGCCCTAGGTCCTAGAGAGTGACAGAAAAAACAGAATATTTATCTCGTAGAAACTTGCTAGCATGGAAGTGAATGAATGAGAGCCCGGAGCTATACATGCTTTCCCACAATTCAAAGTGCCTACCTCCCACCTGATGTCTGACAGAACAGCTTCCTAGGCCCTCATTATTATTTTCTATATTCATCTTCTTGTTCTAAACGAAGTAATGTAATTTCTTCAGTCTAAAACCACTTGTATTTTGTGGTGAACTATTAGGTCTTTCTTGTCCATTCAAAGAGAGTGAGTCACTTAGCATGCAATTTATAACATCAAGAAGATTGTCCTTGGGGAGTTGGCTCATCTAGTAAATCACTTGCTGTGCATCTATAATGACTGGAGTTTTGATCCCCAGCATCCAAGTAAATGTCAGATGGGTCTAATGACCCACCCATAATCTCTGCTAATAGATGGGTGTATAGTGAATCCCTAGAGCAAGTTAGGTTGACTAGGAAAATCATGAGCCTCCAATTCAATTGAGAGACCTTGCCTCACTAAATAAGGTAGAGATTTATCAAGGAAAATACAGGTTTTGAAATACTTGATGGTATACACACACACTTGTGTGTGCACACACACAGACACAAAGGTAATACTTTTCCCTGGGTAAACAAAAGATTAACCTGTTCTAGTTCTCACAGACACTATGGAATTAAGATCACAGTTGGGAAGAACCCTTTTAATTGTATTTGGGTGTCTTGCTATGATGTGGGAAGGGGCTTTAATCAAATAGTTTACATAGTGTAGTAGATATGTCAGGTTTTTGATGTCTGCAAGGTATATATTTACCGTTTGAATTGTGGCAGATGAGGAGGCAGGAGTTAAAGCATTTGAGAATTTTTCTGGAGAGATGGGTGAGTGTAGGAATCCCAAAACATGGTGGAAGGGGAAGAGTGAAGTGGTACGTGACAGTGTGACAGTGTGAGTTGTCACTTGCATAAAGTAATTGATGTCTTTTCCTCCCTGTAAGCATTAGGTGAGGGCATGGAGGAGTAGGGAACAAGGGGCATTGTACTAATGCCATGTCACTGGAAACCAAATGTTCATCATAGATTAAAATTACGTTTATTATCAGCATGTTAGAGTAAAACATTCTTGTTGGGTGCTTGTTAGAGTAAAACAACACATTGCTAATAATTAAGAACTAGTGATTACACAGTTAATTTATTAATGATTACATCCTTTAATTCATTTTACATTGGTACCAAATAAATATTCTCAGCTTATGTAAAACAAATTAACTGGCATGTACAACAGCAGGTGATCATCATAGGAAATTTACCTCCAACCCCCATGAGACCCTGGGTAAGAGAGACTGTCTAAAGCTCTTCTTAGACTTTGCATTGATTGAGACTTAGAAATTCAAAGATCTGAAAGTGTGGGTTTCAGCCATTCGTGAGTGTCAGGGGGTAGGTCAGCAGGTGAGAATTAGGATAAGCCATCAAGTACAAAACAAAAGTAGCCATAGGCTTCTTTCCATTTAGGCAACTAATTTTGCTCCTCTCAGGCTGGTCCTGGTTTTAGTTATGCTCCTCTAATGACCCTTATTCTTTTATTACTATGGATTTATACGATTTTGTTGGATGTTCCCCCAAATCCATTTAAATTGAAGTTTCTTTCTTCAAGCTTGTCTGAAAAGAGAGATATGAAAAACAATAAAAAAACAAAGAAGTCTGAGATTAAAGTAGCAGTCCTTTGAGTTCTATGAATAAAGAAGATATTATTAGCAAAGAAAATATTCATTACCATAGGTTCGCCCTGTGAGATGTGCTATAAAATCCATATGGTTTTATCGCAAAGTACCATGTCAGAAAGTCTGGCCTCAGTCAGCAAGACATTTCAGACATCTGCTTTCACCTTAGTGTTTCCTGAGGTCTTCTCATGCACCCTTTCGTCTCGCCTCTAGATTGGCCACCAGCAGAGAACCTGCCTCTACCTTAGGAACACATGCGTCCGTGACTCAAAGTATTAGCGTTTTCTAACTCAGCCTTACATCAGTCACCACACAGAAAGAACTTTTTGTAGATGGGTAATAAATAAACAAATGGCTTGAGAAGCTATGGTAACAAAACTGCTGCCAGAGGAATCTGACAGTCACAGAGTGTTCTTGAAGCATTGGGTGAGAAGAACAGATTTCTGATTTATGCTGAGAGTCTGGAGGTCGTGAAAATTCATTTGAAAGTTTAATGTGAGCAAGGCACACACTCTGAAAAGTTAGGCTTATAGAAAGCATACCCCGTATGAAATAGACATTTATACATGAATTGGGCTTAATTGCTTAATCAATTTAAACATACAGATTTATGTCTGTTTATACAGTCTGTTAGGAGAAAACTGACTATTTCACCAGTTCCCAAGTGATGCAATACTATTGCATTGATGCATGGACTAGGTAGGTTCCTTTGCCACCTATGGCAAGTCCACAGATATATTTAAGAAGCAAATAACAAAACCAGAGATCTGTGGATGTTAAAGTTTTGCTACCACTAGCCATATTTACTATGCCCTACTTCCTAATAAAATCAAGGAAGAAATATCCAGAAGGATGTCTGTAGTTTTTTTTACCATTTTCTTACCCCAGTCATCTTTACTCTTTTCTCACCAGAGTAACTATGTAAAGAAAACTGCACTCGGTCAGATCTCTGTGAATTTGAGGCCAGCCTGGTCTACAAGCGCTAGTTACAGGACAGGCTCCAAAGCTACACAAAAACCCTGTCTCGGAAAACAAACAAACAAACAAACAAACAAAAGAACAGGAACAACAACAACAACAACAAAAACCAAACAAAAAAATAAACAAAAAAACTACACTTTAAAATTTTTCTACAAAGGAGCTGAAGAACACTCAATAAAGACAGTCACTGTCCATAATATAGAAAGAGATACATTAAAAAAATAGAGAGAAAAAGAGAAAGGTGATTAAAATGATTTAAAAGAATATTTGTCTAATGGTAATATGGTCTATGAATCTAGAAAAATAATCATCAGTATCCTGACTATGGATTTACTTGTTCAAGGAGATAAAAGCAAGTGAAAACAAAGATAGAGTATTCACTTAATCTTGTGATGGTGACACATTCAACTTAGTTTTGCACAGGACCATTCTTCCTAAATGTCATACAATTTTGGATGCTTCTAGGTATTAAGAAATTTCAAAACACTTGCATGCTGAGATTTGAGTAAGCCATGAATTCAAGCACTTAGAGCATTTGTTAATCTTCATTTGAATACCTTCCTATTCCATGAAGTACAAAACCACCCTAAGAATACGAGTGCAGATATAAAAGAAAGTTATAATAAAATCCCAAATATGTATGAATGTAAAGTTTTTATTTTTCATATTTAAATTTGAATATTTCTAGCATACTTCTTAAGGAATATGAAATGTGACATCTCTACTTTGTGGCCCAAGCTCCACCTTCTTCCATGCTGGGCTCAATGGCAGCCTTCCTCATATACTTACGTTGCCTAACAAAGCAAGCTGTGATCTGTGACGGGGTGAATTACATGTGATTTTTAACTCTGTTTATTTTTCCTAGTATTCATATACTTGAACTGTGAGAGAAATCTGGAGAAGTAAAACATATACAGGTTTTAGTAGTTGACAGGTCTACTAATAAAATACCTTTGTTTTTTTTTTTTTTTTTTTTTTTTTCTGTTTCTGTTCTATGTTTGGTCCAAAGATGAGAGATAATACTTTATATATTTTTCGTGTTTTCAGGTTGCTGTGCCTTCTTACCAATGTCATTTTCTCTGTTTCTTGCTGGCAGATTTTATTCTGACTTCTTTGAAATAAGAGCTTACTGTGACCTGTCTACCCAGGCAAAAACCCTAGCAAGCTTTGTGACATTGAATAAAAGTCTTGGGACAACATCCTATTGATTAAAAAATATATATACTGGACAAGATTTGTATTCCCTTTCTGACTGGAGTTCAATTTTCCCCTTCATTTGCTAAAATGTCTGCTGTCGTAGAGTATGCAATGGCTCTTTGCTCTTGGCCATGCTTGGACAAAGCGGACTTGAATGGGTACCCCCCTCTTAGTCACACACACCTTGAGATATGGCTGACTGGGCTTCCAGTTTTCCACCAATAGCAACGCTCTCTGAATCCCAGCACACTCAAACCTTTTTAAAGTATGGAATCACTTGTTTCTCCTCTTTCAAATGTCTCCAAAACTTTGAGTAAATACTTGTTTTCCATAGGAAAAGTGAGAATAAATTTCAAATTGAGTGATTTATGCTTTCGATGCTGTACTAAACATTTTGCATATATGTAATCTCCTCGGCACTTCCAGATGGCCCACTAACAAATAAGCCACACATTCAAATGTCTTCGTGAGGGTGATGAAGTAACTTTAAAATTCCACAGATAGCCAAAAATATGGAAGGCTTCAAATACTACATGGAACAGACAGAAAAAAGACAGAAACATAATGCTGCGTTCTGAGTTCAAAAAGTCTGTCCCTTTATCATAATGCACATTCAAATGCATTCTTAGTATATCACAATATGAAAACCACATGTATGACATGACTACCTCATTTTCTAGACTGTGATAATTGTAGTAAGGAAAGGTCATTTAATCAATGACTTTGGAAATAGTAAGCGTTGTGCTTTTTTTGAGAGGAAAAAGTGATTCCAGGGAGAGAAACAGCTCCACGCAAATAGACATGAGTGGATCCACTTGCATTACGTAGATCTGACTTGGGCAAACAGGTCACATGACTGTAGGGTCTATTAACATACTTGTCACCAGGTTGATTTAGCCATTCTGGCTGCTGTTTTTCATCTGATACTTGGTCTGTGGTACTTAACCTTTAGACAAAGATCCCTAGCGATGGTGACATTTCCATGGATTAACTGAACTTTTTACCCTTTACCTCCATGGTTTTATCCTCTCAGATGCAGCTTTGGTTGCTATGCTGCCCAGAATTTTTGAACATTGTGCTATTGAGCTTGAGAGGCAATGTATCTGCAAGTGCTACTTTTAAAACCATATACATGTGAATTACAGTAAGTGACTTCACATCAGATGATTTCGGTTAATAGTTAAGCCAAATAGCCACCTAAGATCTTCTCACCATTTAGATTTGCTATATACCCAACTTCAGCTTTTTTATTCAGAACCAACAGGCTCAGAAGATGTATGTCTCTGCCTTGGGTTGTAATGATAAGGAATATTAGCTCAGAAGTTAAAAGCCATACTTAAGGTTCTTTTGCAGTTAGCCAAAGAAATGACCTCAAGTGACTTATTTAATATTTTCAGAACTTGGTCTTTTCTTCTGTAAAAAAATGGGTAGAATAATGAGGCCCAGATTGCTAACTGTTCTATCTTAAAATTTTGTACTTTAGACAAAGATTTTAGAGAATTCAAAATGTCTCAACTGTTCATGATTAGAAAAGTTCAAAATCTCAGGGTATTTTTAAGTTGAAAGCAATGTACGCTTCATATTGGTATCAAGATACTACAAATAACCATTTAAGTTATTTATTTCTGTTTACTTCAATACAGAGATGACAACTTGAACATGTACCTATTTTTTATTAAGAATATAAGGATCTAATTGAGGTATACTTGATTTTGTGTGTGTGTATGTGTGTGATCCTTTAGTAGAAAAAGATAATTTATTGAGTTTTCACATATTCTGAATTAGTAATTCTTTCTATTTAATAAAATCTGAACTTAGCAATTTATTTTATTTATTTTTTTTTTGCTGAAGATATCACCACCCTAGATTTCTTTTCTAAATGTTTTTTAATGGAACTAGAATTATATCACCTTTTCTTTCCATTTCTTTCTTCCAGCTCCTTCCATCTGCCCTCCCTCAAATTGCTCATATGCTTTTCCACTTTCTATTTGAGATCCTATTTTTCTTTGATTATCATTGTTTTATATGTGTGTGTGCACGCACAAATATGTATATTTATTAAACACAGACATTTCACATGGATAGGACCAGTGTGCCATCTAACTTATTATCAAAGATTATAACTTTAATACATTGTGAGTTAAATTCTCCTTGGAACAACCTGCAAGAATGTATCCATGCTCAAGATAAACTGGCACTCTGCTTACATTTGTTTCAATGTAATTGTATGGTGGAGGGTGGAGGGTGGAGGGTTTGTTACTCTAGCTGTATGGTGGAGGGTGGAGCATTTAGCTGGGTGCTAACCTCAGAGCTTTGTCAGGTATATTTCCTGGCATGGTCACTTGCTTCATCAAACTCACAGAGAGTATGTCCCAAAACTGAGCTCTAGATGATGGGATGTAATAATGTGAGTGTCCCTTGTATTCAGGTTTTTCTATATGATATAACCTAATCTCAGAAGTGAGGTCACATTTACTGTATTATATGCATTAAAGAAAAGTTCATACCTTGACTATAGTCCACAAAAAAGGAATGTAAAATGGTATGACCATCAGTAGGCCAGACCCATGAGACTGACTTTGAATTTACTTACTGCCAGTATATTAGGAATAGTAAATACTTCTGAACTATTTTCTTATGGAAGAAATTATTCATAAAAATTTATGAATATTGCCCTGGCGATGCAGCTTCTAATGCATTTATTTAATTAATGTAAAAACAGGAGCTCATCAAAAAAACAAAATAATATATTTTTGAAATCTTTTTGTGTGTGGATTTAGAAAGCTTGCTCTGTGAAATTATTTTCTGGTTATTTGACATAGAGTAAAAGGAACTAACACTAAATAACAGCATATACTTAATGTTTCTATTACTCCAGTAACTGACATATCTTAGTGTAGTGAGGAGCTGCAGGCAGGCCTGCTTTTCATCCCACCCGGATCCCACATGGCTAGCTTTACACGTAAAATAACAACACACAAATTGTAGTCTTTTAAACACTGCCTGGCCCATTAGTTTCAGCCTCATACTCACATCTTGACTAACCCATATTGAATAATCTGTGTAACACCACAAAGTGGTGTCTTACCGGGAAAGATTCAGCATGTCTGACCTGGTGGCTGGCTTCATGGCGACTGCTTGAGGCATCTGACTAACTTCCCTTCTTCCCAGCATTCTGTTCTGTCTACGCCACCTATCTAAATCCTGCCCTATCAAAAAGCCAAGGCAGTTTCTTTATTAACCAATGAGAGTCCTCCATCATTTTAGAAATATTAAATAGAGCATAAAATGAGAGTTTTAGGTTACTGTCATAGATGTACTATGTTGATATGGAAGGTATGGAAGATGGATGAGAAGAGTGTGCATAATGTTGGTCTGTGTAGATATGTCAATGTTCTAGGGCAAAATATAGGGAAAGGAGGTAAATACCCATGACATCAGTATTGGGAGCTATTTACATCAGCAACATAGTGAACATTTTTGACATTTGTTCTTTAAAATCTTGAATAACACAGTGGATACTTCTCTGAGTCATTTCAGACTGGTCTGCACTTGTTCTCATCAGTCCTTGATCATCAGAACCTGAATTGGCACATTTATTATCAAGTGTGCACCATTGATTGGTTTTACTTGCTTTTTCTTTTGGAATACTTCAGGATCATTCTTCCAGCTGTATTCTTGCAAAGAACTGCCTGTGGCACACACATAATTGTGAGGGCATTGTCTTTTGGTCAGGAAGTAGTTGGCCCTCTGAGGAGCTTAAAAGTAAAAATAAAAGTAATGGGATTCTTTTGCCTCCTCATACCTCAGCTAGAGTCAGATTCATTAATACCAATAAGAACTATTGGGCTTAGTCTAGTTTCAATTCATGTTACTTTGTTTTAAAGAATTGAGAAGTTTGTCTTTGTCACATGGTATGTCATGATTAACCAGATATATTGGATGGGCAAATGGTTTAATAGTTATTACAATTTGTCACACCAGACATGGCTTATCATGCATTAATAACACCTAAATGTAAAATTAGTTAAGCTGGGCTAGGTTTTGATTGTATGTTGGCAAAAGCCAGTGTAAAAGAACTCCCACTGAGCTGGTTTAAGCAGCATTAGCTTATCTGTCCATTTCCGTATGAGGGCATCCTCCTATAATTAAGTTGAGGACATCTTTTATTCAAAAGTAAAGGAAATCGCTATCCTATAGAGAGAAGGTTGAGGATTCATTAACACAGAGACCCATGAAGTCATAAGATCTAGAAAGGTGATGCTCTTCGCTTTCTATTTGTTTTGTTTTCAATAAACACGAAATTCAGGAGTGCATTTATTATTCATGCCTTTTATTTGCAAACTCTGAAAGGTGTTTACCTTTATTTTGCTGAAATTGGTGGTTTTCTAGGTATATTTTAACTACTAGTAATGAGCCTAGTATCTGCTGTAGAAAAGAGGTAAAATCATACTGTAATAAAGGAGTCATGACAGTATCCAAATTTTAGTGTCTAAAAGCAACACATCAGTATGATGAGTGGAGGTCAGTTTGAAGAGATACAATTTCTACTTCAGTTAGTACAGGATATTTTCATCATCCACACAAACTTTCTTTGCTTCTCGGGTCTTTATTCCAATGTGAAAGAAGAAGATAGATCTAAATGATGAAAAAATCCATATAAGACAAGATTTCCATCTCAATGTTTCAAATTATTCTTGATTCTGACCACTTTCTTAGAGGATTGCTCTAAATGGTCAGAATCAAGATTTCTTATTTTGCAAATAAGCTACATAGTTGAAATATGTACAGTGAAATAGTCAAAGACTTTTAAAAGTATGAGGTCACTTTATAGATCACCTCATATTTAGAGAGAAATTCGAAATGCTTACATCAAACATTTTCCTCTGAGTTTTAGAAATGTTCATTCTATGTTCTGTAGAAATGCAAAGAACAGTGAGGGCTGGAGTTGCCTGCTAAACTTTGTTTTGTTTTGTTTTTTGAGACAGATTTTCTCTGTGTAACAGCCTTAGCTGTCCTGGAACTAGCTCTTGTAGACCAGGCCAGCCTCAAACTCACAGAGATCCGCTTGCCTCTGCCTCCCAAGTGCTGGGACTAAAGACTTGTGCCACTACCACATGGTGCCAGCTAAGCTTTCCAGAAGTGATTGGAATGTAATTAAGCCTTGGCCAAAGCTGGTTGGGATTTAAGAGAAAGAAGCCAGAGGCTATAAGGCAAGAGGGTCAATATTAGGACATGTTTTAAAATGTGATGTGGTATAGTTGTGTATATGTACCTGCCTCTAGCAGAAGGAAACTCCCCAGGGCAGAGACAGTAAGGGCAAATGCAGGAAGGCATCTAGGAAGACAAAATGGGAGATGCCATATAGTAGTTGATCAGTAGCTCTTGGAAGTTCTCCTGAACTCTGAGGACTTGGCATGCCAAAAGTAGCCAATATCAGTGGATAAAGAGTCAGTTTCAATACAAATATTCATCTGTGGTTGCTTGACACATGTTTTCTATGCTTGGAAGGATGACATGATCTTTGAAAAGTAGCACTCTGAAGAGGAAATTACCATAGCTAAGATCTGCCCTTTATTTTGTGGAAGGGGCATGGAATCATGATAAGCTAGTTCAAGCTAGAACCAAAGAATATTTGAAATCCATTCAGATTTTCAGAGATTTTTTTCAGAGAAAAATAACAAAAGAAGAACACAGCATTTTTTAACCTGAGAATGTTTCAAATTTGCCTTTGCTATCTTAAAATATTGCAAAATTATATCTCACTATCAATGAAGCCCAGAAAGCCTTTGGTAGTGATGTTTGTAAAACTATAAACAGTGCTTCTGTGACTTATACTTATTTGTTCTTATTATTGATTGATATCACCTCACATTTATACCTGTCTTGTAATGAAATTATATATCCCTTGACCATTTTATTTTGCTGTTTAATAGGAAGGTTTTTGTCAAAAAAAAAATCTGTATTCTTATCTCTGTGAAAGATTTTCAATGCATTTCAGTTGACTGGTGATGACACAGAAATGATATCAGGAGCCAATATATTCATATACTAAGAGCATTTCAGAGATTTTGATACATACAGCCAGCTCTTCTTTTATAAATTATATACAAACACAATTCAGACCTCTTTGTTTGGTGTTTTTATGGTTAGAGTATTTTTTAAATAAATTTTCCAATGAGTTTATATTTTCTTGATAGTAGTACATATGAATAAGAATTATTACCTTTTTTTGAGGTGCTACGATTTTACCCAGATCCTTATTACTGGGCACTGGGCACTATCTGACCTGGGTCTACCTCTAAACTGCATTCTCAGGCCTAGAATTACTTGTTAGCTAGGCAGAAATTACTACAGTTTGCAATAATTTTTTAAGGGACAAAAGGAATCTAGTAAGTCTAGTTGTCAGTGTGGCTATTTATCTCCATATTAATGTTTGATTCTATTTATATAATCGCAACAACTACTAGCATAATCATGAGTTTTAGACTCATGATTTAGGATGTCCTTTTCCTTAGAGTTTTCTGACAAGTGATTTCCCCCAAACCACAGTTTTACTGCATGATTTGTATTTCATTCTGCTCAAGCAAGAAACCTTTTGATTATCTGTAAAATTCTTCCAGTTCCCCCACCATCCTGAAATCCCATTGCCCCATTTTCCCCATTAGCATCATACTGTGATGGTATCTTCAGAAGATATTATTGCTTGTAGTTCTGTGTAAATTTCCTTTTCTAAGTCATTTTTACAATATTAACATGAGTGTAGGTATAAGAAAAAATGGTTCTCCAACATAATTTCTGGAATCTGAAAAAAAGGTGTATTCCTTACTTCAGAAAATGCCTGATAATAAACTATCATTTTTAAACATTATGATGTGTCTGCTATTTCCCATGTTATTAATTCATCACCATCTATTGCTGGCTTATATATAAAAATGTCCTTAGAAAGTTAAATTTTATTATCACTACACCTGAGATCTAAATTTAAACATCTTGAAGAGGCTGCAGAGTATTTGAATGAATCATTTCCTTGTTATTTTCTTAAATATTACTATTTATAGGAGCTTAATGCTACCTGGGATTATAAAAAGAACACTAAGTCTCT
This sequence comes from Arvicola amphibius, assembly GCF_903992535.2. Classification (NCBI taxonomy): domain Eukaryota; kingdom Metazoa; phylum Chordata; class Mammalia; order Rodentia; family Cricetidae; genus Arvicola; species Arvicola amphibius. The sequence continues at coordinate 41,543,722 of NC_052056.1, forward strand.
ATTAATGACAATCATAACGTAGACATACTAAATAGAATCCTATAAGGAGCTCCCAATGCCCTGGCCTCTGTTTGGCTCATGTACATTTACTGGGTCCATCAAGATAGAACACTTCTGTACATAAAATTCCTTAAAACAGCCAGCCTCCTAGAGTGTTTCAGTGTGAGTTGCCTTTTACTGAAGAAAGTCTCAGACCTTTGGAAGGATAACCCTTTGTATGGTGTGTGTGTGTGTGTGTGTGTGTGTGTGTGTGTGTTCGCACACATGTGCACATAGCACACACACATGAAAATCACTGTGCATGTGGATAATACACAGAAACAATATAAGCACATATTAAAAAAAGACAGAGACAATGGACAATGTAAAGGTATTAAGTAACAAGCTATGTATGAAATACATGAGTCATTGCAGGGATTGGCTTCTGAGTCTAACCAGACAACATCTTCAGAAGAATGATGTGAAACTCTAGGGTTCTGCTGTCCACTGTCTGCACTCACCACCAGATCACTCTCCTTCCATACCCGGAAGCCATTTGAATGCAAAGAAAAAAATGTCCCTCACTGTTAAGAAAAGTGAGATGGCAAGAAGACAATGAGGCGTTGGGAAAGACATTGGCTGCAGAAATTGGATTCTAGGCATGTAGTGCCAGGATGGGGGACTTTTATTTAATTTTATAGAAAAATGTTCGGGTTATTTTACACTGAGATGTGAAATCTCATTTGCAGCTAAGGCCCAGAGGGAGTGAATAGGACTAGGAGAGCTCATAAAGACAAGAGTGATGGGATTAATGAGGAAAAGGCTGAAGACACGAGCCTTTATTGTAAGGACGTGGTGCTAAATTTTAGCATTGATGAAGGGTGAAATGTTGATACTTATCCAAACATTTGTGCCTACAGGGTACAACGACTGAAGGATGGTGCCTTCTCAGGTTCATGTTGCTTGAGTAGGTTCATAGTTCTTTAGAAATGATGTCACCCTGATAGAACGAGGGGGAGTCCCTGCGAATCTTCAACTCTTAGATTTTTTCCAGTTTATTTATTTTTTATTAAAAATTGCCATCTCCTCCCTTCCTTTTCCCCTTCCCTCCCCTCCCCTCCCCTCCACCCATACCTCCACTCCCTCCCTCTCCAGGCCAAAGAGCCATCAGGGTTCTCTACACTATGTTGAGTCCAAGGTCCTCCCAACTCCCTCCAGGTCCAGGAAGGTGAGCAACCAAACTGACAAGGCTCACACAGAGCCCGTCCTTGTCATAGAGACCAAGCCCATTGCCATTGTCCTTGGCTTCTCGGTCAGCCTCCACCATCAGCCACTTTGTGTAGGAATAATGCTTAGAAGGTGTCTCATACAATTAAAACAAAATTTAGGGTTGAGTAATCTATTGAATTAAGTTTTTGAAATACTGCTTGATATTCAATGGCCATAATGTTGAATTGTTTGGCTTGGTTTTGTAGTTATGTCTTGAAGTATAGGAAACAGGCTTCTGAATCTAAGCTCTTAATTCATGTGAAAGTTTCAGTTACTTATGAGCACAGATTAGAATGTGGACTGGTGATCAAACTGGTTGCTCTACACTGGTTTCTTTTTCTTCTTTTATAAAGGTTGATTGTCACAGAAATCTTCAGTTGAAAATACAACCACTGAAGCAATTTAAATAACTATACTAAAGGGAATGATAGTTATTGCAATTATACAGTTATACCTATTGCCAGGGAAATTTTTGCAGCAAATAGTTTTCGACAGGGTAGCAGATATCATGTTGGTGTTAGGCTAGGAAGAGTCAGGCACAGATTCCTTCAATCCCAATGGGATTCATTCACTTTCTTTTTCTAATTTACAGTGTTGAATTGAAATTTTATAGTATTAGTTGCCTAATAAGATCAGCATACTCTTTTAAAGTGTTATTTTTGGATAAATACTACTGCTGACAAATTGATAGTTCAAGTTAACAGAAGTGTTACAGCTATCTGGTAGAGCCATTTGATTATTTTATATGCTGTCCAAAATGTTAGAGCAATAGTCCAGAGATATTAAAATTTTTATATATATGAAGGTTCACTCAAATATATCACTACCATATTGCCTATTTATCCATCAGGAGACTTATGAAACTAATTAACATAGACTATATTCTATGTATATAGACATATAATTTACGTGCCCTGCCCCTTGTTCCCTGAGACATTAGGTAAGTTGTGGGGGACAGAGGCAGTACCAGAGAATGCTCCCTGGTAGTGAGGGTGCAGGAGATCTGGCAGCTGATGAACTCAGTTACAACCCATGTCAATATCCAGGTCTATGAGTTGGTCCACCTCAACACCACCCTCCACCCCATCTATGAACTGCAGAAGCACATGAAGGGCTAGGCCTGCTGATCCAAAGCTGCAGGATCTCCATAACACAATGCTTCAATTGAATATCCAAGCAGAGTCCCACTGAGGATCCAGTATTGATAGTGTAGCAGAAACCCGAGGTCTTGAACAGACCAAAAATTCATCACAATGAACATTTGCAAATAAAAAAAATGTATGAACTAAAGGGAATTCTGTGACTCAGGGTGACACCCTACAGCTTCCAAAGATTATCATTTTTTAATTTAATTTTTAAGGGGTGTGTGCAAGGGCAGAAGCCAGATATAAAAGTATGGGGATATTGGCAGAGGTTTCTCTCCCACCTAATCCCTCAGCAGTTCAGTCCCAAAGAAACACACAGATGCCTACATTAATTATAAACTGCTTGGCCTATTAGCTCAGGTTTGGTATTAACCAATTCTTACATCTTAAATTAGCCCATAATTCTTGCCTGTGTTAACCATGTGGCTTGGTACCTTTTATCAGTGAGGCATTCTCATCTTGCTTCCTTTGTGTCTGGCTGATGACTGCAGACTGAGCCTTTTCTCTTCCCAGAATTTTCCTGTTCTTGTCACCCTTCCTATACTTCCTGTCTGGCTAGTGGCCAATCAGTACATTATCAAACCAATACATGACAAATCTTTACAGGGTGAAAAATCATTGTCTCACAGCGTGGGGAGATAAGTGAGGTTGGGGTGCATGATGTTAAACCTACAAAGAATCAACAAAAAGTTAAAACAAACAAACAAACAAAGAATGAAAATCAATGCCTGCTTCTAAAAATGCCTATTCAAAATGGTAGTTGGAAAATGTACAGATTTAAATGTACTTTTAGAAGTGCGTGATTCTAAGTCATGGAAATATAGATGGTGTCAGTAGATGAGCTAAATGGCTTATATGAGTTAAGTGAGGAGGATGAGAACCTGGTAGCGGCTGTCATTGCTGTGGTAGTCTTTGATGTCAGTATCATTGCATTTTCAGCAGCAACACCATCCATCCACAAATTTTGGCCTCTCACTTTAAAATAATAGCTCTGTGCACTGGCAAATCTGTTAGGACAAAAGTATTCTTCATGGCTGATCCTTTTGATGCTGTTTTGGCCTCACATGCTGACGCTGGACCCAGTGTTTTGAGCATCCACCATGTGGCTTGGTTCTAAAGAGGAATCCAAGCCAATCCGAAGCACAGAATGATAGTGTCTGTCCATATTTACAGACTCGGCTACACTTTTAAGTTTACGACTTTACTTATTAACTCCGGTTCATTGATGTCAGATAAAAATGAGAGAAACTTTTAAAGCATGTTTCTACAGCTATGCCCATGGCACGGTCCTGTCAACACAATCACAGTGGTGACTGAACTGCCTTAACAAGCCAGTTGCAATAACTGCATCCAATTCAACTGGGGCACAGGCATGGGTACAAGATTTTTGCCAAGTCATGCTATTTCTGGCAAAATTCACTGCAAATGTGTTTGAACTTCCTCTAAATATTCAACCCTGATTATTCTGCTCACTTATTCTGAAAATTCATTTTCTCTGTTCTTTTGATAACAAAACAGTGAAATCTTTTGGTCTTTCATTCATTTCCAACCTTTTCCTTACAACCTTAGAAGCTTTGCACTAAATATTCTCAGGAACAGTTTGTCTCCTTGTGTATTTTAATAAAGGACTCATTGAGATATGGATGATAGACCTAGTGACAAGCAAAGGGAAATACAATTGGGAGCCTGCAGCAAATGGTAGATATCTGCCCTCATCTATCTATCACTGCTGATTAGCTGCAGTGTGAGAGAGGCAGAGACAGAGACTGAGAGAGTTCAGAAATAACAAATGGATTCAATAGAGAGGCTGGGCTCCCCAGCCTGGGTTTTCTGGCTCATCCATCATTTCCACTGTGGCTGATAGGTGGCTTTGTCACTACTACCTCTATTGCACCCTCCAGAGAATCTATAACTGTGACAGTTGCTCCTTCATCCACAGTCTTCTCTGTGGCATTAGCAGATTCAGCCCCTGCACAAAGTGTCTGAGGCTGATGTCTTATTGTCTGATGTTTCTATTCCGGTTTACCTTCAGAGGGTATGTTTACACGATTCCCATCCGTTCTCTCAGTCGTTGGCCTTGGCACCCCTCCTTGGGGTGAATGTTGGCAGCATGCCTGCCATATTCATCATGCTGGTACAATGATAGGCCAACATTACATAAAACATTTACTGGAGGTAGGATAGGGCTTGGAAGGGTCCATAAAACTGTTGAAGGCATCCAGGTATGAAATGGAAAGATGAAGAAAATGTTTTCCCAAACCACTCACATCTGTCACCTGTTCTGGGTCTCAATTTAATGCCCCCTCCACAGCTTTCTGTTTGTTCTTTCTGGTTTTGCTGCTTTGTCTTGTTCATCTTCTTGGAAAACATATCTAGAAAGTTGTTAACAGATTCCTACTACATATTAAAATCTACTGCATCTGAGTTTTATGTTGTCTTCCTTTATTTTCTAAAATGGTAACAGAATGACCATTTTGGCATATGCACAAAAATGGCTATGAAATCATGTTACTTGACTTTACAAACATAAAAATAATCACACACCTTTGTACCACCTAAAGCAAAATGAAAAGGCAGTCTGGAAAGACTCTCTTTGCTCTGCCTCCAAATTCTCGATTCTTTTTTCATTTCCCTCTAAATTATATAGAATAAATATCTTGACCTTCTAAGCATAGTGAATTTTCTTCTGGGTAAGTTGGATCTTCAAAATCCATGTGTTTCTATGAGCTTTGCATTTGCCTTTATTCACAAGGGTTGTTTTCTGGTGAACAAAGTATCTTAGTTACTTGCCTACTGCTATAACAAGATATCTTGAGCAATGCAACTTATAGAATAAATCATTTAATTGGTGGTTTGCTGATATTTTCAGAAAATTAATCCATGGCCATCATGGAAGGAACATTGGAGTAGACAAGCATTGGACTGGGGCAGTGTGAAAATCTTATCTCCTCAACATTATGATATATAGGGAGGGGAGATAGATAGAGAGAGAGGGGGGGGGGAGAAAGAGAGAGAGAGGGAGAGGGAGGGAGGGAGGGAAAGGGAGAGACAGAGAGAGAGACAGAGAGAGAGAGAGACAGAGACAGAGAGACAGAGAGAGAGAAAGAGAGAGAGAAAGAGACTGGGTCTGGCCTGGGCTGTTGATACCTCTGTGACACATAAGACCACATAAGATCCAATAAGACCATACCTCCTAACCCTTACCAAACAGTTCCACTGACTGAAAATCACAACAGTCAAGTATATGAGCCCCTAAGGACCATCCTCTTTTAATTAACAAACAAGGGATCCTTGAGCTTCTATGTTAATAAGGGAAAACAGCAACACTATGTGTTCTTCCTCTACTAACAGTATCCTCACTTCCGTTCTTCTGATCCTGACAATATCTGTCTGAACTGTCAATTGTATTCCATACATCTAGGAAGTAAGTACTGGACAGAAATGATGGAAAATGACTCTAGCTTCCTAGTCAACAGTGCAGTAACACATTTGATATTAACCATACTTTCACCTCCTTAAGCATCAGGAAGAATGAACTTAATTGTAAACCCCTTCCAAACTATAGGAGTTAGAAGATGAACAGTACAAACTAAGATTAGTCCTGAATGAGCACAATGAAATATATACATAGATATGATTATAGTATATATCAGTGTCATTGTTCTAATGATATCATGAAACAATTTTTTGAGGCTAGAATTACTGTGAGACTCATATAACAAATTCAGTTGTCTTCAAGTCAATCTATTTTTTTGACTCAAATAGGGTTATTCACTCTTATCATTCATGTTATTCAAAAATTTATTTGACATCATCTATTTTCTTAATCAAAGGAATGCTGTGAGCATGAAAAATATTTCTGAGGTATGTACCTTGGTTGTATCACTCAGAAGTTTCCCGCCTTTGATCAGTTGGTTCATCTCTGTTTTCCAGTTTCATCTGCTGTAAAAAGGGAATAAGATTTCTATCTTAAAAAGTGCTATGAAGAATAACATATCTGTTTGTGTGTATTTATGTATCTAACATACCATCTAGCATGTAACAAAACTAAGTACAATTTTCCTTTACTTAAAACATTTTAATATGAGTAAATATTAATTTTTATTTTAAAAACTATATATATATATATATATATATATTAATCCCAGTTCCTGCTCCCTCCCACTCCCCCTACTTTCTCCCCACAATACCCCCATTCACTCCTCAAAGAGGGTCTGGCTTCCCATGGGGAGTCAACAAAATCTGTCACATCACTTGAGGCAGAACCAAAGCCCTTGTATCTAGGCTGAGCAAGGTATCCCTCCATAAGGGATGGGCTCCAAAGAGCCAACCAATTCATGCGTTAGGGATAAACACAGGTTTCCCTGCTAGGGGTACCACAAACTGCCCATGCCACACAACTCTCACCCACATTCAGAGAGCCTACTTTTGTCTTATATTGGTTCCCCAACTGTCCGTCTGGGGACAGTGAGCTCCCACTAGCTTGAGTCAGCTCTTTTTGTGGGTATAACCATCAGGGTCTTGGCCCATTATCTTAGAATATTGCTCTTCACTCTATGTCTGGACTCCAGGAGTTTGGCCACGTGCTTAGCTGTGGATCTCTGCTTCTGCTTCCGTCAGTTACAGGATGAAGGTTCTATGATGACAATTAAGGTCGTCATTAATCTGACTACAGGGGACAGGGAGTTTCGGTACTCTCTCCACAGTAAATATTCTAACGAATATATACCATATCATTTAAAACAATACCAAAAACAAAATTGAAAAATATTTTTACACAACTTAAAGTATATCCTAAAATGGTCTGATTTAATTACTTAGTTTGTTAAAATTTGGTCTTATAAATTATATTCATAAGGTATATGCTTGTATATAGAAAAGCAAATCACTGGTTTTATGGGCTTCAGACATATTTAACTATGATTGACTGAAATTTGAGAAGATATATGCAAAGAACATTAAAAGGAAAAAAATTAATTTTTACATTTTCTTTGTGAATTTGTTGGCTTTTGTGTCATATTATTTTAAAATGTAAACATTCAAAGGTTAGCAGACCTCCTGCATACACAGTGCATAGAACTGAATGTACTGTGGTCATGTCCACTAACCCTTTAGTTATAACTGCTTTAACTAAAGCCAGACCATTCTCTGGTCACCTTCAGTGCTGGGTGGCTATTATAATCCTTTCAATGGTCATACCAAATGAATGGCAAAGAATACATAACGCTATAGTCTGCTTCCCTGCAGTGACAAGAATAAAATCATCCTTTGCCTATCTAGTTCTTATAGGTTAGAGCACAGTTGGTTACACTTGGGTTTTAATGTCTTCTAAAATATAGTGAGAATAGAGATGAGAAAAATTGTGATTTCAGTATGCATTTATACATCATCTCCATATTCGATATCCACCAGTTCATCTCAATACCTATTGCCTTTATAAACAGAGAAAGTGAGAGAAACAGAGAGACAGAGTGATAGAGGAGAGGGAGGATAATTATTCGCATATTCACACACACACACACACACACACACACACACACAAACACATATATATATGTCTAAGACACAACCAGGAGGTTGCTATATTAAGTATTGTTATTTTAAACCCACTCTCAAAACAGTCTGACAGTCGATTGTTATTTAATTTGAGTAATTTATATTCCTGTTACTTCTATACTATGAAATGTTTATTAAGGTCTACCTTCCAGAATTGTTATTTTTGTTAGAAATGGACATTGTAAAACACCAAGAATATTGTCTAAAACTGTACTGCTTCTTAATATGTTCAATATAATACTATCAGTTATGTTTTGTGTCATTACTGTAACAACCACCATTATCCACCATGGTTATCATTATCACTAAACAAAGCAGCTGGATATCTCTTCGACTGAATCTATAGTGTATTGTTCCTTTCCATTGCTTCCCAAGAAAGCCAGCTTGGTGTCGTAGAACATCCATTTCCTGAAACATAGCTAGGTAATATCTTTAGGGAAAGAAGGGAAAACAGTGGGTGGAGTTCCAGTAACAAGGTGGGCATTTGAGTCCCGTCTGTTCCCTAGAACTCCTAGTTATTTTCCTCCACTCTGTGGTTTCAAAACTGTCTCTTTGTTCATCTGTGCTTGTGCGATGCCTGTCTGAATGCCTCTCTCGTTTCCCCTTCCCTTATTTGTCTCACTTAGCACTGCCTTTGCTGAATCTGCTCGTCTCCTTTTCCAAACTGATGCCTTGCCTTTTCTTTCAAGGATTTTACTTATTGTGTAGACAACAAACTTATTTGCTGCTAGTCCTCCAGATAAACAATTAAACAATTAACCCCTCCCCTCAGTGTGCGTGTGTGTGTGTGTGTGTGTGTGTGTGTGTGTGTGTGTGTTTTATGTCATAGACATCAATTTCCCTGACTCTGACTTGGCCACTGTATTTATGTGAAAATAAAGTGTTGTGCTGTGCTTTTCTAATTTTCAGAGCGAGCTCTCCTGGTTACAAGGGGGTTGGATTTTCATATGACTGGTGCCAGAAAGCTGGGGCTGCACACAGAGCTCTTTCCTAGGCAGGGAAATACTTCATTAGACTTGTATTCCACGAAGACACTTTCGCTTCTTAACGCCTGTGATTTTAATTAAAACCTGGAAAGTAAAGAATCCTCTGGTTGTATTAATGCTTTCATTTCCATTAGAACGGTGGAGTTTATAAACACTATCTGGGTTTATAAATTAGTCCTCATGTGAATAATAAGTGCACAGTGTCGCATGTAAAGCAAAACTCTGCCACCCCCATCTGTTCGTCTCTCGTTTTTCTTTTTTCTGCCATTGTTGTGTGCTCCTCATCAGAGATACTTGCAGAGATGGTCTTCTTTTTATAGTAGCTCTGAATATCTGCCACTAGAGCCTTCAACTGGGCCTAGACTGAAAGCAGGGTTTGAGATGATGGAAGGGGGTATTGCCTTCTGATGTGGGTATAAATCAAAAGTAAAATCAAATAGAAGTTTACTCACTGAATAATTAGCATAAAGGTCACTATCCTGTTCCTATTATTCTAGATCTCATATAATGGCTATTAATTTCATAGTAAACTGTTATGTTTACACAATATGAATTTTAAAAGCATCTGTGTATTCATACACATACATATGTATACATACACAAACACACAATCACTCACTCCCCACGTATTTACCTTCGTAGGAGAGCAAGGCTGCCATACACATGTATTGCTACTTGTTTCTTCACCATGTTTGATTATTGCATTATCGTCTTCCATCATATTATTGATAACACAGTCGATGAACACATATGGGATTATAATAAAATGTACGGTCAAATTTGTAAAATCAATATGTTAAGAAATGTCTGTGCATGTAGAGACACATGATCATCTATGTTGATTTCAGCATCAGCAGAGTTTCAATTGCCAAGTAATCTAAGGATCAAAGTCAAACAGGAAGTAGACAAGAGTCATTTCTGTAGACAAAGTCTCTTGAGGTCTCTTGAAAATAGAACAAGATACATTGTGTATAATTAGATGCACACTGAAGAAAGGAGATTTTATGAGAAGTCAGGGAGGCACCTTCTATAGCTTGTTGTCCACAAGCATTTCCTGTGCATGGCTACTTCTAAAGTCCAGAAGAACTGAGTTAGGGTTAGAGTAAAAATCTGAGGTTAGTATATAAGAACTCGTCCCTGGGTTGACTACAGGACTTTGGTCAGGAGGATGTTTGCCTGCTCTTTGACTATTCCATCTGGAAATCTTAGGTGTTAAAAGGAAGTTACCTGTTTGTGGTGAGTCATGTGTCAATGCCCAGAGGATTATCTTTTCCTCTAACTTGTGGGGCAGACTTTTTTTCCTGTATTGAATGTTCTATGTTCAGCCCAACTCTCAAAGAGTTAAGATTCATGTTCACTTTGTCTTTGTCGCTCACAAATACAAGAGTATCCTATGTAGGAGGGTCATTGGCACTCTCTGTGTATGCCTGGCACAGACAGACAGAACATAATATTGCTAATAGGCCTGCTTCTACTGAACTGCACCCAAAATTAGCATGTTTGCTCATAACAAAGTATACATAGAACAACCAACATATGTGTGGCATGAAGATTTTAAAACTCTATGAATTATCATACTTAAGAACTATCAAATTCCAATAACTCATTCCTTTATTATCAAAAATTACATGCAATTTTTATTGACAAAAGAATAAACATCTCACAGGCACAGGGGCAACTTAAGGTCATGATTCATCATTTTCTAAATTTAGTTCTTTCTCACTAATTCATTGATATGTCTCTCTTAAATATGAGCATCTTAATAAATAATAGCATTGGCATTCTTCAGAACTTTATTATTTCAAAGCTTTTGTCCACATACATTTCCTGCATTGTCTGACATCCTGTTTCTCTAGCTAAGTGTATATATGAGCATCATTGTACGCATAAGTGAGAAATGGAAATTTTGTCATTGAGTTTAACAGCAGGGTTCCAGTAAAGTTTGTGGCAGCAAATATCTTGTTGTATTCCTTATATATTTCATAATTTCATTTGTTTCTTTGGAAAGCACTCAGGTACTGCCTTAGAATCAGTTTGAGGTCACAATGACCCAGAGATCCACTTACTTTTGTATTTGTGTTAGAGTATTCTTCACATCAATAACAATGAGTTTACCTCTAAAGGAGACAAAGGACATTTTATTCAATGTTACCAAGCTTATTGGGTACTATAGTTATTTGCACTTCTAATGAATTCCTAATCACAGGGGCCTTCTTGGTCTGAGTTATGAATAGACGAGAAGAAAATGGAGAAGAAACAGAGGTCCTAATGTTATCTTCATTTTTATAGTATTGTAGGGACTGAGATTTGGGGTGTGTCGGCCAAGTGAGTTTTGCCTTTAATGGTAAAGCCCGAGTGTGTAAGCTAGGTCATGGTCACAGTAACTTCAGACGTTTTGTGTCATAGACACAGAATGTCTTTGTGGCAAACAGCAAGGAGAAGCTGAGTGGCTGTTGTCTTATGGAAAAAGCACCTTCCCCAAAGCAGGAAGTCAGACTGACACTTTTTGGTGCTATTCACCCAAAATTCAAATATCAGATAAAACATAAAAGGTCTCCAGGGACAATAAACACAGTCACAGAGAAAATGCAGGGGGAAACATGAGAAATATCTCTTTCTAGGGCAGTAATGTATAAAGAAAATACATCCTTTTCTATTAATATATTTACTGAACTGATCATAGAATCATAAAATAACCAAGGAAATATGGAATGCCCTCATTTTAAAATGGAAAAAAATGTAAATATTAAGCAGTATATTTTATTTTGTTTTATTTTTATTTTATGCCAAGTAAAAAGTCTTTGGATTTCCTCAATGCTGGTACGCACTGGAATAGATTGGAATCAGAAATTTGTTTAGGGAAGTGTGTATATAATTTCTGGTCTGTTTTCAGGCCTCATTTTGACTAATGGATGTTAACTAATCATGTAAATTCATGCTTACTTGTGTCACTCATACAGGGTCCAGCAGCTGTCTGGTCCTTCCGTTTTCTTTACAAGGAGAGGTTCCTGAAGGCAGCTCTTTCAGTTTAAGGGCCTTGTGGTTCAGTGGTTCTCAACCTGTGGGTCATGACCCATATAGCGTCACATACCAGATATCCTGCCTATCAGATCATTACATTACAATTCATAAAAGTAGTAAATTTCAGTTGTGAAATATCAACGAAAATAATTGTATGGTTGGGGATCACCACAGTATGAGGAACTGTTGCAACATTAGGAAGGTTGAGAACCACTGTTGCGGACACTCTGGATTGAACCAGGGTTTGAAGTTAGGTCCAGAGAAGGCAGATCAATTCATAACTCCTCTTGCATGGTGAATAGGACAAGGACATTACTTAGCTATTCTTCTAAGTAGTACAAATAGACGTGTCTGGTGGCTCAGTGAGAACATATAAAGACACCAGTGACTCCCATAGATGGAGAAAGTTTACTGCTATCAGTCTCGTGGGAGAGGCAAGCTGGCATTTCCACCCCTAGGAATCCATCTCAGTCCCATAGGGAGAGCTGTCAGAATTAGCAGGGAGGACGAGCCCATGTCTCATTTGTTCCCTAGGCTCCCTGGGATTCTGTGACTTTGCTGAGTCTCTTAGAGGTGATATTCAATCATCATGAAGACTTGGGCTTTTTGACTCCCGAAGGATTCCAGACACATCAATTGGTATAATCAGCATCTCCTTTAGAAGCTCTATTGGGAACCATACAAATGCAACAGTTTTATCCTTGCTGCTTTCTCAAGTCCACTCCAATCAAGGGAATTATCAAATAACACAGAAACTGCTGCTTCCCTTCAGCACTGGGGACTTGCCCCTTTAGTGTTCTATGCTATATTGACTCACCCCACCTTGACTGTATTTCCCCCCTCAGGTTGCTTTTCTACCCCTTCCTCCTCATCCTTAAAAGAAGCAATCCAGAAATGGCCTAAATTATTTCCTGTTACCATGTGGGGATTTCAGAATAATGACTGTCTCACTATTTCCCTTTCACTCGCTTTCTGCATATGACTTAAGAATGCCATTGGCTTCGTGGTTTAGGTTATTACTGAAGCAAGTTGTAGCTACACACCAGAAATGCATTCAAAGCCCAGAATCTTGATTAATGTAAAAGGTGCACAGTGGCATATCAGAGGAGCAACATGGAACAAAGAAACTATTCTTAGACATTCTGATTGTGTTTTTTTTCTCCCTAACTGGAAAAACTGAATATAAAACACTTCCACACATACTATCTCAATATATTTCCACAACTTTATTAAATAAAACTTAAAAAAAAAGCTAACCTCTCCATGTCCCTGATTGTGGATGTGTAAAGCAACAAGAGTAACATTAATCGTTGCTTTGTTTTGAAAAAAATAAAATGAGATCATGCCGCTTCCTTACTGTGTGCTTCTGTTTGTATCTTCTAAGAAGTAGACATCTAAGTGTATAATTTGACTAGAATTCATCCTAACAGTTAAGACTTAGGCCCACGTCACTGACTCTGGACCTTACACTCTGCCAAGCTCACCACGCAGATAGATGTTCTCTAACAGCACGTCCTTAATGTATTTTATTCTGCGACAAAGAAGATACTAACTCATTGGGAACAACAAAGCCTAATTTGGAGCTCAGTTGGACAGCCCTGCTGCCTTTGAGAAAACCTTAGTTTATTGTGACTTCTAGGGCACTGTGTGTTGTCCTCGGCTTCCAGAGAGCCCAGTTCCTGGGATCTGAGCCAACACTCACTCTAAGCCTGCACCTCAGCTCCCAGGAAGGTCATGCCATTCTTGGCTACAGTGTGCAGAAAAGGGCATGCAGTGCTTTAGTGGCTTTTTTTGCATGCATAGAGAATGGATGGGGCTTTCATAGTGCTGAAATACACCGGAATATCATTCCATGTGATTTTCACCTGAATCCCTTAACAGTGCGGCATGGTTTAAGTAACCAAGTAAAAGTATCTGCTACAACTTGTAAGCCATTTTTCACTGAACCATTTTATTTTTTTTAACCTAAAAATATATTCTGGAAGATATATATGCCCACAAGTCATTTAAAATGTCTAGAAAGAGGCTCGCTATATGTGTTTTTATCTTTTCTAGAGAAAAGCATGTAATAAAGCCAAGCTCCAGTCAGTGGATGTGCTTAGATTACAACAGGCAAGCTTCTAATTACCCTTGCCGACCCACACAGCTGCAGTGTTGGTTCCTGAGCCAAAAGCACAAAAGAGTACAATCTCCGGGCATCATTATATTTAAGTAATGATAATTTTTACTTTAAAAGGCACAACAGAATACCCCTGGATTGGAGTATGAGGAGCAAACAGTACCTCTGCAGCTACACACGCATACACATGGGCATCCTGATGGGTTTTGGCCCAAAATGTAAAAATTGATGTAAACCGAGAGATACCCAAGGAAAATATAATTTGGGACTTGCACTAAAAAATTTCGGCACCTCCTGTGTTGGAATAGCACTTTTCAGAATGGTATTTGTAAAGCCTGGAGAACATGAGACCGCCTTTGATTTTCATGGCTACAATAACATAAAAAGCAATATTCTCGATGGCCTCGAAGTCAGGAACACATTATTAACTATCCCCAAGATTGCTGCTAACTGACAAGAAAATTTACATTCAGCTTACGAATGGAATACATCTTCTGGGGGAACAAAATGGCCTGTTTGTTCTTTTTTTTTTCCGTATGTATTCTAAAATTTGCTTTAAAGAAGTCACATTGTTAACCTGACAAGATCTGCCCAACAGGAAAGTCTAAATGTGACTGAAATGATATTGCACAGCTCTGGAAGAAGGTTCATTGGCACCAACTTGGCCTCTGGGAGGTGGATTAGTACCTGGTGGTCAAACATGAATTTCTGAGTCTTCAAGCTCGTTCAAGAAAGGCCTCAGAAACAAGACAATGATCTGTGTCACTTGACGGCACTATTGAGCAAATAAGAGACAAACATTTTTTTTAGGAGTTCTCACTATGGTGCTATGCCAATACTGGGGAAACAGTGGGCACTAACCCAGTGGCCAAGGTTGCTGAAGAAAGCTAGGAACCTTCAGGGCTCAGGCAACAGAGAAGATCCAGGCTCCAACGCAGGATGACAGTGCAGGTGACATCCTGCCTTCAGTGCCATCACAAAGTCAGTGCTCTTTCCCTAGCCCTGCTTCTGCCAGACTCAAGCACTCTAAGGGATTTTGTTCTTTGACCCCGTGCTTATCTGCTGGCAAGCCACACCAAGAACAAACAAACAAAGTAAAACAAAGGAGAAAGACAACTGTCTTTTTGGTGTTAAGGAAGAGGAGAATTATATTCCAATAGCAACGACTTCTAGTCAGGCTACAAAAAGAAGTTAAATCTCAATTCTAGACATGGAGCCAAATATAAAGGATATTATTTGAAGATGATTAAATACATAGTGAAAATCCACGGAGTTCACTTATCAGGGCTGAAACCACATAATTTATTTATGTAGTTTGTGCTTGCTAAAAGCTTTTGTTATTACCCTTAAATCTAATTCCCTATTCTCATCTCCCTTCTATTTCTTTATATTTAGTAATCAGTCATAATTCATCAGTCCCTTGTTTATTTGCATGACAGACTTTTGGAATATAAGAACACAACACAAAAATTTTGAATCACACTCTGAACTTATATTATCCTACTTTTACTAGAAAGTATTGACTTAAATCTCCTTTCCCTTCTCTCTTTTCCCTTCTTATGTGCCCAAAATTATAAATAGGTTTATTTAGTCATTTAAATTTTTCGATTCACACACTGACATAGATTGCGAGCCATCTACAAGGAGAGATATTTGCAAAATGAAGATACTATACTTTACAAAGGGATGCACGAAATCTCAGAGGATAAATTTGTGCCTATGTGTTAATGGGATGAACCTAGACCTTCAGAAACATTTGGGTATTTTTGTCTCTACAATTCTTTTGTCTCCACTTGAAGGCACCACATCTGCAGAAACCATAAGCAACATTTCAAAATTAACCAGATAAGTTAATTTCTCTTTTCAAAATCTTTTTAAAACTCCCGCTGTGTGTGTAGGATGAAGTAAAACACTGTCTTTTCCTTTACCTGCCCTATCGATCCATGTGACTTGCCTATAAATATTTTGTTTCACCTTTACAAATCACAGTGACATTGACATTTCTATCCCTTGAGCATACTAAGGTTGTTTTTCCTTCTTCATAAACTCCTGGAGTTGGTGTTGCCCCTGCCTTCTGGGAGGCTGCATTATTTGCTCCAACTTGTCCTTTCGGTCTCAGTTTTGAAGTTACATTTCAGATAATTTGGGGGAACTCTTTATTTAAAAAATATTTCTTTATTTATTATGCATACAACATTCTCCCTCCATGTATGCCCACACACCAGAGGAGGGCGCCAGATCTCATTACAGATGGTTGTGAGCTACCATGTGGTTGTTGGGAATTGAACTCAGGACTTCTGGAAGAGCAGCCAGTGCCCTTAACCAATGAGCCATCTCTCCAGCCACAAATATTTTCATTATAGAAAATACTATAAGAAATCTTTGTTCAGTTTGGTGCTTCTTCTCAACAAACACTCACTCATATAAAAGCTTTATAGCAGTTGAGAATATTTCCATTTTTGCCCCTAATATCTGAGAAATCTTTTAGGCTCTTATTTTTTTTAAATCAAGCTTAATTCTCATTTCTCATAAAATCTTTTTATCTTAACTTAAAAAGTAAATATGAATAGGAAATTAAAGTATTTGTGAAATAACAAAATCATGGTATCTAAAATTATAGAAGGTATGGTTGGAAACTGGCTGGTGGAGGTACATGCCTTTAATCCTAGCACTCAGGAGGCAGAGGCAGGTGAATCTCTGTGAAGTCATGGTGAACTTGCCCTCAAGAGCCAGTTCCAGACATCTAGGACTGTTACACAGGAAACCCTGTGTCATAAAACCAAAACAAACAAAAAGCTATGTATAGCGCTATAGATATGTTTGCATTTTCTCCAGTGATTCTATAATTTCAAAGCACAACAAAAAAGCTAAAGGAAAGAAATCTTTCATAGTACTAAGAGCATTGTTGACTATATTAATCAGTGTCTCAAAGTCTCCTAATGGCTGATGGTATCCTGTACTTAGGGTCTTAGCCTCAAGTCTTCTGGAGTCTGGAATTATGAGCATCTTGAGCCCCTTTCTTCAATGTGTGATGCAAATGTGATTCAGGTTATTTATATTGAGGCAAATGTAGCAGAGTGAAGCAAAGTTATGGTCTTTTATTTTCTAGGCAAGTCCTAGATGCTTATTGCTGTTGTTGAGGGGTAGCACTCAAAGAGAAATTAGAAATTCAGAATACTGTTCTTCTAGGTCCATCGTTTTTTGTACCTTCTCGCTTCATTCTCACACAGTCAGTGTTGCTCCTCTTTTAAGATAGCATCAATACTCTAGGTAAAAATTTCATTACCTCATATTTGTCTCATTCTTTTACCACACTGAGTTGTTTCCATCTGGAATCTATCATGCCACTTATTTATTGCTTCCATTCAATGAGGATGGTGAGAAACATGTTCCTAAAACATAAATTATGCTTACTATATTTCTGATGAACATAAATGCTAACAATTGGTGAGGGGAGCTGTGGAAACTCTGAATTGATCTTTTCTTTGTGGACTTGTGATGCATGTTAATGAGACTTGCTTTATTTTGTAAGAATCAACATTAAAATACATTAGTTCCCATAAAGCAAGCTTTGTCTTCTCAAATCAAGTACTTGCCTGTATTTGGTCTTCATCATTCTTGTACTTCTCCATTATTTCTTTAAAAACACTCTCAGTAATTAATTCACTCCAATTGTGTAGTTTATCAGTACCCTCAAGGTTGTAATTGTCTCAGCGGGAAAACTCAACATCATTTAAAGTGAAAATTTCCCAATTTCTCCACCCATTGGAGCTCTTTTTCTCTGACTGATGTTTATTCTACTCTCTTGACTCTCAAGAATACCATTTTCTTTCTACAGAAAACCCATTAAAATTCGAATTTAAATTGTTTTGATTTCGTCCTGTCATTTTTTTTTCAGCTGAATAATAACGGTACTCCACAGCAGGAAATTCCCCTCCTTATTCCAATTCTCCTAACAGAAACTTTAACAGTGATTGCTAGGAGGATGTCATTCTAGAGACGTTGCCTCTCTCTTGGCCCTTGATGATTATCTAAATTAGAAGGTTGGACTATCTTTTCAGGGCTATTGTAGTATTTGCTAATCTAATATACTAAAAAAATATTTGGCCCTATATTTTTGAGAGGTATGGGGAATTATCAATTTTAATAGAGCACACTCGTGTCTGCCAAGGAACTGCTAAACTTTGCAAACTTATATGGTGAGGTTTCTTGTATAAACCAATGGTTTACAGAATAGATCATAAATTTGTTCTTTCCAGTGACTTCCCACCAGCTGCAGAGGTTAATACACTGCTGGCAGCCTCTGTTTTTGTCCTATATCAGTGTATTTGTATACATGATCACTTTTGCTTCCTGTTAGTATGGAGTTATAGTAGATGCCTTATGTGTAAGTATTCTGAGCATATTTGTTTTATACTTGCATATAATATTGATAATTTTGAACACATTTAAATTAATGCTTTCAAGTTGTACCCTTTAGTTTATTATTTCATCAAGAGGTAAAAAGGAAGGAAAACTAGGAGCAAGAGCCAATTTTATGACAGACACTTATTTCATATTTTCTAATACTTGGTGTATTACCTTCTGGGAACAATTTGATAGAAAGGTTTGTTCAAATGCATAAACAGAGTGCAGACTCTTCTAACTTGATGCTCTGTGAAGAGGTGGATAGAGATGGTTGATATGTTCTGATAATGTTATTTTTCATGAGCTTATAAAATATCCAACTGTAAAATCACCAAAATTATTGACAATTTTCTATATACTTGCATGGTTATATCCTTCCAAATTTTCCCCAAAAAGAATATAGAACATCTATGGTCCAAGAGACATATTTCTGGGTCTTGAGGTAGATTTATCCCCAATTTTCTGAGAAACTGCCACATTGACTTCCAAACTGGCTGTACAAATTTGCACTCCAACCAACAATGGAGGAGTGTTCCCCTTACTCCACATTCTATCCAGTGTAAGTTGTCATTAGTGATTTTGATCTTAGTCATTCTGACAGGCAGAAAATGGTATCTCAGAGTCATTTTGATATGCATTTCTCTGATACATAAGGATGTTGAGAATTCCTTAAATGTCTTGTGACCATTTGAGATTCTTTTGTTGAGAATTCTCTGCTTAAATCTTACCCCATCTTTTAATTTCATTATTTGGTATTTTAATGATTTGATTTTGGATTTATATTGAAGTTCTTGCTCCACTTGGTCTTGAGTTTTGTGCATGGTTATAGATGTGGATCTATTTTCATTCTTCTACATATTGACACCCAGCTATGACAGCACCATTTGTTGAAAATAATTTCTTTTTTCCATTGTAAAATTTTGGCTTCTTTGTCAAAAATAAAGTGTTCATAGGTGTGTGCATTAATGTTAAGGTCTTTGATTTGATTTCTTTGATCAGTGAGTCTGCGATTATGTCAATATCAAATTGTCTTTAATATTATACCTCTATAGTAGAGCTTAAAGTCAGGGATGGTGTTATCTCTGGCGATTCCTTTATTGTACAGAATTTTTGGCTATACTGGGCTTTTTTGTTTTTCCATATGAAGCTGAGTATTGCTTTTTGAGATCTGTGAAGAATTGTGATGGGTTATTAGTGGGGATTGCATTGAATCTGTAGATTGCTTTTAATAAGATTGCCATTTTTACTATGTTGATTCTACCTATCTAACAACATGGTAAATCTTTCCATTTCTATTATCTTCTTCAATTTCTTTCTCCAGAGACTTAAAGTTCTTGTCATACAGGTCTTTCACTCATTTGGTTAGAGTTACCCCAAGATATTTTGTGTTATTTGTGTCTATTGTAAAGGGTGATGTTTCCCTGAATTTTTTCAGTCCACTTATCATTTATGTATAGGAGGGCTACTGATTTTTTAAAGTTAATCTTGTATCCTGTCACATTGCTGAAGCTGTTTATCATCTGTAAGAGCTCTCCGATAGAATTTTTTGGGATCACGTATATATACTATGGTATCATCTGCAAATAGTGAAAGTTTGGCTTCTTTCTTTCTAATTTGTATCCCCTTGATCTCCTTTTGTTGTCATATTGCTCTATGTAGAACTTTGAGTATTATATTGGATAAATATGGAGAGAGTGGGCAGCCTTGTCTTATTCTTTTTGTTTTAGTGGAATCACTTTGTGTTTCTCTCCATTTAGTTTGATGTTGGCTTGTGGCTTGCTGTATATTGCCTGTATTATGTTTAGGTATGTTCCTTGTATCCCTGATATAACCAAGGCCTTTATCATCAATGAGTGTTGGATGTTTTTGAAGGCGTTTTCAGCATCTAATAAGATGATATGGTAATTGTTTAGCTTATTTATATTATGGATTATACTTTCATATGTTACATTATCTCTACATTTCTGGGATTAAGAAAATACACTTGATCATGGTGCATGATTTTTCTGATGTGATCTTGGATTCAGTTTGCCAGGATTTTATTGAATATTTTTGCATCAATGTTTATGAGGGAAATTGGTCAGTAATTCTCCCTCTTTTTGATGTCTTTGTGTGGTTTGGCTATCAGTGTGACTGTATCCTCATAAAAGGAGTTTAGCAATGTTGCTTCTGTTTCTATTTTGTGGAACATTTTGAGGAATATTGGTAGTGACGGGGAATAATTATGGGACTAGGGAGAAACCTGGTGCTCGGGACTTCCTAGGAATCCAAAAGGATGACCCCAGATAAGACTCCTAGCAATAGTGGAGATGGTGCCTCAACTAACTTTCTCCTGTTCAGATTGATGGCACCTTAATTATCATCATAGAAACTTCATCTAGTAACTAATGGAAGCAGGTATAGAGATCCATAGCTAAGCACTGAGCGGAGCATCTGGAGTCCAGCTGAAGAGAGGGAGAAAGGATTATATAAGCAAAGGGGTCAAGAAGATGATGGAGAAAACCACAAAGACAGTTGACCCAATTAAGTGGGGGTTCACTGACCCTGGACTGACACCTAAGGAATGGGCATAGGCCTGAACTAGGCCCTCTGAATGCGGGTGAAGCTCTATGGCTTGGGCAGTCTGTGGGTCACTGGTTGTGGTACCAGGATTTATCCCTAGTGCAGGGACTGGGTTTTGTTGGAGTCCATTCCTTATGGGGGGATACCTTGCTCAGCCTTGATGCAGCAGGAGGAGCTTGGTCCTGCCTCAGCATGATATGCTAGACTTTGTTGACTCTCCATGGGAGTCATTACCCTTTCTGAGGATTGGATGAGGGTTTGATGGGGAAAGGTGGTGGGGGAGCAGGAGGAGGAGAGGAAGGGGTAACAGTGCATGGTCTGTAAAAGGACAAAAGAATTTTAAATAAAAATGAATATTTAGCATGGCAAACTGGATGGAGAAAAGCACAAGTCTTCAACTCCATGAACAACTCTAGTCAATAAAGGAAAACTACGAGCAGAGAGGCGGTCTTCTGTAGCCAAGAGGACAGCATGTGTTTGTCCAGTACCAAATGGGTGGCACAGAAAATGTACATACACGTGTTACTATGCAGACTACACAGGCTACAGTTAGGAACATTGACATATAAACATATTCAGACATGCATGCAATAACAGTGAAACTGGTGCTCTAAATATGGAGGAGAGTTGGAAGGGGCACTTGAAGAAGGGAAGTGAAGGGAGAAAAGTGGTAACTGAGTTATAATCTCAAGATTAAAATAAAGGAAATAGAAAAAAGTAAAAAAAAAACATGTGAGTGAATGCACTATTTTAAGGATAATGTTGATTAAATCCACAAAGACTGTGGTCATCTGAATAAGAGTGGCACCTATAGACTTATGTATTTGAATTCTTGGTACCCAAATAGTGTAACTGCTTCCATGATACTATTTTTAATTTAATTTTTATTTTTTTTCTCTTACATATTTGGGTGTAGTGCAAAAGCTGGAGGAGGAGTGCGAAGGGATGGAGAAATGAATGGGATAAAGATATGTGATGTAAAAACCACCTAGAACAAATAAAAGCAAAGGAAAAAAAAGAAGCTGTAGTTTTGTTGCAAGAGGTGTAACTGGGGCAGGCTTGAGGTTTCAGAACATTTGTGCCGTGTCCAGTATGACCCCTGCCCCCTAGTTTGAACTGTGACCTCTCTCAGTTCCTGCTGCCATGCATTCACGTTGCCATTGTAGCCTCCAACTCTCTGTGACTGTAAACACAAACAAACATTTCCTTTTGCATGTGTGTTGGTCATGGTCTTCCATAACAGCAATGGGAAAATGAAAAATACAGAGACGCCGACTTCAGATTAGCATACAAAGGTTGGGTTTGGTCAAGTATTCATAAACTTGTATTATTAAATTTTGATGTTTTTCATTACTGTCTCCCCTCCCCCCGAGCCTTCTTCAGCTTCCAGGCTTTCTTCTCTTAGTCGCCATTTCTGTCCTCCTACTACATACATTAATTTCTCATCCCCTACCTTCCTGAATCAATCTCTTCTTCCCCCGTGTGATCTCTTTTCTAGATTTCCATCCTAAAGGTAACTAAACATTTAACAGAAACAGTATAGTGTGTTGAAAAGCAAATCCTTTCAGATAAAAGCACTAGGTATTTCAGCCGCGGTTCCAGAAGAAACATGCACTCTGTGTTCTTCAGGGGTCCACAGAATTAATGAAACTAGCCAGCAACTTGACACAGCATACTCAAGAACAGATAAGACCCAATAGTTAGGAAATGAGAAAGTCTTAAGACTAGTATAGGGATTGCTCAAAAACAGACAGTAGCAACTTGTTCATAGAAGTCCAGATATCAGGTTATTTTTACCTGTGGTCTGTTATGTAACTCAACTATGGATTTTTAAATATTCATTACATTTCCAGAGCAGTGGTTCATAACTGGTGGATCATGAGCCTTTGGGGTTCAATATACCTTTCCACATGGATTGTCTAAAATAAATAGGAAACACAGATATTCACATTATGATTAATAACAATATAGCAAAATTGCAATTAAAAGTAGTAACGTAATAATTTTATGATTGAAATTTGTCCTTTATCACAACATGAAGAACTATATTAAATGGTTGCAATATTAGGAAGGTTGAAAAACACTGGTATAGATGATAGTAAAAGAAATAACCTGGTCAATTTATATAAAATAGCCATCTGGTAGCCGGGCGGTGGTGGTGCACGCCTTTAATCCCAGCACTCGGGAGGCAGAGGCAGGCGGATCTCTGTGAGTTCGAGACCAGCCTGGTCTACAAGAGCTAGTTCCAGGACAGGCTCCAAAGCCACAGAGAAACCCTGTCTCAAAAAAACAAAAAAAAAAAATAAAATAAAATAGCCATCTGATAACTTATGTATCTAAAAATAAAAAAGGGTTGAAAAATCCTGAGACGTTCTTACTTTCTAATTCAATGAATCTTCCTGTAAACCCATTTTTGCTCTTAGGAAGGTCTATGAAATATTTCAGTATATGTTTCTAGATGCAGACCTGCTAAAAGTCCCCACCTGGAAATTTCTATGTACATCAGAAAATGCCTTTACATTTAGAAATAATATGGCTGAAATCACTTAGAGCACATCATTTCCATTTTCCCTTAAGAACTTTTTATGAAAAACTTTCAGACCTATGACAGCTTCTAAGATGATCTATGGCTCAATAACTAATGGTATGGTATTTACCAGAGGCCAAATAAAATGTTTAGAGCTGTAACACTTTACATAAGGGTAATAAACAAGTTTGAACATAGTCCTGCTTTCTGAGGTCGATGAGATTTTGTTATATTTGAATATTCCTGCCAGGCGAAGTATTTTCTTGACATACAGAAACCCTGAGGATATGTGGGCAATAGTAAGGAAGAAATCAAGACAGGCAGTTTGGTTTTCTGGATTCCCATGAACGTATAGTCTCAGTGACACAGAATTACATGGTTATGAGGCATGTTGGAAGGGAAGACATGAGACCTTTGAAAGGAAGACAGCATAGTTTTCAAATTCTAAGAAAGTGCAGATACTCTTCTGTGGGAAAATTCTACACCTCCGACAACTGAAAACGCTCCAAGTTTCAAACTATTATCTGTGGGACGTTTGAAAATACAGCTCCACATTCAACACCTGCTCAAAATACAGCTGCCTGGTACAAGCCCCATGTTTGTTGATGGACACTGAGCAATGTATAAGATTCTCATCCATTAGAAATGAGCCATTTATGCTTTCCAAGGCTCCATTTCTTTCTTCCACTTTAGGAACTATTTTATCACGCTGCACCATATAATTTATTTTTTATGTATACATCTATTATATATGCAAAGGCTTGATTTACATCGATCTATTCACTGCATTCTGCATTCATCACACATTCATTCCAATCTCTAAGCAACTTATTATAATAAACCATGCAGTAAACATTAAGTAGCTAATCTTCAAACAATTTCCCCTAAAGTGTCATTATTCCGATTTCACAGATGATGAAACTGAGGTATTTATATTTTCAGAATAAATAAGATTATTGCCAAGGGAATTTTGAATCATCTTTTATATCACAGACCCATTCTTTGACTTACATACATTCAGCCTAACATTAAATGGTTTTAACTATTTATTTTTTCTTTAGCATAAAATGTAACAGATTTTGACAGTTTTATGTACACACACACACACACACACACACACACACACACTTTGTTCTTTATTTGCTTCCTCCAACCACTTCTATCCCCTTCTCAATCTCCTTTTCTGATTCTCTTCCTCCCAAACAAATTATTCTCCCAGATATCACATCACTTATATTCTATTAAAATTTATGATTTCCACTTCTTTTCAAAATATTCCGTCCCTACTATAGAACACTTTTTAATTGTATGACCACCCCTCATGCATGCATATATGTGCATATATATGTATATATGTGCAAGTGATTCTGTAGTGTGTTGGTTTAAAATTTGTTTTGGGGGGATATGTATCCAGGAGTATTATAGCTGGGTAAAATGACAGTTCAATATTTTATTTTCAAGAACCTCCAAATTGATTTACATAGTAGCTGCACCAGATAACAGTTCAATCAGTGGAGCATGAAAGCTCTTCTTTCTTCACATTTTCCTCAGCATTTGTTACCATTTAATTTTTTTGATGGTAGCCATTTTACTTGTATTAGATAGGAATCCCAATGTAGATTTAATTTCCATTTTCCCTCTAAATAAGGATGCTGAACATATTTCCAAATATTCATTGGATATTGGTGTATCTTTGAGAACTGTTCACTCAGTTGTTGAAGTGGCTGCCTTTTCACAAACATTTTTCTTGTTGATTTCTTACATCTTTTTCACACTTTAGTAGTGAAAGCTGTGTTAACTCATGTCTCCTCTATTCTGTTACATTGGTCTATGTGCCCATCTTTATTCAGTGCTCTACAGTATTGACTACAATGGCTCTGGAGTATAACTTGGGATCAGTATTATGATGCCTCCAACACTGCTTATCCTGCTAAGAATTTTTCTAGCTGTTTTGGTTGTCTGGGTTTTGATATGAATTGTAAGGTTGTAAGGTTCTCTCCACTGCTATTGAATCTTATACAAGAGTTGGCATTCCACCAAAATTCTTACCTGAACCTAAGGCTCTGTAGGTTTGGTGACTTATCCTAAATGTGTGACTGTCATTCTCTTCACCCACAGATCCTCAGTCACCTTCTAGATGAGGTCTCCACTTCACTCCCCCCTCTAGGGAGTCTCACCAGTATTGTATGATTAACTTTATGACTTTTGAAAGTGTATTCCCTTTCTCTCTTTGGAATACTATTGTTTCTCATTGTGAACCTTCTCATTCATCAGTTCACATGAAAACAACTCCTAGTCAGTCACTTTACATGCAGTTCTAAATTTCTTTCTTACATGAAAATTTCTCACTTCCAACATTGTATAATATCCAGGGTCTTATTTATATTTTACTACCAAATTGTTTAATTGTGAAAACAAATTTCTTTTCAGGTCTTCTAACAAAGTTTTCTTCACTGTTGATTAAATAGATTTTTTTCATTCAATGTATACTGTTTGTGAGGGGACTACTCATCACCACATATATAACCCATTACCCAAGAATGCTTATCCCTAGATAAATGTCTGTTATGACACCAGAAATTCAGACATTAGAAATTATGCTGTGATCAATTTTAAAATAATGCTCAAGTATGAAATGTAATAACAAGTCCCATTATTTATTATGTTTGTTCTCTGCTTTATTGCAATCCTTATCAATGCAGCTATCTCATACTCCAGCAAGAAGTAATTTTCAAAGCTGAAGTTCAGTGCATGCACATAATGTTGTTTCTTAGGGATTCCCGATAACAGAGCCCAGAGCTCAAAGGAACACCCAAAACTGTTACCAGGCATTAGCACTGGTGATATTTTTCCTGGGCAGTTTCAGTCACAGGTTTTGTTTTGTTTTAATTTATTTTACATCCTTACACAGTTTTCCCTTCCTCCTCTCCTCCAGGCCCCTCCCAGAACCTGTCCTCTGTCCCACCCCTATCCACTCCTTTTCCATTTTTATTTAGAAAAGAACAGGCCTCCCATGGATATCAACAAAACATGGCATATCAAAATTCAGTAAGACTACGCACCTCAACTTGTATTAAGACTTGGCAAGGTGACTTAATATGAGGGCTAGGGTCCCAAAAGCCAGCTAAGGAGTCAGAGACAGCTCCTGTTCCTGCTGTTAGGAGTCCTAAAAAAGATCAAACTACCCAACAGCTACATGTATGCATTAGGCCTAGGTTAACCCCATTCAGGCTCCCTGCTGATCAGTTTAGAAACTATGGACCCTGCTTAGTTGATTGTGTGGATTTTTCTTGTAATGTTTTTGACCCCTCTGGTTTTGCAAACTTTCCTCCCTCTCTTCAGCAGAGTTTCCCCAGCTCCATCTAATCTTTGACTGTAATTTTTTTTCTCATTTGTTTCCATCAGTTGTGGAATGAAGCTTCTCTGTTGACTATCAGACTTGGCGCCAATCTATGAGAATAGCAGAATATCATTAGGCTTCAGTATATTCTTAACCTGGAAGCCATATGCTAATTGTTCTTTTTCTGTTATCTGAAGGAACTGTAAAATATCTCCATGCCATCACTCTTGATATGACATTTTCTCACTTGTAGTCACTTCTAGCATTTCCACTAACTTTTCATAAGGACATATTTTCTTATCTAACTTACAAGTAATAGCTATCTCTCTCATCCACCACGAGTATGTTTTAGCACACCAAACTAAATAGACCTGGAAAAATTTTCACTGGGTTGGTGTGCCTTTGAATATTATGGTAATATGTCAGTCCATGTATTTTTGAAAGTGAAAAAAAAATGGAGAGAAATAGCTATCTTGATGTTCAAGAGAATGATTTGCCTGAAATATAAAAAATTATTGCAGATAAAGCAGGCATGTTTTAGTCTAAAGAATTTCAAAGACCTCTTGTACTAGAAACGTTCATATAGAGCTTGATATATTTCCAGTAAGACCAGGATAATAATTTGATAATTCAAAATGTTTTGGATTCTACCTGAAGCACCAGTGCAAGCATGACTGGGTCTTCTTTAGAAATAAAGCATGAGTTCTTTAGAACTCTAGGTTCTTCTGGTCTGAGGAAGGACTCCTCCCTACTCAGATGATTGCAGGTAGCCCAGCATCTTGTGTTGAAGGTCGTACCACATGCAACCATGATACATTCCTAGGAAGACAAAGGTGAATCAGCAGACATGCTAGGTAAGAGAGAATAATAGGCATTGTGTCTAAATAGAGTTTATGTATTTTGCCTAAAAATCTTCAAATTTCATAAGCAATTTAAATCATGATCTTGGGGGAGGGAAGGGGGAGGAGATGGAAATTTTTAAATATAAAAAAAACATATTAAAAAATAAAATAAACCATGTTCTTGTCCATTCAAACTACATTCAGGAACTAACTTTATCTTCCGGCTCCTATTTGAGACCCTTGTTTAAAAGCCTGTCATTTTGTCTATTGTCTGGATACAGAAGTTCACCAGATTTCTTTTGGGCATCAAGCAAATACCAGAACTCCTTTCTATGATCTCAGATATTACATTTATAATTGTGTCATAGTTAACTCATTATGGGTAATACATATTGAGTTGCACATTCTGCCAGATCATCATTTGGAGCTATCCTTACATACATTTTCCCCCTTAATTTGACAGTTAATGGAATTAGTGCTTTAGGGATGCCAAGTGAATTATTAAAGTGCTTATTGTTTTGCTAATAAACAGACATATATGTGCACGTGTGAGTGCATGCATACACACACATACAAACACACACACACACACACACATACACACACACATTATTGTCTCAGAATCCTGGTTCCCTTATTTTTTAGCATAAAATATAGGAATTTTAGGAAAGTCAAGATGGTTTAGGTAAATACAAGAAAATGTTGTAAATATTAGCAAGAATCAAATGCAAATATTACAAATAATCATACCTCATCTCATAAACCCCAACCAACAGCTTTAAATGAATAAAATGGCCCTCGGGACACTTAGGCAGTGATCACATTCTTAAATATTGACTGCAATGTTCTTGTCAGGTTATATCCCTCATACAATTTCAGTTCATGTGATTCATAGTACTGCACTGAAAACAAACAAACAAACAACAAAAAAACCAAAAACCACTGGGAGTTCTTACAGTTTTTCAAACAAATTTCTCTTTTCCATTGCAGCATGCTATTGTTATCCTTAAAATTTCTTTCTTTTCCTTTCTCTCTTTGCTCTGAAGGACTCACGTATGTTCTTCAGTGACACTGTATTAAGAGATTCTCTTGCTGCCAAAATTCCTTTCCATTATGGATGGATTCAGGCCTCTATCACTTTTATTATTTTACCTGTGTATTTAAAAATGTTTAATTTCTGCTTTCTACATGAATACCAGGTACAGCTCTCTTTTCTTTCATTGCAGTCTGGTTCACGGTTGTCAGTCTGCTGCTGAATAGACTAATGAGTTAATGATATATTATATTATATATATATGTATATATATATTATATATAAATAAGGATAAGGCTGTTAAGAATAAGGCTCCAGAATTGATGAAGTCACACAAAGTAAGAGGCATAACTAGATCTGAATGTAGTTTTATTCAGTTGTGGAAACTGTGTTTTGTCTAGAGAGCTCAAAGACAAAGGGTCTACTGTAAGTGTTTCAGTATGACCAGAGCTTGGGGAAATACGTATCTAAAATAATCAACTTGCTTGTCATGTGAAATAAATGGTTGCTTTGAACTGATTGCAGCCATGACTATTACACTTAAGTTGGCCTGGATGATTTCCCCATGAAGATTGAAAGTCCTGATCATCTGTAATCATGTTGAGTTTACTTGTTCTAATTAGAGTCTCATTTATACTTCTTTGTGATACTTAAAATATTCCCAAAGAGACATTTATTTTTACTAATAAACTGTACCATACAGAGCTTTTAATCTTTACTTATTAAAAGTTACAAAATGGGTAGAAATGGAAAATAACAGAGGAATGTAGAAAGAATAATGAAAGACAAAAAATAGGAATAGCAAAGAGAGAAAATAACCAAATGCTACACCTAAGATGCTCCAAATCCCTGGCAGTCTAATGTTCTGTCTATACAGATATGAACATCCTGTTTCCCCCAGAGATTCACTTCTACCAACCTGAGCATGTGCAGGTTGTCAGCTGCTTAGAGAAGAGCAGATTTTATGGATGAACACATCTGGCCTCAAATCTTGTCTCATACTTGTAATCGGTGGATGTACATATAAATCTTGAAGTTTTGTGAGCCTCTGTTTTCTCTTCTGAAAATAGAAGAAAATTGCATGCTTTCTCAAGTACAAGCTTCTTGTAGATATCTGGTTACTTCTCCTCATCCCTTAGAAAAAGAGCAGGTCATCAACAAATAACTATTCTTTTTACTGCAAATGGTAAATACTACAGATTAGGTAAGATATTGTCCCAGATCTCAAAATCTTGTATTTTCTCCTACTAAATAGCATGGATTTTTTTTAAATGATATCAGTAATTCCTTGGCACAAATATATGCTGTTTGCAAGCTTTCTTTCTACGCACAAAGATGTTTTCAAATAATAGAATGGCTATCCTATTTCTTCCTGTGATTTATGGTTACTGTTGCCGTTGGCAGGATGGGGTGACCGGTTGTACCTCTTAGATTTACTAAGTGACATATCATTTGTACTTCCTGCAGGAAAAGTAGCCAAGGTAGTCTTGCTCTTTAAAATACTATGATGCATTTTTTGTGTGTTCTTATAAAATTATTTTAGACACTGAAGGCACGGTTTTGTTTGGAGGCAGGGGTTTATCCCAGTACATCTCACATGATAAGTAGATATTCTGAAACTGGATTATGCCTTCAGTTTGGTTCTTGCCTGACACTGACTTATATCTTGGCTAATTGTTTTAAAGACTCGGTTCACCAAAACACTGAGAATTTAGTGAGTCAATGGACATATACAGACATACAAACCAAGATGTTTTTCTTCAATGGGTTTTGTTTTTCAGAAAAGTTGTCTGATGCTTTAGACAGATTAGGTAAGATATTGTCCCAGATCTCAAAATCTTGTATTTTCTCCTACTAAATAGCATGGATTTTTTTTTAAATGATATCAGTAATTCCTTGGCACAAATATATGCTGTTTGCAAGCTTTCTTTCTACGCACAAAGATGTTTTCAAATAATAGAATGGCTATCCTATTTCTTCCTGTGATTTATGGTTAAGTGGAAAGAGAATACAAACAATTTGTAGTGGGTAGATGCCAATTACTTTCACAACCTTAATGGGACAATTGTGACCTTTTGGGTTCAGAACAACCCTCTAAGTGTAACCACAATATGACCTTGAGTAGAAGCACATTGACATTCTTTATTCTGACTGAAAATGAGCCCAACTCTGGTATCTGTGGGAAGTTGATCTGTAGGAAGCACTAAAGAGCTTCCTCTATGCATTATCACCCATTTTATGTAGCAGGAAGACTCTTAATCTTAATTCTGCAATTTGAACATTAATATTGTGGTTTCATATCCTGTAAATTAAAGCTGTGTGATTACCAGAGAGCTGGCGCATAAAACCTTCAACAGTACCTCCCAGAATGCAGACGTTTTAAAACATACATAGCTAAGGACAAGTTACCAGGCATGTCTAGGATCTGAGTCCCTCCTATTTCCTGATTTCCTCGAGTGGATGACAGCACACTTCTCTTCTTTAGTCCTATCTCATTTGAATATTATTTTATCCATTCAGCTTGTACTCAGTTAATTTACATCTGCCAACATATTTCCATTGATTGCATAGAAGCTAGCTATTAATGTAATTTCAGAGGATTGACAGCCCCCAAATAGCACACACATTGGCTGTATATAGTGAGAAAAAGCAGATTTTTAAAATCTTAGCTAATGGTCTGTAGATCCTATCCTAGGCACATCTTTGTTACTTTGAATATTCCAGCTCCAGGAACCATGGTTCAAGATATTTAAGAGACTGAGGAGTTGGCACAAGAGCAATGAATTCCTAAAACAAATGCTCTCAATTTTGTATTCAACTTCTCATTCTTTCTCTAGATTTGTGCAAGTAGGGTTTACCTTTCCATTTCAGTTATGAAAGCGGCTTAGCTAGCATGACCTCCAAAATCACTCCTTCAATAAGAGTAATTCAGATCTCCTTCTCTCATGGTCCTGAGGGGGGAAAAATGATGAGTTAAAGAATTATCTCTGAGAAGATAAAAGAGAATTCCTGAATCACTATACAGAATAAAAATAATGAAAGTTTTGAGTTAATCATTTCCTTAATAACTTAAGTGATAAGCCATGTTTTCTTGACATCTATCTAAACAATTAAATACTTTCATAAGAAAATGTTTTAAATATTAATTGGTAGGATTTTCCATGTAGTGGACCATGAACATTTAGAAGAGGCTTAAGCCCTAGCCTCTTTCATGATAATATATATCCAACGTATAGCAATAATGTAGCACTTGACTCAATTGGAGAGCAATAAAACAATCTGTGATTAAGCAATCTGCTCTTTATGGTATATACTGTTATTTATGTAGATACTTTGGTGGAAGAAAATTAAACAAACATGGAATAATCAGGAAAAACAAAAGGAAGATATGATTGTAGAAACAAAATTTCTCATATTGATTAATTGCTGATGAATATAATTACTGAGCCCAGGAATAAAAAATGTGACTCCATTTTAAATCTAAAAGCTCATTCATGAGGTAGTCTTTATACTGCATACAGCTCAAGTTCCAATGTACCTGCTTTGGTCCCTTATTCCAATTCAGAAATTATTGTTTTATTTATTTATTTATTTATTTATTTATTTATTTATTTATTTATTTGGTCCAGGAAAGTATCTGCAATATATGATTTTCTCCTTGTCATATAAAGGTTTTGAGCATTGAAAAGGCTGTATTTCTGACATGGTTACCTGAAAAAATCCTTTTCTTTTTTAAAAAGGTTGACTGGAATTTGGTAGATTTCTTTGAGGTTCTCTTATTCTAGACAGATTCTGTCTCTTATGATACCACTGGATGTCTTAGTGAGTGGTCTAAAAAGTAGGTTTTCCTCACAGAGCTGGCAACTAGAGGCCCAAGGTCAAGCCGCAGTAGATCTGCTGTCTGGTAAGGTTGTGTTATTTCTATTCTCCACATGACAAGAAGGAGAAGACAATCATCTCTCTATAATTTCTCTTTTAATAAGGTAATGAATCCACATCATACGTATTTCAGCGTCATGAACTAATCATCCCCTAAAGTTTCCACCTTCAAACACCATCACATGGACTGTGTGTTGCGGAGGGATGCGATGGGTGCAGGTGATTGTGAAGACAAAGGAGGGCATCAGATCCCATAGAGTTGAAGTTACAGGGTACGGTAGGCAGCCCAACATTTGTTCTAGGACCAAATTCCCTCTAGAAGAACATTATGTGCTTCTAAGCAGTGGGCCACTTCTCTAGCACTGCACTGAGGTGATAAATCACAGTGATTAATTGTTGTTATGCTTTCTTAACAGTCTGCAAGAGGTCTGAGAGTAGGCGCTGTGCGATGTTTCTCTCTGTCCTTGGCAAACAAATGTTAGCTGAATGAGTGACTGAGTCACTGTATAAAGATAAAAGATTTTGAAAGTTAAATGGCTTGGTGAATTAGAGTTTCTCATTAGGGCTTAAAGTTTCACTTTCATATTTACCATGAGTATAAAAATATTTTCAATAAACTGTCAGCTTTCTTGCCTAACTACATGACATACAAAACAGTAATTCACTCTTTGGTCTTAAAGAAGTTGTTGAGTTTCATTCCAAATATCAAATTTATCACTTAGAATTTTCATGAAGGAAATGGCAAAGGACAGAGTTTAAATTTTTCATCATGTACCATACCTGAGAATTAATCATTTGGCTAAATGCCAGACACTATATCTTCCTTTTCTATGATTTATGTTTTTCTCAAAAATCTGAAGACAGGAAAAAGATCTGTTCTATGAAAGATTCAAATCTCAAACATTCATGTTCTAAGAGTGAAGAAAGGCTGAATAACATGTACTCTGATAGGATGACGGTTCCCTGAGTGCAGAAGACTTCCAGCACTACGATTAGGAAGCTGATTAAACCATCTACCGGTTAGATTCTGTTATATTCAGAATTTCTACAGAAAGTAAAATCAAAGGTTAATAGTGACTCGGTATTAGCAGAATCAAAATAAATACATGCCCCTACTATTTATGGTCCATAATTTGTCTCCTGACATGTGTGTATTTCCTAACAATTTGCAAGCTTTTCCTTCTTTTGAATACCCTCTTAGTTGAATGGAAAGAGTCCCAATTACAGATGTGTTTAGTTGAAGTTTGCATAAGCTAATATTTTACACCGATAAAAGAGCCAGATACACACAGACACACACAGACACACACACACACACGTTGAGAGAAGAGGAGAAGGGGAAGCATAGAAGCCCTGTGCCCCTGAAATTTGAAAATTTCATTGTGTCTCCATCTCAGCCATGTTATAAGGAATATGCTGAGAAATCTTTTATCTTTATTTTCTAAAGATATACATAAGCCCTCCACACATGGCACGTAGAATATTTTTTGTAGTGTGTATTAAATATGCAATGCAACTCTGCCCATACTTTTGAAGGGCTTTTCACCCTATGGAAAAGCAAAGACAGAAAGATACTAGCACAGCAACCACACAGATGAGGAGGATCAACTGAACTAGGGCAGCGCGTGGGTTCGCTAGGGTGCGGTTAGGTGGAGAATGATGTAACATTAGTTAGAAGTGAGGTCTATACGCTGTGTAGCTGCCACGCAGGCAGAGAAAGCTCAAGACCCAGAATCCTATGGAGCAGAAAGGCTCATTTCATCCAGTTCACCATTGCTGTGAACTTAGACCTCACCACTGTGTGGTGGCTTCTTCTAGTATCCAAAAGGGAAATGAGCCGATGCGGAAAAAAGCAGCCCCCGTAACCCTTCACGACACTGAGAAGACCTCTGATGATTTCTCGTAGCCCTGGCAGGAGGCTGGCCAGGGCTGGCCCACATAGTTTAACTTTCATTCCCTCCTAATCACAAAATGAAATGGAGTTTTCCTCAAAGTGACAGCTACATCTCTGCCCTCCCCAGCTGCAGCCCCAGTGGTGCGGAATTCTGTAATCCCTCTGCCCTCCATTCCTCGCTGTGGTTAGCAAATGCCAAGAAATGTTGGAGTGACAAGCGAGTTCTTTGTGCCTGACACCTCTGCTGGAAGACTTGATAAACTGCAAATACCATCACAGTCATTTTTCAAGTGTAGGCTCAGAAAGATGCCCAGGGCGGGGCTGGTTCTGGGAGGTAAAACTCCCCTCCCTCCTGCCTCTCCTCTCAGTTTACAGTACTATAGAATTGACGTGTATCTCAGGGCTGTTTTCAAGGATGCTTTAGGGAAATAATCTTTATCTTCAAATTGAGTGACATCAAATCATGTGCTCTGTCTTTTCTCTATGAATTGCACCCCTTACCTGTCTAAAAGGAGACTGATTGTGAGAATGGACTAAAACTGAGCCCCTAGAACAGCGATCAGCTTCTCACCTCAACCTGTAGCCTTTCTAGTACAGAGACTCCACATGAGGGGCTGTGATTTGGCCCTCTGTCTACACCCTACAACTCAACTTTCACCCGAAGCTCCTTTCCTGGGGAATGTCAAGTCTTCCTCTCTCTCTGCAGTCCGCCTACTGCCATCCTACCTTACACGGTGCTGAGGTTGGAGGATGCCCTCTCCTCTCCTTTCCCTCCTGCTCCCTCCTTCTCGCCACTCTCTAGGGAGCAGTATTAGTATTCTAAGATACACTCTTTAGCAAAACTTGCAAAAGGAATTAATCTGTCACTGGGAACGAATGCACTGGACAGTGATTTATGCAGATGAAGTACCCAAAGTGATGGTGCTCATTCTGACTACATCATTTCTCAGCGGCAACACACAAACTTGCATTTAAATAGTACGGTTGCTGGGTGACTGGGCGCTGTCTAGTGCTGGGCTACCCTAGTTCTAACTGGCAGGTATCTCAGTAGAAGGTCAACCATGCGGCTCACACAACTAGGTCACATTCCAGCATTCCCATATAACACCCCCTTCACTCTGGAGGTCTGTGGAAGGAGCAAGCCCATGCAACTTGCTTTATAAAGGTCTGGTCTCAGAATTTCTCTAGGACCCAGTTGGCCCTTGGTCCTCTTTTCCAAACCCTCCATGTTTTGTTATTCTGGTCATAACCAGGGAAGGATTCATTAGAACTGGCATTTCTTCCGGCTGGCTAGCGTCTGTAGTATTTTCTGGCAGTGAGATTTGGCGTCTCCCTAGAGAGCTTATTTTCCTGAAAGTCCCCATGTAGTTTTCCATATATAAGTGGGATAGATACATTGTGTGAGCCGGCTTTACTTGGGAACATTAATCTGAATCCCACTCCGAAATCCCTTGAAGTTTAAGCTATCAGGATAGAAAATTACAATGTAAACAGCCTCTCAGCATCCCCCCCCCCGAAGCTGCCGCCTCCTGATTCAGTACTCCATGCTACTCTGAACTGGCCTTCATCAAGACAAGCACAGGTCCCAAAGCCTGCAGCCAGAAGGGTTCCTGCAGATGTTTCTCTTGCCATCATAGCTGTGATCACTGCTATTTTCCCCACCTCCTCTGCTGTCTACAGATTCATCTGGGATTTATCTCCATAATGAGGAAAAGGAGAGATGGAAGCATCGGGCATTTTTTCTCCGGCTTGGATTTTTTTTGTCATTTTGATACTTTAAATGATGGCTTTCCAGTATTTAAATATATGTGCACTCAAATAACACTTCCTATGGAGGATTGCTGATGACACCATAGCTGTTTTATCCTCTCAACCTTAAGGTCTCTCTCCTGAACAGGTCTCCAGCAGGAACTTGGTCACAGAAAGAGCAGATAGTAAAGCCAGGCGGTGGTGGCGCACGCCTTTAATCCCAGCACTCGGGAGGCAGAGGCAGGCGGATCTCTGTGAGTTCGAGACCAGCCTGGTCTACAAGAGCTAGTTCCAGGACAGGCTCCAAAGCCACAGAGAAACCCTGTCTCGAAAAAACAAAACAAAACAAAAAAAAAAAAAAAAAAAAAAAAAAAAAAAAAAAAAAAAACAAAGAGCAGATAGTAAAAGCATGAACTCTTAACTCTGGAAATAGCACTGCTGATCTTAGACCTTCAAAGTCCCTAACCTTGGGTGTTGGTTTCTTCACCTATCATTTCTGGAAGCCCTGAGCAGAATGGAAGTGACAGACAATAACCAAGACATAAACTTTATTAATTGAAACAGCGTGTGTCCTCCTCACACACAGATGCAGGTGTCTCAACATACAGTCAAGCAAATGAGATCATCCCATTCTTCTGAATTCCAGTTAACCAGATAAACCCATATCATCAAATACCCACTTACTGCTACTGGATCAGGAAAGGCATGTATGAGTTTATCTCTGCAACAGTGAAAAAAATTTGATATGCAGAATGTTACAAGGTCCAAACCCAATTTTCTATTATTGGTGCTTTCATGTAACAGAGCATAGAAAAAGACTTCGTGTTCGAAATGTATGTAATTGAATCAGGACTCAATAAGAAAAGGAATCTTAAGACTTCAGTTTCATTAGATGACTTATCTTTTATTCATTAACACATATTCACTGAGTGCTGACCATGGACCTGCTTCTGCATGAGGCATTGTGTTTACTCCAGAAAATGAAAATTATGACACATGAATGAATAGGACTTAACTCTTTTGAGTATCAAAATGGTATGAGATAGAGACAAATAATAAGCAACCATAGGCCACAATATATGGATTATGAACAAAGAAAGATGTATCCTGGCCTTGCCTGAAAATGGGACTAGAGGCATCAAGCAGTGTCAGGGAAGGCAGAGCAAAGCATACTCTCTCAAGTCACAGATGCCTGAGAAGGACAACCTTGATTAATCCCTTGCCATATTATTAAAAGGGGTGAGTTTAGGGCAAGATAATGGAGGCTCTATGGCCTCTGTTATTAGAGAGCCACATTTTGAGCAGAAAATTACAGATTGCTCCCCTGAAAGTGACATATTTATCCAGAAGTAGTGTCTTTTTCCTGGAAGTCAATACAGAAACAGCCAAGTCCCTTAGATAAATTAATCTTAAAAAGCATTTACCTAATGTCTGGGTTGTAGAAAAGAACTGTACTAAATGCCAAATATATTGTGGTGGGTGCGATATGAGCAAACTAAATTGGCATTAGCAGCCTCAATTAAGTCTTACCAATGATAAATTCTCATTTGCATTTAATAAACCATGAAAATATTAGATGGTATGTGTCTGATCTCTAGAGAAAAATATGGAGATGGTGGCTTATATATTCAAGGGAATGACCATGCGTCCCTCTAGACAATAGATGCCTGCAGTATGGAGCTACAGGACAGCTCAAGAGAAGATATAAATTGGTTGTGGTTGGTATGGCATAGCTTGCAAGGACAAGAACGCAGAGAATACCATTGTCACAAAGGATGCAGGAATAAAGAAATCCAAAATAAAGCTGTAAAGGTTGGGTGATGACAAGACATATACTCTTACTTAGCTTGTGGTTTATTCCATGTGGGTTTTTTTTCTTCCCCTTCTCCACTGTTCTAAAGATGGGTAAGAGTATTTCCAAAATAGTTGAGACTTCATTCGCTTTTCCTAAAAATCATAAACATTTTTTCAGCTTCATCATAAATCCTTTGAAGAGAAAACGACTTCTCAGTTTAACTCTTCTGTGGTAGAATTGAAAAAGAATACCTGAACAATACACTTAGGAACTAGGGAAAGAAGCCCGTTGAACTTGGTTTGGGAATTGAATATAGTCTGCACAAATCGAGGAGGGGCTGTCATGATGATGTGGATGTTAGCAAGGCTTGATACGTTTTACTAGAAATTAGGTGCAATTCATAGAAGCAGACTATACTTCAGAAGAATGGTCTGATCGCTAGGTGGCGCTCTTCTAGACCCCTTGCTTCAGATGCTGAGATCTTCACTTCGAATGGGCCATCAATGTAGGGAGGAGTAGTCTACATTTTCCATTCTGTTTTGTTCTGCTTATCTTCTGCTACTTTATTTCAGAAGTAGAACCCACATCATCCCACTCTCTTGAAAGGTTTTAACATATTAGAATATCTATCTTGATAATAAAAATTTTCTATGCTTTGAGCTGCCTATTGACTATTAAGCTTATCC
The DNA here is from genome assembly GCF_903992535.2 of Arvicola amphibius. NCBI lineage: Eukaryota > Metazoa > Chordata > Mammalia > Rodentia > Cricetidae > Arvicola > Arvicola amphibius. The sequence continues at coordinate 41,582,511 of NC_052056.1, forward strand.
ACCCCTTTATTCATTCACTCAGTACTCCCAGTAACAGCAAGAAAAACTAAGTGATTGCATACATAGTCAATTTTGTGTATCCCCAGAACTTATCAACTCCATCTAACCAATGTTCAAGTCTTGGAACCTTTCTAACACTTGTTGTTTAACAGAGGCTTCTTGGCTTTTCTTCTATTGTCTGAGGTACTGCAAGCCAAGGAAGTCAGGACCGCAAGGGCTGCGCCCACCCACTGAGACGATGGGGCTGATCTACTGGAAGCTCACCAAGGCTAGCTAAACTGGGATTGATATAGCATGTGATCAAACCGGACTCACTGAACATGGCTGACAAGGAGGGCTGATTAAGAAGCCAAGGATAATGGCACTGGGTTTTGATCCTACTGCATGTGTTGTCTTTGTGGGAACCCAGTCTGTTTGGATGCTCACCTTCCTAGACCTGGATGGAGTGGGGAGGACCTTTGACTTCCCACATGGCAGGGAACCTTGACTGCTCTTTGGACTGGAGAGGGAGGGGAAGGGTGATGGGGGGAGGAGAGAAGGTGGAAATTTTTAATTAAAAAGAAATAAATTTTTTAAAAAGGCAAAAAATACCCCCAGTGACTCTCAAGAGGAAGCTTGTTTTTGTATTTCTAAGAGGCAGCTTATTTTTGTATGAAAACCCATCCACATTACAAAGCACCTAATCTTTCATTAATAAAAACGCTGTTACTGTATAATTAACATAGCTCCATGTATATTCCAAACACTGTGTGTTAGGGCTAAGGATACTTGTTTGGAACTCAATGGAATAACTGACCTTACAATGTCTAATTGTGTCTCTGTTCTTTCCAGTTGCGCATACCAGTGATGGGAATTGCCCCATCCCATCCTGGGGATGGGATATAGAATAGGTTTGCCTTCTAAGTACAAAAATAATGGATAACATGGTAGACCTTCTTCTCAGATAATGCAAAAGGCAGTATGAGAACCCATGCCAACAGACACAGATGGGGAGGAAAGCCAGCCTTGTCATACTGATTCACCAATTATGCATTTGTCTTCAGTGGACCCTTTACTTTGTTCAGTCTGGTTTGCTAACCCCCTAAGCACAGTGTTTGTTTTGCTGCCACATCTTTATTATCCTGGATTTATTCTATTCTTGGAAATGTTAAAACCTCGAAACTCCTGTGGGAAGATGCAGAACCAGGGAGATTTGTTCAATTAACTGGCACAGTTTAGAATGCTTCACAAGGCTTGACAATATTAGTGTTATCATTACCATTGATGTTTATTTTATTGCATGTTGGGATGTAGATTAAAACACTGTAGCAGCTTGATATTATGAGAAGACAGATTCCAGAGACCTGCGGCTGCTTATGGATGCTGTCACCAACTCGTTGACAGACATTAGACAAATTTTTTACCTTCTTTGGGCTTCAGTTTGTTTATATAAAAAAATCATAGGCTAGACTTTTAGAAATGCAAATATATTAATTCTGTAAATCAAATTGTTAAATAATGCAGTGTATTCATGGAGAACAATAAAGAGAAAGAAAGAAAAAGAGGAAATGGGGGAAGGAGAAAGGGCATGAAGGAAGGGAGGAAGAGAAGACAGAGAAGAAAGCAAGGGATAAAAAGATCTAAGATAAAATCATCATTTCTCATCTTCTCCATCCTTCCTTCTTTATCTCCCCAAGGCAGCAGTATAGCTGTGATTGTTTAGATGGAAATGATGCCTCAACACCCTCATCTCTCTTCAAAGCTCACCCTTCAGAAAGCCTGCCAAGGGGCAGCTCTCCCCCCCACTCCCGAGATGCTCCGGACCACGCCTACGTAGTATTTGAGACCTAAAACCTAGGTCTGCCTCATGTTTTCTCTCCTGCCTTTCTGTGAGTCACCCAAGAGTTGCGTTGTTCTGTTTATGAAAACTTGGTCTCGCTGGGTGGTAGTGGCTCATGCCTTTAATCCCAGCACTCCAAAGGCAGAGACAGGCAGATCTCAATAAGTTAGAGGCCAGGCTGGTCTACCAAACAAGTTCCATCCAAGACAGCCAGGAGTGTTACCCAGAGAAACTGTGTCTTGAAGACAAACAAACCAACAAAAACCAGCGATCAAATAAACAATAAACCCTGGTCTTATTAATTCAGCTGGATTTGGCTTATTGCATTGGTAGAGAAACCCACAAGCAGGAGTTTTCAAAATACTCATCAGTGATAGCCCTGTGGCCGGACTGAAGCTAAGTCATATGTGAATGGTTAATGCTTGAACAGAGGCTACAATTGCATGTGTACAGCAAGTGCAGTAATGCTCATTGTTGTATCTCATCATGACCAGCTCAGTGAAGTTGTCAGAAATCTTAGTTCTGTAATTGCCTTTAGTGACTATTTTATATATTGGGCACAAAGGATTAACAAAGGAATTAAGAAAGAAAATGCATATCTTCAGAAAGTTCACAGTCTAGAAATTAGAATAATCATGTAGACACTGGTAGTGTCCGGTTGCAATAATTTATAATTGGATTTGAATACAATTGCTGCACGAAAGAGTGAAAACTGCTATCACTGTACTTAGGAATGGTAACACCGAGTAGGTAGGGTGCTGATAATGGTACCGTGGTCCTTCAACTCATTTAAACTGACTCCCACTTTCCTTTTTCATGTCAATCTAAAATGACATCACCTGGAGCATCCCATCTTGAGGTCACCAATGAAACTTCTTGTTCAGAGTCATGCTTAATAATTTGTTGCACTAGTTTTTACTGTCACTTATACTTGATCAAAACTATTTTCTCTTCTTGTATATTCTGGGAAATGGGTGATTCTCTAAGTATAAAGTATTCAAAAGATACAAAATACTCCAAAAGATTTATCCTTGTCATCAGCGGCATTAGGGATAACCATGCCACACTTTAAGGCAGATTACGGGAGGTCATGGTTCTATGACAACGTCTAAACAGCCTGAAAATTAGGGGGGAAAACGTGTCTTAAAGTATTCTTCAAAAATTCATACTCAATTTCAGAAGTTTATAAACTTCCTGAATCTAACTATAAATCTTAGTTTACCTGATGAAAGCTCATAAGGAAGGGAGCCACCACACACCTCCAACTCACTTCCCCAGGCTCATTGGAGAAGGAAGCCTGTCCCTGTGGCTGCCATACTCTGTCTCTCCCCACACCCTTGCCTCTGCCCTTAAGCAATCTGCTGTCCCTCAGTCCAGCCATCTGCTCTTAGCAATGAGCAAGCAGCGTGGTAGCCATAAATCCTGGCAGACGTTGCCGTCTGGCAGTGTGAATGACAGCGTGCAGTATGGAGTCTTTGGCAATGGTTGAAACTGTGAGTACAAAGCCAGGCACTGGAAACCAGGTGATGGACGAGGAAGAAGCGCCTGGCTTTTTCCTTAACCACCAGGTGATATTTCTTGAAGCAACTATGCATCGCTGTCAGTGGCTATCGAGTGCTGCGGAACTACCATGCTTATTTTCTTTGAAAAATGGCGGTGGTAGAACCTGTCTCTTTCAGCCCTTTGTGGCGTTCCTCGTAGATCCCCCAAAGTCATTTGCAGTTTCACCCCAAGTTATATTTATACAGCCTTGTGAGCAAAGCTGAGGTTTGTCTTATAGGGGATCAGGGAGGGAACAGCTTTTTAATTAATTGACTCCAAAAAATTACTTCAATCCAAACTTTCAATTTAGTTGTTTACGAGCTTCAACTACTCCAAGGGAGAAATAACAAAATGCCAATTACTTTCAGATCAATTTTTACTTTTGTGAACTTAGTAACTAGGTAAAATTGGATGCAGGCCCTACTCAGTAAACACACTGTGCCCTTCCTACTGTACATACAGGGTTAGCCTGCTGCAGTGGGTATTTAAGCAATGCAGGGCTGAGCGGTGTCTGGGGATCTCAAAGATTATTTGTCAATAACAGAAGAGAAAGTTTAAGGGACGAGATGACAAAAAGTCTTGTGTTGTTCTGTGGAATATACCTAAGATATAAAAATTAACAAGAACAAGCCATGCTATATTAGAATCAGATTTGTGCTTACGAGAAAAAAAAAACACCTTCTGCTTTCATTTTTCTTTCTTTTATTTAATATATTAATTCCATACATGAATGGATGGATGAAATTAATTAGTCGTGTGTGTATGTATGTGTGTGTGTGTGTTAGTTCATGAGTCTGAGTGTAGATGCACTCATGCTACAGTATACATGCGGAGGTCAGAGAACACCTTTTGTGTATGAACCCTTACTTTTTATCCTCGTTTGAGGCAGGTTCTTTTCTGCACTGTGTAAGCAAGAGAGGTGATCTATGAGCTGGTGTAGGAGTTCCTTCTGTTTGTGTGTTGCTTTCATTGGTTAATGAATAAAGAAACTGCCTTGGCCTAGCTGATAGGGCAGGACTTAGGTAGACTAGGAAAACAGAACTGAATTCTAGGAGGAAGAAAGCAGAGTCAGAGAGATGCCGTGGATTCGCCGCCAGAGGTAGATGTGCTGAAACTTTTCTGGTAGGCCACAACTTCATGGGGATACACAGATTGATAGAAATGGGTTAAACTAGTATGTAAGAGTTAGCCAATAAGAAGTTAGAGCTAATGGACAAATAGTGTTTTCATTAATACAGTCTGTGTGGTTATTTTGGGTGTAAGCTAGCCAGGCAGCCAGGACAAACAAGCGGCTTCTCCTTTGTAATGATTGGCACCCAATAGAAGCATACATGCTACTCATGTGGAGGTCAGAGAACACCTTTTGCGTATGAATCCTTACCTTTTAACCTTGTTTGAGACAGGTTCTCTTCTCTACTGTTTAAGCAAAAGAGCTGACCTATGAGCAACTGGACAACCTCCATTTCGGCTCCCTATCTTTCTGTAGTGGCCCACGGTCTTGCTAATGTTTGCACTACAGTGTCAGCATTTACAAGGATTCAGGGATCTGAACTCAGTTGTCAAGCTTATACAGTTGTCACTTTTAGCTCCTGAATCTAAGACTTTAATGTATTTAAAGGTACTTTAAAGTGCCTTAGCACTTCTCCAAGGTGGGGGAGGTGGCATAGAGATATCAAATGATGGATACATTGGGTGTTTACATACAAATGGTGACATTTCTTAGAGCATGAGGGAACTAGATGAAACCGTGGCTGCAGGGGCACTGTGTTATTTGTATTCCCAATAGCTCATACTTTGTCCAAACTGCAGCAGAAACGTTTTATGTCCAGCTTGACCCAACTATAAATGCAGGTTTTTATCCAGTATTAAATAAAGAACAAAATAAATCATAACCATTTTATGTGCTTGACATGGAAGATCATAATACATCCATACATAAGAATATTTTGTAAAATTGAAGTCATTAAGTGGTTTCACCAACCATAGTGAAAATATTTTTAAAATTTACACTTATAATAATTGTGTATATATTTTATTCACATATATATTGAAAGTTTCAATATGCCTTAGGCTAAATTTCAGTGAGATTTGCGAAGATGTCTTTAGTGCGGATTGTTTGACTATCATTACTGTTGCTGTGATAAGCTATTCTCACGAAAAGGGAGAGATGGTTTATAATTGATTATAATTTCAGGTTGCCGTCATTGCAGGGAACACCTGGTGGAAGGAACCTGACCCAGATAGTGACATCACAGCCACAGTCAAGAGCAGAGAGAAATAAAGACTTACTGATTTTTTTCATCAGCTCACTTTCTCTACTCTCCAAATGTAGGGAATGATAGCACCCATTTTTAGGCTGGATCTTCCCACATCCATTAAGGCATTCAAGATAGTACCCTACAGACATGCCCACAGGATACCCTGATTGAAATAAACCTCCTGACTAAGACTTCTTTCTAGTCACTTCTCGACTGTGACAACTTAGCAATCAAAAACGGAACAACATAACGATAAATTCGTAATGTAATTCTTCCTTCATTGAGTAGAGGAAGTTCATTGCAAGAATCAAGCTCTTCACTTTGGTCACTTATAATATTGATTGATAAGTTAAGACATTCTTAATTATATTACAATAGCTTAATTAGAGTTACTTTAGGCATGAATCTTCTGGAGACACCAGCCACCAACACAAATAGCAATTAGAAAAGAAACCTAGGGCCATGTATACTAACTAGAATTGCCTCTGTACTGAATGCTCGAAGACTTTAGTGCTCAGATTTATCAAAAGGAAACACTAATCGCTTGTGCTTCTTGAGAAACTACTCATGCTGTACAAAGAATGGAGGAAAAATACTGTTTTTCCTCGATTCTTTGAATATGATATTAGAAGGAAATAAAAACATTATAAACTATATTTTGACATAGATTTTAATTATACATAATGCATAAAAGTCAAATGTGTGAGTTAATACTCTACCATATAACTTTGATCTGTTTACTTAACCAAAACATAAGCACAGAGTATTTGTCAATACTTTCAAAGCTGTCTTCCAAAGAGGGTTCATGTAACTGCTAAATAATAATTGTAATTAGTTGCTCATACCAAGTTATTAGAGTAAAGACATGGTAAAATATGTAATAGCCTGAGATATTAAACATCCAGAGTGTTTATGTTTTTACTATTAATTACAAGGGTTGTATTGTTTCCAAGAAGAAAGCCAAGAGGCAAACACATATTTTTCAGTGTTGAGGTACAAGCAATTTAACAAATTCCTAAGGAAAATTGACACTTTCATAAGGAACCAGAGTGCTACAATAATAACATCACCCTGTATTACAAGTGATACCCTTCTCTCTGTTTCATAAGCACTTTGAGTTCTATTCTCCTCTAACAGTGACTGCAGTCTTTCCTGAAGGCATGCTTACCATCTTCCCATGACCACTGCACCACGAACACCCTGAGAGCTCATTGCCATTGCCGTCTGGCTGCTTCCTTTCATGAAAGCTATTGACTTACCCCATCTACCGTTATGTACTTGTTTGCCCTTTGGTGAGGCACGTGTTCATTTAGTCTCATTTCTCCCTACTAAATTTCTAGGTAGTTTTCCCACTTGTCTGTGACTTGCTGAGGGATATCACCAAGAATTGTCAGGACAATCCCTTCTGGTTCCTAGCCATACCCTGGTCACGTCACGTTGCTGGTGAATCTTGTCTCTGAGATCTTTGCTGTCTGGATGGCTTGATCTCTTATGTAAAAGTATCCCTGTAGGGTGAGAGTGGGCACTTTTCTCTCTCCCTATTTTCTCCTTTTCAGTGTTTGCACTCAGTCCCCACCTTTTCCTGCTCATCATGTTCAGGCCAGAATTGCTGAGATGTGAAATGAAATCTATGGCAATTTATTATGGTTTATGAAAGACTCTGCGGCGTGGCTGAGCTGACTTGCCTTCTATCCTGTGTGAGATCTGGAAGGATCGGCAGACAGATTAATTTAGAGCTGCTTTTGCTGACACTGGTCACCTCTAAATGGATAATCATTTATCAGTAAATTACTTTTTCTGAGCCAGGTAATTTTTGATCAACTCATTCATTCTTAATCTCTCCACCCTTTCCCTCTCTTCCCTGCCTATTTTCTTTCTTTTCCCTCTTTGTTCTTCCCTCCCCAAACTCTTTCTTTTTCTCCTTCACTCCTAATGTTTTCCTCCATCTTTTGTGTTCCATCTCTCATTCCCTCTGTAATACACAAAACATATACTGCAATACATGAGCCCTCCCAAGTAAGCCTTAATAGGGACAAGCAAATGCTCATTAAAGAAGAATTTCTATTTGTAAAATCAAAATCAAAATGGAATATAAATGGCATCGAGGGGGAAATATGTTACAGTCGTTATCATTAGGAGGAGACAGGTACTGGAAAAAGAGAAGAAAGGACAATGTTATCATGATAACCGACACAGAGTTAGAACTTTATTAGTACTATAACATTCTTGAAAAACAACAGGAGAAACAATGAGGCTAGATCTTGGCTGTCATCATTAAACTGTGTGCTTCGCAAGCGTCTCTCTGCCCACAGGATGATAAGCTCTCCTCCCAAATCCTGAGAGCCTGCCTGCAAAATGTAGGGTATCGTGTCAGGAAGGCAGGTTTGATTTACTTACTAAGAGCTCTGAGAAGGCAAAGATAGCAAAGGTTCCCAGGGCTTTTGCAAGTCTGAAATGAAATGCTAAGCTGTGGACTTAGAGAGGGAAGAGACAGAGAGCAGATGGGAACTTCTGTGCAAAAAGTACATTCTCACCGGCCTGGAGTAAAATCATTACATGAGAGTTATATTAACCCTTGGATGGCAGAAATGAATGTCAGCCAGTGGTTAAGTTGCATCACCTTGTCAGTTGGCAGCACACATTGATTTTCTGTGACACTTATGAAATTTGGTGATGATTCCAGAACAAAACTTCTTATCCCTGCACCATAGGTTGATTGTTTCCATTGCGAAGAAGTCATTGTTTTCATTCTTCCTTCTAGTCTTTCCTGTTGTTGTGTATCAAGCAGGGGAAAAAAACACTTTGCAGAGCAAAATTCTTTATTTAATGATGTATGGCTGAGATTTTAGGGGTAAGAAGCTGATTTGACTTCCAAGAATTAGCTGTGACATTTCAAAGTTTGGGTGCTGATTATGCCTGTGTTGCTACAGCAGGGACCAATGAGACTAGAGTGCTGACCTCAACAAGGGAAATATAAATGCCATCTGTGTTTTTTTTTTCTTATTGCTTTGAGCACTTAATATGTTTCTGCACTCAGGATGGGAGTAAGCATGTATTAAATGTCTACCTAATCCCACAAAATTTTTTATCTAAGTTGCTTAGATAGGTTAAGAAAAGGAGGTATACAAAACCCCAATAGGACATTTTGGCACCTCAGTATTTGCGGTGTCTCTATTTTATTAGTGAATGCAATAAGCTCTGTGAATGAAATCAGATCTTTAAGGGAAAGGTCTGTGCTCACTCCGCACCTGATACTGATACCCTGTCTCACACCCACTGTAGCTTCCAGGGCAGCCTGGGAGCATTTACTCATCAACAGTACACTCTCTGATGACCGTCACTCACCTTTTAGCTCATGAACATACTAGAGAACAGAGTGTTACACATACTCTGAGAATCAGATTATCTGTGGAGATGCGCACTGGAGGGGAATAAGGCGAAGTGGGAGTCCCTTCCCGAATGAAAGCATCACTGTGGAGACTGCATTGGGAGACAAAGAGGGCTCTTGTCAATGCTCCCCAGCCCAGTGCATATGCTGCAAGGCAACTGGTCCTCACTCAATGTGTTTAGTGTTCAATTTGACATCCTCAGCCATCCCCTTTTTCTCCACTGTAGGCATCTGTACAGAGTACATTCTTTAACACTTCTCCCCTGGGCCTGCCTACTCTCTCTTTTTTTTTCCATCAATATCCTCTCTAATACCCACTGTCAGAGGCACTAAAATCTGCGAGGTTTGTTTCTTGACAAATGTCCCATTTTCACAGGCAGTTGAACCGAACTGCAGCTTGTGCTCCGTTCAAACATGTCAATAAACATTATTGCAAAGACGTAGAAGCAATAATGGGAATGTATAAAACTCACCTTTATTGCTTCTTGCCGTGAATTTACACGGTACTCTAAGCAGATTTCACTCCCTCTAGAAGAAGCTGCAGGAAAGCTCTTCTGAGTTGTGGGGGCCAGTGATACTGATTTGGTTGTAGCCTTCCCTAGAGACTGGAAGCAGAAGGTGACAATGCCCTCCAACTCAAATTTATGCATGTTATTTCATGCTATAATGGTCTTTGATAAATAATGTGACTTGCTACAGGTGGGGAAAGGGTCTAAGAGGGAGGAATGACCAATTGCACAGAACTGTACTACTCATGAGAATAAAAGGTCCCAAGTGTGGTGACATTGAAACCCAGCTTTCTGCTGCTATAAATATGCTGAAAGTACATTATATGAAGTGAAAATAAAACAAACTGACTATCACAGCAGTGAGAAAAACAGCTTCTCCCAAACCCATTCGCCCCAGAAACTGCACACATAGGACCTGTATTGGAAGTAGCTCTTCAGGTGAGATAAATCTGGGGTAGATAGAAAATGCAAAGTGTTTCTTTGGAGATAGTGTCAGGATGAGGTTTGTGCTGTCCCTAGGGGTGAAAGGGATTACTATGTCTTATAGAGAATACCAAAGAAAGGTTTCAAGTAGGTTTATAGCCCTATAGCAAGAGGTTCTATAGATAAGAGACAGGTCCTGAAATATCCCATCTGGACTGGTGTAGTTCTAAAGCTGCAGGTGATCAAGTCAAAGCAGTGGTTCCCTGGGAGTCCGTGTCAATCACTGCTAATCCGTCCTAGACCCATCTGATTGTGTATCTGTGTGTTCTAGTATATTGTTCAATATTGTTGAGACTTCCTTCACTAAAGGGACTGTGGGGTATATATAGAAACTAGTCTCATGCTGATATTTCTTATTTTTAATCTTTCCTTTCTGCTTTCCAGAACAAACAACAGCATTTGACCTTGGCCATTTATTTTAAAACATATTGTATGATATCAAATGAGTTTTGGTATGTGGTAGTGATGGTAAATTAAGTTTATATTTTATATACCTGAGTTAATGTCATTTGATGTTTGACAGAAAGTAATTTATAACATAAAACAGAAAGTAATGAGGGGATTAATAATTTGTATTTTGTAATAAAATGAAAACATTATTCAAGCCTAAATATTAGAACATATTAACTTTAATAATAATTTTTTTATATCATATTTTCCAATGTGATTTTTAACACTTGTCCTGTGAACCACTCTGTTCTGAATGCCCATTTTTCGCCAAACAATCCTTTTGATTCTAGGGAGTCTAATAAAGACTAGAGAGAATGGGGAATACTCTTTCTCTTTCCTTCTTGTAATTCATTAATTACATTTTTTAATCACAGTGAACAAACATTCAGACATGAGAGATAGAATTCAATCACAAGGGCATTTTGCACAAAGTACCTTTCTTTTCTATTCAAGATAGGATTAGATAATAATCTCAAGATCCTGGTTTGTTTTGTCACCAATCTCGCTGTATAGCTTTTGTTGTTACATGACCTTAGCAATATAAAATGCTTCTTTATTTTATTTTTTCAACAATTTTATTTTACATACCAATCCCAGTTTCCCTCTCCCTCTCCTCCCTCTGCTCCCCTCTATCTTCCCCAGATCCTACCCCCAATCCACTCCACAGAGAGGGTGAGGCCTCCCATGGGGAGTCAACAGAGTCTGTCACATCACTTAAGGAAGGAACAAGGCCCTCGCCCAGTCCCTGTATCTAGGCTCAGCATTAATCCCTCCATAGCCTCCATAGGGAAGGGCTTCAAAAAACCAGTTTGAGCACTAGGGATAAATACTGGTTCCATTGATAGTGGCCCCACAAACTGCCCAAGCCACACAACTTTCACCTACATTCAGAGGGCCTATTACATCCAGGAGAGGTGAACCAAGTATTGTCTTTCCTGACAGAGATGCACACACACACACACACACACACACACACACACTCTCAGTTGTTCTGTGAGCAAAGTTAGCGGGATCTTGCTTTTCTCATCTTGATATTTTATGGGTTACAGCTAATGACAATTTCCTTTCCTTTATGTGTATGATCTCTTTACTTGCTTATAATGATGTAATACAGCAAACTAGTGGACAGAGACATCTTTTCTTTCTACTCCAGGAGAATATTAGTGCTATACTGCAGAGAGCTCTCAGTACTGTAAGGGAAAAGTACTCTTGTAGTTGCAACAGAGAAGGGATATGGTTGTGGAAAAGGAGATGAGTAGGAGGTAGACCATAAATGGAGATCCATGGGTAGTTATCCTACAAAATGGTACCCAGAGAGAAGAGAAGCATGGACCATTTGAGGTACAGAATAAGGTTAGTTATGAGTGAACCACTGAGAGATCTGAGAACTATTGACTCTGCAGAGATATCTGGTCCAGATCATGAGAAGGCCAATGAAAAAGTGATTTACAGAAAGCCAAAGAAAAAATGTTTCTCAGAATGTTGACTTATTTCTTAGTGGCTAGAGATTGTTAAATTATTTTAGGTAAGGTATCATCTTTTTAAAAATTATATGAATGTTTCACAGACATTGTCCTTTTTCATAGCTAGTCCTCAAAATGGATTCTTTGAATCATCACCTTCAGAGTTCTTTCAATTCTCCACTCGTTTGTTTTTAAATGCGTGAGCATACTTATATGACATTTGGTGATCTCCAAAGTCAGAGTTAAGCCCTGAAAAGGCCTCTTAGAGAAGAGAAGCCAGGTGAATTTCCCATTGCTCTTACTTCAAAGTTTGCTCTGATAGTCGCAATAAGTAAGCCATGTCTCTCTCTGTGTGTCATTTATAATAATGCTGAACATTCTGCGAGATAGTTTCTAAGAGAGAGAAGGAGAGAGCTTAGGTGGATTGAAATTAGAAATAAAATAAGAGCAGGAGCTCAGGTCGTTCAGTGTGGTAAGATGGGTTATGATTGTGCAAGGGTGAGGAGATTGGAGGATGGAGTGGAGAACGATGGTGGGCGAGCATGTTAGTGTAATAGAAAGCAGCGTGGGCCTCTTCACATCCATCATTTATAAACTCAATATCCTGCCTACGGTTTGCAATTTCACATTGGGGCTACTGTGAGGCAAATATGATTATCCTTCGTGCTACCTAAGCTCTTAGAGACGCAGAGAGGGACTTAAGAGTTCTAACTCAAAATTCTGTCTTTCATGTGATGGCTGTGTCAGCTCACAAGAGGAAACTGGATAGAAGATGGGGGAAAAGGAGTGCAAATGGAGGCATGATGTGGGAGGGTTTTCTGTTTTAATAAAGAAACTGCCTTGGCCAGCCCTTAGGTGGGTGGAGTAGACAGAACAGGAAGAAGGAAGTGAGGTAGATGGCTCAGTGTGCAGATCCTAATCTTCTCAACTCCTCCAAACCCATTCTTACTATCAGGATGACACTTCTCTTTCCGTTCCCTATACATGTGTTTGTCCATTTGCCTTTGAGACTATCTGAATTCATCTGAATTGTAATTTATTTCATTCATGATACTAAATCTGCCGAGTCTTGCAACATAAAAAGAATCCTGATCTTCTAGTCGAGAAACATTATATCATCTTTAGACAGTACCTGGTGTTTTATATTTTAATTAATTTTTATTGAGATCTACATTTTTCTCTGCTCCCCTCCGTGTCTCTCCTTTCCTCTTCAATCCTCTTCCAAGGTCCCCATGTTCCCAATTTACTCAGGAGATCTCTGGTTTTGACTTAACCAAATGCCAAGGTTTTGCACAAAACATTCACATATGGTGACCCACATGTAAACTTGGCCATGACCCATTTTAGTTACATCCAATAATTATTTGACATTTTACTGAGATTACTCCTCTAAACCCTAAATAGCCATTAGCTCTAATGTTCTGATAATATTGATGGGTACAGGCGAAGAGTATAGGAAATGTGCTAAATGCAAAATAAACACTCCATTCCAGATTTAAAGGAGATGCAAAGAAGAATAGGAGAAAGTGGTATGGTGCAGAAGAGGTTTCACTCAAATAATTACAGGTAACAATTTCTCTGGTACATTTAGATATTAACTTACTACTCTACTACAAAATTATTTCCTTAGGCCATCATGTACAGCATATATGAAATCAAGCTGGTAGTGGCCTGGGAACTTCATCCAAGGTAGTGAGCTTTCATATGCTAGATGGTCCTGTGCTCACTAAATGTAATCATTTATCATACTCACCTATGAACCCTTTGAGCCACTGTAATGACTGTTCCAGAAAGACTTCAACGCTGGTGCAGCAGTGACCTGAACTTCATGAGGGTAACCAAACACTTCGTGCTTCGATTTAAATCTTGGTCCACAAGAGGAAACCCATACTTGGCACCTTTACTGTGGCAAGAACCTTAGGATCGACAGATCAAAGACCCTAGGGGAGAACCTGCAGCTATTCTTCTACTATTATTCTAAAATAGTAATGAAACGACTTCTTATAATTTATCATTATACCCATAGATTAATGCTTCTCTCACCCATATCAGAGAGGTTCCTATTTATAGTAAATGGTAACTAACACAGAGACCCACAACTGGCTGAAGTACAGATATAAGAGACTATGAAATGTTCACCTAATTGGGACATCTATAGCCCAGTCACTCCTCTCAAATCTGAGGGATCTTTGTGGAAAGGGGTACAGAAAAGGCAGGTATAGGAGGAACAAGAACTGGGGAGTGGCTACCAAGAAACAGTGTCTTCTGGGCATAACAGGGTAGCAGAAAATGTAAATTCACAGTGCTTATGACTGCATACAAAAGACATATGAAATCTTAAGCCAGGCCAACTCAAGCATGAAGATAGACTCCAGAAGTACAAGAAGTCTCATCCTTAGCTCTTAGAAAGAAAGAGCCAGTTTTCTGTTGGCATGTAGCCCTGGTAAATTGATCATGCTCCAGGAGATGGTTATACATCAAAGAGTATACAGTAAAAACAAATTGGACTTGATATGTTTAAGAAAAAAAGAAGACATAAAGTAGTGTGGGTATGGACGGAGTGGGTCTTGGAGAAGCTATAAGGAGGGTGTGAATCTGCTCAATACACTTTGAATGAAATTTCCACAGAACTTGGTTTTGAAGTAATATAGTTACTCTTGGCTGTATGATGTACTAAAGATAATCAGATTATCATGATTATGTTTTCAATATGTCCACTGGTTTAGAGGAGGGGATAACCTTTGTACCAATACTATTTGGTCTTAAAAGGGTAAATGGGCTTAAAATGTCCAGATAATGGAAAACGATTTGACTTCTCTGATTGCTTCTTTGCTCACATCTAGCTTTAGTTTTTGGTTTCCTGGTAGGAGTTGAAGTAGAGATTCTGAAAACATTATATCCCACGCTTGCTGCACAGGTGCTTTTTATTTAATAAGTGGAGAAAATTGAAATAGCCATAACCTAGAGGTTTTTGTCCTCACAGAGTTCTGGGAAAGGTTGTTCTGACTGCAAGTGATAGAGAGTGGCCAAGACTCAGAAAGTCTGGGAAAGACTGACTGGCTGTAAAGCTGGTCAAATCACATATGTTAAGGCGTAAGACAAAGCCTGCATTTTCTAAGATGGCTACACAAACAGGAAACTCAGAGAAAATGGCAGAAGGGAACGCTGTAAGCACGGTTACATCTAATTTTGGGTCAGAGATAGCATTTCTTCAAGAGATGAGGGGATCCTGGATGATTGGAGTGAATTTTCCAAAGGAAGGCAGACTTTCAGTACAAGAGCATGTCCTTACTGGAAGAGAAAGGGTCAACCTCCACCTCTACATGGAAAGCTCTTCCAGGCCTTCAGGCTGTGCTTGCTATAAGACAACAGGATGCCAGCGGTACATGTTGGCTTTCAGTGTAGTAGCTTAGCTGTTCCCCGTGTGTGTCCTCCATGCCTGTTGCCATGATCCTTGCCCTGCAACACTTGGCAGTGTGGATGCAACGATCACACTGCTGGAGGCCTCTTGCTTGGTTAGAAAGCTAATACTTCCTCAGAGACCATTCTACTCACTTGGCACAGTTAAGATCACATCTCTTGGCATTCGCCCACTCCTCTCCTGTAATGTTTAAATGCATTACCCTTGCCAGTTGGTGAGCTTCTGTGGAACTCATGCTGTAGATATCTTCCATCTCATGTTCCTCTGGATATACTGATTCTGCCTTTGGATCCACTGTGTCTGCTCCACCGACTGACTTGCTTGGCTGCCAAGAGGCTGGTTTGACCTGATTTAGATATTTTTCATTGAGCTATTCCCTGCTTGGCTAACAATATATTGTCTATGCCAGTGGGCAGATTTCTTCCCAGGGACTGCTGCCACCTTGTGCTCCATTCTCTCCTTCCACTAGCATGTTCACGGCGTCTGCCATCCTATTTGGAGAGGCTTACTTCTAACATTCAATTGCTTCCGTATTGTGACTAGTCTTCTCCTTGTCCTGATGCCTCCTGTTATCAACTGATTTGTTTTATTTTGCCCTGCCCCTTGTCTTGCTGCTGATAAGTTCTTCCAAGCACATTAGCAACCACCTGAGGAACTCATAGCTGCAGAGAACATTCCACAGCATTATCGTGAATGTTTCTTAGTTAGGAGGATGTTAATCAGACTTTTATACTTGTTGAGATGTTAATAAATAATAATGCCAGAAATCCAATGTTTATCCCCAACCTTTAATCCAGCTTACATCTGTAAAGAATCCACTAATTGTCAGATTCTAATCTCACTGTAGTGCAGTTTGTTACTTATGAAGACTCTTGGGGACCCTTAGCCTTGCCATCTCTACTCAGAGTGTCCTGGAAAGAAGACACAGTCCATCTTTGTCACTTTCGAAATTACAATGCCACAATTGTTTTAGACAAATAAGATTATAATTTCTAATGGCCCTAAAAGGAATCTCTAGGGAAGTCAATCTAGCATTTAGCAACTTTTCTTTTAGGATAAGACAATGCCCATGTACCATCTTATGCGCTGTATGTCCTAAACACATATCTTAAAGCTGGGGCTTCCTTTCCAGTCATCTTTGAAAGGAATCAATGGATACAAGTGAGGTTTTGCTTTTTCCTTAAAATGACTGAAGGAAAATGACTACTTAATGTTGATATGTAATTATTTTATCATGATTGCTCTATTCTATTGTACTTTCTTCCTTTTAAGATTGTTTTTCTTGATTCATTCTCTGCTGGATTGACTAGAACCTGACTTTACATAACGGAACAGAAAGGGAAAGTCCACAATGGTCTCAGTTTGTTTGGGGGGAAACCAAAATAAAACTGAATAACCATCTTTGAAAAATTGGCTTGGCTCTCAGGAAGATGTCTTACTTACTGAGAGCCTAAATTCTGACCCCAACAGCTCTGATGAGGTTCTCTCAAGCTACAAGAAAACCAGCACCCTTTTCTGGCCTCTGCAAGCACCAATATGCAGATACACATACACACAAGTTGTCATACACACATCCATAAATAAATAAAGATATAATAATTAAAATATAATGAAAGCAGGGCAATCAACATCGGCTTGGTTAGGTTGGTAAAACTGTGGTCTTTGGACATCTCTGCTTTGTTTGGTTTTGTCATAGACTGCCTCTGGCATCCTGCTCCTGGTCATAGTCAAGTAGCGCTATATGGCTGGCCTCGTTGTCTTTCTCAAATGTATCTTTTCCTTTCATCCACTCTGTTCCTGCATTACTAGACTGTAATTACTAAAGGTCATTGAATACCATACTGTTTTTCTGTCTTGCCTCTCACAGGTTGGTGCTTCTGCATGGAAGCCTTTCCAGCACTCTTTATAACCCTGTCTCCTTTTGCAGCTATTCACTAATGGATCATCACTCACCGGCCCCAAAATTACCACCAATTCTCTTATTTTCTTGTGCTATTCATGCCCCTTTTATTAAGCTTTGTAGCATCTTTAAGTTGATCGCTAAATATCTACTTAAAGATATTTTCTCTTGTTCTACAAAGCCATGAGCTCCAATAGCACAAAGGTCTTCACTGTTCATCTCTGATTGTAGACATGTAATAAATGCTTACTGAATTAAACTTAAATAGAATAATGAATTAGTTGGCTGTGAAAAGAGGAAACCTGGAGGGTTTCTGGCATTTCCTGAGTGTTGGAATAGCACTATCTAAGGATCTGTTCCTTCATTTGTTTTCTCTTCTTCCTGGCCATGCAGAAAAACCGAGAAGCTCCAAGCCAAGTTTAAGCTGCCAAGATCTGAAGCAGCAGGCTCGTCCTAGAGATGATCACCACTTCACATGCTCAAGGCCATAGTTAATTTAGTGCTACTTAAACTGACATCCTCTTTCCAGCACAAGTCAGAACAAGCTAAAGAGAGGCAAACGGAATAAGATAAAAGGAGGTCATTGGGTAAAGAATACAAAAAGCAGAAAAACTCAACATGATCGGTTTTTATCCCTTTACATACTGTGCGGTTTCCTTCTTAGGACGATTCTGGAATCTTCACTTCTAGTTCCACTTATTGTTGTCAACTGAAGCTATATAGGGCCTTAAGTGCCTTCTTTGTGTTACCATCTTCTTATCTTTCTGTTACTGTAAATATGACAGCTCTGAAACTAACTTCTACATGTTTGTTTATTTACTTATAATTTTATATAAGTAAATATGTTCATGAAATCATTTACTACTCTATCTTTTTAACAATGGGGAACTGACTTCCATTCTAGAACAGAGAAATAATGATAGATTTCTTTTAATAAACAATTAATTAATTTTCTTAAATGCTATACATTGTCATATGCTGTGAGAATGTATAATAGGGAACCCTAAGTGACTTTAGAAAGTTAGTGGGGGGGGAGAAATCTCAAATATGAATGAAATTTAAAAATAAAAGAGAGAAGAGTTAGGTAAAAAAAAAAAAGCAAATATAGAGTTCTAAATGTTGAAGCAGTTGTTGCCCTCAAAGAAATAAAGAGTGTCGTATGCCTGGATTGTGAACAAAGAAATGGTAAATCAAGGAACATCTCTGTAGTGGCATTTCTATTATATTTTAATAAATAAACTTGCTTGTGGATCAGGAAAGTATGTGGTTATCAAAAAGCTGTACTAACCTCTGTTCTTTTGCGTCTAGAATTTCTTTTTAAGCTCTCTCAGGGTTTTATGTGGATGTAGTCAGCCCATGTTGGCATGCCAATTTGTAGATGAAGGCTGCTTGTTTGTTTCCCAGCTGCCCAGACCCAACATAAAAACACAGAAACCATATTAATTGCAACACTGTTTGGCCAATAGCTTAAGCGCATTTCTAGCTAACTCCTACATCTTAAATTAACCCGTTTCCACTATTCTGTGTATTACCATGAGGCTCGTGGTTTACAGGTATAGTTCCAGAGCGTTGTTCTATTTGGCGGCTACATAGCTTCTCTCTGATTACACCTTCTTTTCTCCTCTATCTGCTTGGAATCCCTAACTTCCTGTATTGTGTACTGCTATAGGCCAAAGCAGCTTTATTCAAATAAATCCTTCACTTCCTTGGTTAGAGATACTCCCAGATATCTTATGCTATTTGTGGCTATTGTGAAAGGTGATACTTCTCTGATTTCCCTCTCTGCTTCCTTATCCTTTGTGTATAGGAGGGTGACTGATTTTTTGGAGTTGATCTTGTAACCTGCCACGTTACTGAAGGAGTTTATCAGCTGTAGGAGTTCTTTGGTGGAGTTTTTGGGGTCGCTTATGTATACTATCATATCATCTGCAAATAATGAAAGTTTAACTTCTTCCTTTCCAAATTGAATCCCCTTGATTCCCTTATGTTGTCTTATTGCTATTGCTAGAACTTCAAGCACTATATTGAAGAGATAAGGAGAGAGTGGACAGCCTTGTCGTGTTCCTGAATTTAGTGGGATAGCCTTGAGTTTCTCTCCGTTTAATTTGATGTTAGCTGTCGGCTTGCTGTAAATAGCTTTTATTATATTTAGGAATGACCCTTGTATCCCTAATCTCTCCAAGACCTTTATCATAAAAGGGTGCTGAATTTTGTCAAATGCTTTTTCAGCATCTAATGAGATGACCATATGGTTTTTTTTCTTCAGTTTATTTATATGATGGATTACATTGATAGATTTTTGTATGTTGAACCAGCCCTGCATCTCTGGGATGAAGCCTACTTGATCGTAATGGATAATTTTTCTAATGTGTTCTTGGATTCGGTTTGCCAGTATTTTATTGAGAAAGTCAAGAACGTGAGGGGTGCGTTCACTCATGGAGACGGTGGGACAGAACTAATGGGAGATCACCAACTCCAGTTGGAATGGGACTGATGGATCATGCGACCAAACCCATCTCTCTGAATGTGGCCAACAGCGGGGGCTGACTGAGAAGCAAAGGACAATGGCGCTGGGCTCTGATTCTTCTGCATGGACGGGCTCTGTGGGAGCCTTCTCAGCTTGGTCGATCACCTTCCTGGACCTGGGGGGAGTTGGGAGGACCTTGGTCTTAGCATAGAGTGGGGAACCCTGATGGCTCCTTGGCCTTGAGAGGGAGGGAGGGGAGGTATGGGTGGAGGGGAGGGGAGGGAAGGGGGAGAAGGAGGGGAGGGAAGGGGGAGGAGGAGGGGAGGGAAGGGGGAGGAGGAGGGGAGGGAGGGGGGAGGAGGAGGGAAGGAGATGGAAATTTTTAAATATAAAAAAATAAACCATGAGGAAAAAAAAAAGCAGCTTTATTCATTAACTAATAAAAGCAACGTATATATAGAAGGACTTCAAATACCACCAGAGGAGACAACTCTCAGTTTCAATCTCATTCTGTGATTCATGGAGGCAGAATCACCAGTTTTAGACTGAGGTTGAAGTAGAGTGTGTGGCTGGCTATTTTTCTTTACTAATCTTCAGGTTGAACCCAAATACCTGTCCCTGAGCTTTTATTGATCATGCTTCAATCTTCGAGTTCCCATTCTTCATGCCAAGCATCCCTGTTCTACAGATGTTCCTCTCTGTTCCCAATACCCACTTGTAAAGACCAGATAATTCTTCCTTCTAATTTACAGATGTTCATTGCTTCTGCAATCATGCTAGATAACAAATAAGTCTTCTGTTCTTAGTCTCTTTATAAAAACAAATAAAATACAGGAGATCTATAATAAGATTATTATTTTAACAATACAAAAAATAGTACACATTTACTGTGGAACAACCAGAAACACACACACACACACAAAGAGCAAAAATAAAACGTTAACTTTCTCTTTCCCTGATTCTAACTATTGGAAGAAATTCACTGGTAGACTTCTACTGCTCATTATTTCAGCATAGATACAATAACTGCACAAAACATAGAGATATGTAAACACACCCATACTTTTGTAATTTATAATTTGTTTTGACATTTAACTTTAATTGTAGAAATTAATTGAATGCCTAGAATAGCTTAAGCAACCACAACTTGAATTTTTCATCAACATTTTATTTATGAAAACTAAAAAATACAGATATATGTGTACCATTTTTATTTTATATCAATACTTTATAAAATTAATTTATAACTTTTTTTAACCCGTTCACATCACGCTATGAAATTTTTGAGAGATTTTCTCTTACGCTCTAAAGTTGCAATGTTTCTATTCCTCATGCATCCTGGCTACAATCCCTTTGTCAAATACAGTATGTGTGTTTTCTACAAGCCTATACTTTGGTTATTTGCTTTCTTAAAGATGTATTAAGGAAAAGAGTTCCTCATTTGTATTAAGCCTAATGTATCATACTACTTTTCAATGATCATCGGTTTCTGAATCTTGCTTTAAAAATATTTGTATATTCTTAAATATAGGCATTCATATTTAATCTAGCCACATTTCATCTTGTTGTTTCTGGTCAGTGTTTAAACATGCCAACATTATTTTGACTGGGACTTCTGTCTTCTGCTCTATTTGATACTGCCTTCAGCATTGTGACACCTGCAGATATGACAAATTATTGAATGCTGAGTAGGAAAGAACCTTTTCCAATTGTCTTTAGAATCAAAGGTCACATTTTGCCATCTTTTTTTCCTGGATGTTATAGAAGACAAAGTCAACTTGTCTATCATAATCAGCAACACAGGGGTCTTTGTGACAGTGGCCATTTTAGTACTTTAGAGCCCTGTTTCTGAGATCTGATATTACTTTATTGACTTCTGTATTGACACCTATGTTTACTGTCCTCTTTTACAAATAGATTTTTCTTTTTGCAGAACTGTCTCCCTCCCTATAGTGTCAGATCAATTACAGTAAATATTTTTTATCAATGTTACCATCATATGCTCAGCCATACAGACATATTCCCTAATATTGTGTGAATACATTAACAGCAAATGACAAAAAAGCTTCAAGTTACTAAATATTAGGGAAATTCTCCCCAAATTTAGCAATCACTTTGACCTAAACCATGTGCAGTTTACTGCTTTACTTGACTGATATATGAGGTATGCTGTTCCTTCTGGTATTTGAATAAAATTTTTTTCACATTTTCATCATTTCCCAGGGTACACAGAAAAAGGATATTATCTAAATGAATTGCTTTAGTAACTTTGATACAATTCATCTAAATATGTAGTCTTGAATTAATTTGAAGGAATTCAATTTATTGAACTCAACAAGAACAGGCAGCAGGAATGTATAGGAGGAGTAAGAAGAAGCAGATGTATACAGTGAGGAAAGAAGAGAAAGAAGAGGAGGTGATGTGGGAGAAGAGGATGAGAAGAGAGGGTTCTTGTATATAATTTATTCACTTTTGAAGAATATATGAAGAATATAATAGATGTCTAGACCAATGGAACATAATAGAAGACCTTTCCTTGACACTGCTAGGCTACTTATCATCCATTGAAATACAAGCTCACACTCTTTATTCATGGGTACACTTACCATCTGGGTTGCTTTATTGTTATCTATCCCTCTACAATAGATGCACTTAAATGGAAAGGAATATCTAAGTTTCTAATAATTTATGAATATTATGACTAATAGTCTATGAGTAAACAAAGTCTTAAAAAGCCTCTAAAAACCCAGCTTAATATTAGTCTCTTTACAATATGTAACAGTGTATCACAGCAAGAGATCTACTCTTAAATGAATAATTGCAATATTACCTATAAATGAATAACTAATTCTAAATTGCTAGATCCTAATGAACTACTCATAAAGTTTTCTGCATAGTCTCAATTATTGAGAAAACAGTGAAATAAATAGAATCATTTGGTATAGGATAACGATGAAGGCATTCTAGATGATAAGAAGGGTCCCAATAAAAGAAAGGCTCATGGATAGGAATGAGGTTAGTAACAGGCAAAATAATTTGGCTTCTTCTATAGTCTCACAAAATATGTCACAAAGATCCTAACAGTCTGCAAAGAAGCAGGGCAAGAATCTAAAGAACAGTATTTTAATGTTACAAATTATTACTTGAGTGATAATTTTAAAAATGTTTGAGGTATATAAGTTCATACACAGTTAAATATGGAAGTGATGATAAAAGCAGCAATTGTGATAATGAAAATTGGATCAGATCAACAGAAGATGTAGACCATAAGGGAAATTCAGAGAGTGAAAGGATAGGTAATTTGATATTGGGATAAGAAGGCAAAAGAATCTCAGAGTTCTCTAAGAGTTAACTGCAGTGGAGATTCAAAAATTTAACCTGATTAGAATGAGCTCATATGGGAACCTAAGTCAGTTGTTATCAATAGGATGGTACTGAGGAGGCAGTGTGTTATAGAGGGCTATGTGTCTAGTAGGCTTTGGGGTCTTTATGAGAGGCCAGTGGTTGAGAAATGAACTTGAGGGTCATTTGCTTAAAGATAAAATTCAAGCAAATGTCATGAATCATTTCAGAGTGAACAGCAAAAGGAGCAAGATGAAGAGATCATGCTCTCCCAAGATTTCACACTTAAATTCAAGAGGGGTATAAGTGTTGAGAAGAGGAAAGGGTATACTTATAAGTAAGAAGTACAAGGTTAATGTCACAAATACACAAACCAAAAGGACAAGGGGCCAAATATATAGCAGGACATTTGTCAGGAACAGAAAAGCTACCGGATGTGGCAAAAAACTAATCATGAGCTTTTGTGAGTAAGGAAGCAGAGGCAATCCAAAATGTGCTACCTTAAGCTGGTTCCTTGATTATCTCAAAGAAGGCTATTGATGAGTTCTTCCTCAATGCAAGTGTGATGATATTTTCACTGGTCAAGGGCAAGTTGAGAAATATGGCTTGTATAAAGCAGTGTGAGATAAAGTTTTTCCCTAAATAAATGTATCTTCTTTGTTATTGTGAAGTTAAGGATAGCACTGAAAATGACTAGCAGGTATTTTATTGGGGAAAAACCCCACAAATGTAGCCAGCTTATTTTGTAATGTCAGTTGTTCAGAACCTGGGAGTCTGGAAATAGAATTCTCAGCATTTGAATATTGGGGAACCTGTTTTCTAGACCACTAACGAGGCTGTTTTCACACAGCACATACTGACAGGCAATGTGAAAACTTATTCCATTTGGATTGCCTAAAGATGCTCATATTAATACTAAGCTGCCATGTCCTGACAATCTGAAAGCCTGGCTTCAGGTTCAGAGCCTGCCTGTTTAAGCTTGTGCTTTTATAGAGAATAAAGACCAAGTATTTCTAGAGCTGAGTTTTGTGCCATCGTTATTTGTACAGAAGACAGGACTTTCTTGCCTATATTTTCACGAAATCTCTGGCACATTGTTAAACTGTGTCTCCTTCCTGAGGTTTCTTGAGGTTGGTGTCTATTAAAGAACAGGCAGATTCATCGGGGTGAAGAGCATTTCTTTTCTCGTTAGAAACTCCAGCGAAGGCACATAGTCAAAGATCCTTTCACTTCCTTCTAATGTCAGAGACATTGCAAGTCCTTGTCTGCATCTATGAAATTATAATGTCAATACTAATAGAACCCTAAATAGATAGCACTCTTTTACTTTATTTCAGACACTCTTCTAATGTTTTACTAGATCAAATAGTTTTCTCTTCCAGTAAATGTATAAATTGAGTTATATATTTAGCTGTAGCTTAACATTGAGGATTTTGATCCCCTCATATAGTAAAACCTTACCTACAGACTTCACACACAATTTGGCTCTATAGCTACTACCTTTTATCTTTAAGATTCACTTCTGGATTATGAAATTATGCATGGTATCATAAGAGAACTTTACAAGTTAATTTAGCTATTTTAACTCCGGTCCTACCCAAACAATTCCTAGATCTATTTCTTTTTACAATCTCATATACATATGAAACATACTCATTTATGGTGAAACACTGTTTTGTAAGATGAGAGACACATTTGAAAGTTGTTGATAGAAAAGCCAAACAGTACTGAACTTTGACTAGGTGGGATTCTATCAGAATGCTCTAAAAATGTGTTTTACCATGGGAGACACCACTTGAAATAGTACCATCATCTCATAAAGTGATGACCTTGATACTGGGGAGGGTGGTCTTCAGCACTTATAGAGGTTACAGGGACACCAAGTGACCTGCTCTACCAATCTGCCTTATTCCTTTGAGACAACATTTCTCTTTGAACCTAGAGGTACAATGATGGTCAGCATGCCCTCAATAATCCCCATGCCACAGGGGTGACAGTCACTTGTGCAGCTGGGATCTGAACCCAGGTCCTTTTTTTCTGTCAGTTCTCTATTCGCTACCTACTGAACCATCTCCTCTGACCCTGAACTGACAGTTTTAAAGGTGTGGAGATGCTAGCACTTAAGTTTACGTTCAAACCGTAGATTCTATTGAACTTCTTTTTATCCAGGGAGCAGAATCTATTCTGGGTCACTTACTTACTAGCATTTTCGGTTGGAATTACTTGAATCACTATGTGTTAATACAGCTCCATCAGATAGCTTACATCACTTACTGTACAGCAGCAGAGGATGAAACTCAACTCTTTTCTCAGAAAAAGAGGCTTCTGGGAAGAAAGGAAATCCCTACCAGTTATTTCAGGCTGATTCAAGATTACTGATGGGAAGTCAAGAGGACAGGTACATCTTCAATTCACAAAGAAGACCGATTCTTCTTCACCCAAATGATGAATCCTCTTTCAGCCTCACCTGTAACATAAACGACTTATTTACCAGCTGTTCACTTCCCTTCTCAGTATTCTGGCTGCATAGTCACCTGCTGACACATGAGAAAGAGAGGGAGAGAACGAGAATGAGTTGGCAGGGAGTCAATATATTTCAGTGTTTTATTACTACGGAACTCTAGTAGCATTTAGTTGGTGAGTCTGAGCAGAAAATGAGTAATTCTAAAGTGACTCAGTTACCAGGGGAAATGATTAAAGGCACAATGAAAAAAAAATCCATGGATTAATTAACGGGTCAATGGTAGTTGAGTAGTGATTACTAAATTACATGGCTTGCATACAAGAGAAGGAATTAATCGCTGATTTTTTTTTATTTTTTTTTTTTTTTTTTTACCTTGGATGACTTAAGTCGTTACAATTCTACCCATATCGGTCAAAGGAGTTTCCCATTGATTGGCTGATGTATAATGAGATCAGGAAAGACAGCCCCTGGATTTCCTTCAATTCTACACATTCAAGACTTAATCTTGTTTTCTATCAGTGATACATCCCTCTTCCTGTAGTTTCTGACAGTGAGATTTGAAGACTTGATTAATAATAAATAAAGCAAGCAGTGCTAACCAGACTATGGGAAAAGGGAAAATCAGGGTCAGCAAAAAAAGACAAGAACTGATGCCAGCAGGGACATACGGATTCTGGGAGAGAAGGGCAAGTCATAATGTATTCTTTGGAAGCAATACAAGTTTCACAAAGGCAAGAAGTATCAAATGTATCAAAAGCCCCACTGTGTCATTGATGGTTTGAACATTTATTCATGAAAGAGCCACTGTAGTAACTCATGTGTGGATATGTTTGCAAATATGTGAACAGCATATATTTTCATATATATTTTATATGGATATACCTTATGCATATACATGCATGTATGTATAGTGTCCCTGTGTCTGTGAAGGCAAACGCCTGTGGGTTCTGTTGGAGGGAATCAACTGACATACAGAAGTTAACTATTATGTCATTAACCAAAAAGTGCTACGCTTAAAATATAAACAGATAGCCATTTTAAGTATCATCAGATCAAATGGGTGGTAGAGGTGAAGCAAGTACCAGGTAGACCTGGTTAGGGAAGACCTATTTGAGAAGCTGACATTTCAAGATGTAAACTTAAAGGATCCAGAAACTTAGATGATGCTACTTTTTTTTTATAGAGAAGAAAGGAGCTAACAGCGGTGGCAAAACCCTGCATTGGCATGTAGAGGGGAATTAGACATAAAAGAGGGATGCCTATATGGCAGAAGTGAAGCAGACAAAGGAAGTATCAAGCAGTAGAAAAATCACACCAGGAAGGTCAGAATTAATATTCAAGGAGCCATGCAGAAAACTAAGCCAGAGTTCTGGCTCCTCTCCAACACAGGAAGAAAAAATACAACATTTCTGATAGTGTCAGTGAGAGACAGTGCTGTGATAACCTAAGTGACGGACTAGGTGAAAAGGAGGATTCATATTTGGGAACTTCTCATACAAATACAATGAAATGAAAAATAAGAGACACATTGATATATGGAGAATTCCTTTCTAGGATTAAGACCTGAGTAGATGGTGCAAATGCAAACAAAATAAAATTATAACACTGTTTAAAAATGAGCTCAGTGTCTAAGAGGGCTCTGCCTAGAACATTTTATCTCATTTTCAATGACTTTAAGGCTATTAAATGTTTTCATTTTAATTAATATTTTGATAAATTATGTAGTTTGGAAATGTGACTAGCTGATCCATTTACAGAAGATAGATTTAAAGACCTTATGAAGCTAATGAGGAGATACAGGATAATTCTCTGGATAAAACTTAGTTATGTTATAAACAGGATAGAAGACATTAATAATCATCTTTGCCACCTAGTGTGCCTGATTCCCAGTTTCCTGAAGGGAAAATGGCTTGAGTAGGAAGGAATCATACCAGAATTGCCCTTGATACTGTAGAGTCCTGTCACCGGATCACTTTGGAGAAACCCCATCTGCAAACTGCCTTCCTAGACGATCCACTGCTTGTTGAGCAACTGAAGCCTCTGTCAGGAAGGACTTGTATGTATATATGTTCACAGTTTTAGTGTATTTAAACAAAACACCATAATACTGCACGCTTTGAGTCATAGATACTCCTTGCAAACATACCTATGAAGTTTGCTTGTACTCAGTTTCGACAAGTTTGATTTCTCATCATAAGCAAGTGTGGATCCAGAGGGAAGTAGGAAACCCTACATCGCTGTGGTCTATGTGAGTGCCCATATTTCACAGAGCTGTTGGCATCGTTTCTTCTCTGGATGGGCCTTTTAGGCCTACCGGCTTGCTGTTTCTCATTGAACACGGGCAGGATCTATAACAACCCATAACAGCTGACCATCTGCACAAGAGTAAAGGTGGAGGTGCTTTATGTAACCTCTGCCAATGATTAATCAATGATTAATCAGCAGCAATCAATCAATCACATGAGAACGTAGGCCACTTTCTTGAGTCAGCTGATCTCTTTTACTGAAAACAATGAACTTACGCATTGATGACTTGTCAGGTGGGACACTACAGAGTTAGAGAAGTTTAAAAAAAATGAAGGCGTTTTTTTTTTTTTTTTTTTTTTTTTGCCGTTTCCTGGTAAAACTGCCTTCTCCCTAAGGGAAAGAAGGCTACTTAATATTGGATCAAGCCTAAAGAGGAGAACTGATTCATTTTTTTAAAAGATTTTGAGACATCTATTTAAAATGAGGGTCTTGCACATTCATTTTACATAACCCTAAATTTTCAGGATGTATAGGACCTCAATTTCTCTTTTTTTTTTCCTCATTTTTTTTTATTAAAGATTTCCATCTCCTTCCCTCCTCCTCCCCCTTCCCTCCCCTCCCTTCCACCCATACCCCTCTCCACCCCTCTCCAAGACAAAGAGCCATCAGGGTTCCCTTCACTATGTTAAGTCCAAGGTCCTCCCAGCTCCCCCTATGTCCAGGAAGGTGAGCAACCAAACTGACAAGGCTCACAGTGAGCCCGTCCATGCTGTAGAGTTCATGTGCTTTGCCGTTGTCCTTGGTTTCTCAGTCCTCCTCCACCGTCAGCCGCATTCAGAGAGTCCGGTTTGGTCCCCTGTTCCATCATTCCCATTCCAACTGGACTTGGTGGTCTCCCGTTAGATCTGTCCCACCGTCTCAATGGGTAAACACACTCCTCACGGTCCTGACTTCCTTGCTCATGATCTCCCTCCTTTTGCTCCTCATCGGGACTTTGGGAGCTCAGTCCGGTGCTCCTATGTGGGGCTCTGTCATTTTCTCCATCCAATGCCAGGTGAAAGAACCATATTAAATGACATAAACATTTTAGCACACTACATTCCAAAAAACTTAAAAACTCACTTTAACTTTCAGCCTTTAAAAAATTCTTATTTTCTTCCTTTGTTGCTCAAAATACAAACATTGTTCCAGGGGCTAAACAAGGCCAGGAAGGCAGGGTGAATGATTTGGGGCTACTGAGCCAGCGAAGCGCCTCTCTGGAGCCATTTTGAGCTATCAGCCATCACCTGCTTTTCCATGTGGGGCACAGCCTGCATTCTAAAGCTACTTCCTCCTGTCACAATCACAGGATGAGAGGGAGACAAATGACGCGCACAATGACAAGATTTACAGATAAAATTTGGTGAGAATGTCTTCGCCCTATCATGCCTGGCAGCCCTTGGTGAATAGGCAACAGATTAGCCATCACAACACCTGGGGATTTTTGCAATTTCTCTAAACTTAGCCTTTCTTTGGCTGACAGTATTATCACAAACTTCTTACTCTCCTCTCACCCTAACAATCTCACTGTGTTGAGTTGTGGGAGCTGGGCAGAGCTCAGAACATACCTAAGTGAGAGATTTGCCCTCTTGAGGTCCAAACTCCTCAACCCATTTCCCAAGCAAGCTTGTGTTTGTCTCAACACTTTCATTATGAGATGTTAGAACGTTTAATAAGCCTAACTAAGATGTGTTCACCAATACACATTTGAAAGACTTTTCTGGGCCACGGTTTCCTGACTTCCTGGTGTGAAGAAATTGGTGAGCTCCCCACATATTCCTGCTTAAAAAATAAAATAAAGAAATTTAATGCCAGGTATATTACTCTAGTCCATATGAATGATATATAATTTGTTTGGGGATTAGGGGAAATGTAGGGTGTCGCTAAGATAATAGAATAATTTTTATCGAAACAGTGTGAGATTCTTGTCTTCACCTCTCTGCTATTGATTTCCAAAGCCTTCCAGCCTACACAGGCTTATGAAATCTCATCATCAACTCCTGTGTAAGGGTCTTCTCGAAATCCAAATCTGATGTCCATAATCTCAGGTCACAAAGCTGGTGAGCTGTGAAGCAGTGGCTACAATAAGATTAAGCACTAGTCATTTCCTTGTCTTTTATTGGGGTGGTAGGGAGGGGCAGATTTTTCTCTATGTATCCTTGAAAGTCACATTAAGCAAAAATGGAAGAAGTGTAGAAACTATTTTACATATAACTAATAATCATTAATGAAATTATTAACTGTCTAGTGTTGGCTGTGCATTACTTCAAACCAGGTTATCTAATTTATCTGATAAATTTATCTAATTAGCAATTTGCTATGAGTTACAAAGAAGAGAGACAACAAACACTCTCATGGAGCATTCACCAATGAAGCAGCTGTGTGAGTGTGGTCAAGACTTTGCATTAGGCACAACGCATGAGTTTGTAGCACTAAGAAGCCTGTTATTTCCAAGAAATGCACTTCCTGGAACTTATTCAAAGTTTTTCCCTTTTCTGCTTACTCTCCTGTGATAAATTATGTTTCTCAACTTAAAGGAAATGGCATTCTCCTGAAAATTTGACAAAGTACCTTATCACCAGCAACATTCTTTTAATGTACTCATCGCCGATACTATTAGCTTGAGAATAAATCACTTTGTACATCTCAGTGCATTTCATTTCTAAAGTTCCCTAGGATTTGTGAGTGCCTGCTGTGTCTAGGACATGATACTATAGTAGACAGACACTAGGAGACTTAGAAAAGGAGCGAGACATTCTCCAAGATTTAGATGACTCACCCCCAAATGGTTCTATACAGTACATAAACCAATAATCTAATAAGAATTCACAATCGAATCCATCTTCATCTCAGAAGATGTCTGATACTGCTTATTTCATGGGAGTCTCCAAACAGATGCAGTGTTGGGACTGTCAATTGATATTTATTCAGATGATATGCTGAAAATAATAAGCATGGTGGTCTATTTATTTGCCTATTTCCTGAGCAATTTTTCTTTTTCATTTTGTATTAATGTCAATTCTAAGATTAAAATTACTTTTTAATACAATTTCTTTGACTGAATCCTATGGGTGCATCAGTGAGTTTGATTTTTCCTAGATGGGAAGCTGCATTTGAGTATGTATATGAATGTGTTTATGAATACAAACTTTACTAAAAGCACCTGCTTGATCATGATTCTCTTAGTAAATTGTCTTGGCTTTACTAACCAATTATTATATTCAGTGTGTAGAAGCCCTGCAATGATACTGTTTTCCAAATGTAGGCCCTTTCTTCTTACTGTGATTTTATCCCTTTGAGCACTATGGAACTAAGTGAACATGCATTTCATATACTCCACATGAGAAGATATATCTACAACTTGCAGTTACAAAGCACTTTATAGTTTAGAGTTTACAAAGTTACTTTGGTATTGTAGCTTACACTCTCTTCCAAGAATAATTCTTTTTAATGAATTGTAGAATTATCTACATATACGTACATGAGTACGGTTCTCTACTTAGAAATCTTGTTATTTATATTATTGTTCTTTTTGTGCATATTGCACAATTAATCAGTTCCATATTCAAAGTAATGCCCCCATATCTCTCTATTCCTTTGCCCACTACTGTCTTTGTTAAACTTGTAACTATATCATACTAATGTTATCTTATAATGTTGTCATCAATAATTAGTCTCCATGACTTGACCTCCATATATGTCCAATTTTATTTTGTTAGCAAACAAGGTAATTTCTTTAAATACCAACCAGACTTTGCTGCTCCCTTTGAAAATAATATCCTAACTAGTGGTATTTCTCCAAAGAAGTTTAGAATTTCTCTGTCTTTCTTCTTTCTACATATATATATTCCCATGATAACAATTATGAAAAGATGCCTGCTGATTAGGTTGCATCATCTGAAATTGTAGCATCAATCAGTTTTGAAAAACAAAAGTAGGCTACTGTTGGAATTAAAACTAGCTACATAAGGGTTAGAAAAGTAGTTCATTAGGAGAATAATGGCTTGGCAGGCATGAGCCCCCAACTCAATACACACAAAATTAATCTAAACTAAGGGTATGTTTGCAGCATAAATTAGTTTATTACATAAATTAATAACTACAACAATAATAATCGACTTGATTTTGTTTTCTGCTTTTTTTTCACAAAAGTTTCATTCTTCCTAGATAAAACTTATTTGAGTCTAAGTTTATAACTTCATTTGGAAATCCTATCAGATTATATAAAATTCCAAGTGGGGCCTTTCCTATTCCCATTTTTTTCTAACCCTCTACAAAGAGGTTACATTATAGTTACCTTACCTTTATGTATTATAAGACAGTGCATAACTTTTAGAAGCCATTGAACAGGTTTAATTTGGTCACATGTGTATCCCAAGTGTTTAGATCATACAGCATGCCTTTCCCAAATAATTATTAAATAAAACATTAAGCAATTAATTGAAAATAATTCAAGAGGTATTTGTTTCTGTCATCTCAATGGGTTATCTCATTGTCTTACAATGATTTTCATCTCATTTTGTTATATGTGAGGCTGTTTTGAGAGAGACACATGAAAGTTTTCATAGGACTCTGTATACTGTTGAGATGCCTCTGTAGGTTTTTATGCTTACTTAAGAATAATAACATGCAGATGATGATGTAGACAGGCCAAATGTGATAATTTCTATTTGCATATGAGGACAGGAAGGCTTATGTAATGACATTATATTTTGGAGGAAACCACACTAATTTTGAAAAATTATTTAAGTTCCAAATCTTTTTTTAAATCTGGTAGTAAGTTTTCTTTCTATTGACCTGTATTAGTTTTCTATAAATCTTAAACATTAATTCTATGCTTAACAAATAGTTTGCAAAACAGTGTTCAATATTTTGTATATTGTATAACTGTTGGTTATGATAGCCTAGACGATACTGACTAGTGTAAGCCAGATGATGTTACTTTCATAAAAGAAATGCATGTATAAGTATACGTATATGTTTGTATGCTAATATTAAGGTTAACAAAATTTATGCAAATATCAATATAACATTTACAAACCAAACTGCATTGAAAGATAACATACACTATAGACCAGTGTGGTGTATTTCAGTCATACACTGGAAGTTATTATACATATGTCAATGAAGAGTATATCACTTCAATAGGCAGTCAGAGAAAATGCAAATGATTATATGAATTGATTCATAAAATTCAACTCATCTAGTGATATTCAGCATCCTCTCTTAATAGAAACTGTTGACAATGTAATTATAGGAAGAAAGTGATTCAATATAGGAAAGAGCATTTGTGAAAAATCTATAGCTAGTACAATAATAAATGGGAAGACACTGAGAGCCTTCCATCTAAGATATGGTGCAAGGCTTTGTTGCCTAGTCTGGCCACTGCAAAATACACAGTATTGGAAGCACTATAAAGAGTAGGAAATAAAACAAAAGTTATCTAGATCAGAAAGAAACAAAGAAGTAATATTATATCTATTAGCAAATTACATGATGTTGTATATATCAAAACTGAAAGAACCCATTCAATAGTTAGATATACCAAATGAGTATTTAATTAATGATGTCACTGAACAGAAATAAAAAAAGCAGCATTATTCATAGTAGTATATGTAATGCACATTTTCTCTCTTGCCTGCCAGCTCCTGAGTAACCACACCAGGGCTTAATATTAGTTATAAACTGTTTAGCCTATCAGCTAAAAATTATGATTAACTATCTCTTACAACTTAAATTAACCAATTTCTATTATTTTATATTTTACAAAAATGCTAGTGGCTTGTTATCTCCCATCTTGCTTCTCTGGCAGTACTAAAGGATCTCTTGAATCTACCTTCCTCCTCTCTGTAGTTAAGTTGGCTTTCCTAACTAGTTATATTCTACCCTATCATAGGCCAAATTAGCTTTATTTATTAAGCAATAAAAGCAACACATATTCAGAAGGACATCCTACCCTACATCAATTATAAGTATTATATTCTTAGAAATAAAATTTGCAAAGAAAGTGAAAAATATTTATACATTGAAAACTATATTTAAGAGATAGATGAGAACATTAAATAAATGGAAAGATATTTTTGCTCATATTTTTGAGCAAAATATTTAATCCAAAAATATTAATTCAATAAATATTTTTGAATTAAGAATGAACATTGCTAAGATTACTTCTTGTTTAGATCAATGTATAGATCTTATGATAGCTTATCCATTTCTTAGACTAATATACCTTGAATCTTAAATTCTGAGAATCTGAAAAAGACACTGCTCAGTTGAAACATTTCTGATGGATTCAGGGTAAGAATAAGCAAAATCAAAACCAAGTGGGGAGCATCATAGTTCCTGATTTATAACAAAGCTGTAATGATTACAATGATATGGAATAAAAACAGAAGCATAGGCTGGTAAACTCAAAATAGACAAATGACAAAACCCTACATAGGAAACCCTAAAATTCCCAGAGAAAAATAAGTTTTCACCTTTTTGCCTCTGTTTTAGGCAGTTGTAATGGACAATCATATGCAAATTTGTAATTAACCTGACCTGAACTAATTTTGTAATTAATACATTCATTTATTTATTTAACAAAATTTACCATAGCTTAGATCATGCTGTGGAAACTAAAGAAGCAACAGGAATGAAGGGTAGACCTAGGGTGCTCATGCTCTAGCAGAGGCACGGAGTAGGTAAAGAGTTATCTTGCTGCAGGGTTATATTCAGTTTGGGTACTGTGTGTAAAGATTAGGCACAGAAAGAAAACACTTAGGGTGGAATAAATGGGCATACTTTTCAGAGCTTTGAGAACATCACATGACAAAGAATATCACTAAGCAGAATGCTAAAGTTGGGCAGAAAAAAATGGAGCCTGGAAAAATACTGAATGGATGGAAGGAGGAATAGGAGAGGGTATCATTGTAAGGATTCTGAGGCTCTGAAGAGCACGATTTGAAGGACTTTCCCAAGAAGCAGGTTAACTCCAACTCAAGGGCACTGACCCTGACGTTCCCCTTGGGACTCTGCTCATCCATGACACAACACACCTTGTATGAAGAGAGGTAGACCTCCTTATTCTTCATTGATCATGAGAGGACAGTACCTTCTCCTTTGTGTGTCATGGGATCTTTGATAATAAAATGATATACTGGTATATTCTCCCTCAAAATAAGAGACACACAAATATAACTAATGAAATATAAAATTAAAATAACGATGACAATTATATATAATTGATATATAATTATACAATTATATTAATCCTTTCTCATTTCTTTTTTTTTTTCTTCTAGGTAAGTGAATCCAAATGTTACTACCCACACAGCAATGATTACTTCACAGCTTCAGCACACAGTGACTACACCATAGAATATACAAGGTGATATTCTGGTATCTTCCAAACCCTCTGCTAAATAAGAGTGAAAAAATTATCTGTGGTTAAGAGATGTTTACATGTTTTTTTTTCTCTAAATAATGTTTGTTGCACTCTTCTTTAAGGTAAGTGAGACTATTCAAATCTTATCTTGCACAAAAAAAAAAAAACCCACTAAGAGAATGTGAACCGTCAGGCAATCTTAAGAATAAATATCCGTAGACACGATCGCCGGGCAAAAATTGGGAACTTGAGGGTGAGGCGAGACGGGGCCTTTTAACAATCTGAAATCTTTTTAATGCATCTTTCCCTTATTTGATCGTCATTAAATGCATTGGAAGGATTACTCAAATCTTGCTTTTTATCCTTTGAATAGCAGCTTTCTTTGCCTACTGATATTTGTTTCATTTTCACTTTCTTTTCAAAACA
Organism: Arvicola amphibius; assembly: GCF_903992535.2. Classification (NCBI taxonomy): domain Eukaryota; kingdom Metazoa; phylum Chordata; class Mammalia; order Rodentia; family Cricetidae; genus Arvicola; species Arvicola amphibius. The sequence goes on from NC_052056.1 coordinate 41,618,098, forward strand.
TAGATTCAAAACTGAATTTTGTATGATTTGGGTGTATTTTGGAATCTAGGGGATAAAAATGGATGGCTTCATTTTTGTGTATCTAATTTAATTGGATAGAGGTTGGTGTTTTAATCTTGAAGAAAATTAGTTCTTCGAAGTGCAGTGTGGAGTAGGATTTAGTTGGCAAGAGAAGCGATAAATGGACAATGAGGGGAAAAGAACACTTGGAGTTGTTAAATATTCACAATGAGACTGCTCCTACAAAATTGGCGGTGAATCTTCCTGGTCACTGTGCAGGAGGTGTCTACCCTCTTGGCCTCTTGTACTTATCTTTTCTTCAGTTCCTTGCTCTGCTTGCCAAAGTCAGTTTTTCTCCTCCGTTCGACATCAACCTTGCTGATTTTGGCTGTTTGCATTTGCTGTGGGCATTTCAGATGTTCCAATGAACTAACTTGTGTGTCACTTGCTTGTAATTTGGTACAGGCACCCCTGCCTTCAACAGAGAGGTGACACACCTCCTTATTCATAGTAATTATCCTCACTGATGAAGCTCATCAAGCCAGTCCCTCTGCTCACCTGATGAGGACAGATTTTTCTGAGGTGCTGCTGATTCCCTGTTTGAGTTTCTGTCATCAATGCCCATGTGTGAAATTATTAATTACAGAGCACAATAGAATGTTCTCACAGTAAAAGCCTGAACAGCTTTCCTTGAAGGTCACAGTTGGAACTTGCCTTCTGTGATACATTATTATATACTAAACATTTCATTTTGCTTCACTGTTAATTGAGTGCCTCATCCAGTGATTTACTACTGTGTGTCATATGGGTCTTGGTATATACAAAAAAGGTAAGAAGGATTGTATTGCTATACTCTCTCTCTCTCTCTCTCTCTCTCTCTCTCTCTCTCTCTGTCTCTCTTTCTCTCTCTCTCTGTCTTGCTCCAGGGAAAATAAATGAATACATATTTAGTTGCATAGAGTAACCACCAAATTTTGAATTTGTTTCAGTTCTCCTATAGTGCCGTGGCTTTTTTTGTGTAATGTATGTTTATATACTCTGTGAAGAAAACACTAACATTGGAGTTAGAAATCTGTCATATAGCTGCTTGTGAAATGAGTCCACTATTCATTTCTGTTCATTCTTAATTATTTTATATATATGTATATATATAAACATATGTATACATACATGCATATAAATGGTTGTAATTATAATTACTTGCTCAAGTTATGTTGAGTATGTGAGATGTGTGTTCTAGCCTTATTAATATTTTGGAGAATCAAATACAAATGTGCATTGCTACAGGGAAAAACAATGTGATAATGTCTATGAAATGTTCAATAAATAGATATTTAATGATAGGTTATCTGAAAAAGAGGGACGATGAGGAAAGGAAATGCATGATAAACACCATAACATGGGTTATAGCAATGATGTTCTGAACCCTAAAAATCAATGACAGACTCTTTTTAAGTATGTGTGTGTGTGTGTGTGTGTGTGTGTGTGTGTGTGTGTGTGTGGTTTACTATTTCTAAATAAATGTGGATAATCTCCTTATAGACAATTACCTTTGACAACCTCCTGGGGTAGGTTATCACCATATTGATCAAGATATAAGGTAGTTGTATTATTACATGTTAGTAATGGAATCTCATTGAAAATACCCAATTATAGGTCAATGATGGCCACATTTATGGTGGTCTAATAAAGCATTTCTGAAGTTTACCCAGTGGCAAACTTACATCAGTGCCTTGGTTCCTTCACAGCATTTGAAGTGCTTTGCCTGTGTTGCTTTCATTTTATCTCCACAACAAATGTTTGAGTTAGATACTTCCCTTTGTTTATCAGAAGGGAAACATAGCAGCAAACATTTGTACAATAATAATCAAATATTTGATTTCCAGCCTCTACTTTAACCTAACATGAATATTTATCTTCAATGGAATGATCTGACATTTTCTTACCTTTGAGTCACCTATTTGCTGGAAACATTTTTACACAGTAATTACCATTACAACTATTGTTTTAAATACTTTCTAAGCATTTCGTCCCCATATGAAATATTTAAATTATGACAATTAAGTCCTGCACTAATAGCTCAAAGACACTACAATGTGCTTTAAAGGAATGACATTTCAAGAGGTCATTGCAAGAGAAGTGACTCACTGATTAAGAATGGCCATGTGCTGCTCTTTCAGTAGACTTAGTTCTATTCCTAAACCCAAATCTAGGTACTTAAAATCACGTGGAACTCTAGTTCCACCTTTCAGAAATCTTCTCTGAATTCCAGGAAAATACACACACACACACACACACACACATGCATACGAGCATGCATGCACGCACACACGCACAGTATACACACGTACATTTTAAAACATTGTGACTGTACATCTATAAATATGATCTAGTTAAAAATTATTGGTCTAGCTGTTACAAAGACAGGTCTTTCCTGTGACTCAAGAACACTTTGTCATCAACAATATCACACTATTTACTTAACAGTACTCTCATAACTACTTTGTAATAGCTACAATGTTAAATGTGCTATGGCAACCTCTATGTTTCAGTGAAAAGTTCCATAGAAGATCATCCAGGCTGGAACTGTGTCTTTTACAGCACAACTCTTTGGGCAATAACCAGGCTGAATACAGGACAGCAATAGAAAGAACAACTCCATCTCATATAGGTGTTGACCAGTCAATTACGCAAAGCAAGCTTCTGTCCACAAACCATGTAGTGCTGTTAATTCTGTATAGACTGGAGTGGCTTTTCGTGTCTCTGCTGAGCTATCATAATTTCGGTGAATCTCAGTATCGAGTCATCCGTCTTCTACAGAAATCCAGAATGTCTGTGTAGCAGAGACTGCTTCAAAAATATTACTGTATTCAATATCACCCAAGAGAATTTCTAAATCCTCACCCTCTTCATTCTTTTGATTATATTTTCAAAGAGACTGAATCTGAATTTATAAGACACGCTTCTCTCAAATACAATTCTCTAGTTAATGCTTGCACACCTCTGAGTGGTATCCTCTGAGTATCAGGCTTTGATACGTCTTAACATCTTGCTATTCCTTTTCACATCTATTGGAATGTCTGTATAATCATTTCTCAAAATGGATTCTGATCGGGTCATGGACAGTTGGATATAAATGCCCTACATGTGCGGGTGAGGTGAGAAGACAGGGGTCACTTCACTGGAACGGAGCGATAAGAACAAGGCTACCTAATGAGGTGGGAAGCATTCTACAGTTTCCCTTGGGGCCAACTATGTATGGTTTCTGTTACACATTCCTTCATGTTGAGTAAAACAGAAAGATTCTGGTGATAATGATCTGATTTCAGAAAGTACATATATTATGGAATCATCTGCTGTGAGTTAACTGTATTGATTGCTTTCGGTAAAATATGTAGTGGGCTAGTAACATGTCTTAGTATACGTTCTACTTTCTTGCTAAATTGGATCTATTTTTCTCAATTCTATTAGCTTTTCAGGAAGGTAGAAATAGGGATAGAACAAAACAGATAGCAGGGAAGTGAGTTCACTTGCGTTCATTGTTTTAAGATTGAGAACAAAGCCAACAATATAGCACAAAATTTTTTTCATAAGTGGAGAGTTGTAGACACACATGTGCGACTTTTGAGAATTTTTCTCTTTTTCTATTAATGGAGTGTGAAAGATAATTTGTAGACCCCTATTTCTATAACCACAGGAGGAAAAGTTCCTAAATCTGCAGATGTTTAAAATGCAGTGCTTTCAAGGAATATAGAAGGAAAGAGAAATTTTTCCATGACCACATGTCCCTATGAAATAGAGTAATGAACATGTAAACATTCATGGAATTTTTTCTATTAATCTTCTAAATTTTAAGTTTATTTTTGAATACCATTTTACATATAGATACTTATATACAAAAGTTCCTCTATCCAGTCATGAGAATATTCACAGGCAGGATGTATATTTTATTGATACAATAATGAAGTCTATAAAGGTATATTCCAGTTGTATCTTTCAACTAGGGATCCAGGTCTGCATATGATATTCCTGGTGTTCTCTAAGAAAATTCAAATTCAGTTAGTGAATACATCACCTCTCCAATGGTGGGTCATGTGGCTCTTCCTTAGCTGAGGATGGTCTTTCACCCTAACCCCAACAAAGGGTCCATGATAGTGACTGGAGATGATATCCACATATGTGATACATTTAGATGGCTATAATTCGTATTTTTCATGGAAATCACTGAGATTATTCTCTAGAAAATCATAAATGCTCAAAAATATTATTTTGTAATTGGCCTCTACACAATTCTCAAAGAAGTTTTCGCCTCCTTGCTGGGGCTCTCTTCTGACCAGGTGTAGAACTAACATCATCTTTCAGAAGGAAGAGTATTTCCTCTGGAACCTTTCTGCTGATGACAGTGGCGATGGCGCTATAGATTAATTACGGAGCTTTGCTTCTGTGAGGCACCACATTTTTAACATCCATATTTCTTCCTGAAGGAAAAGAAATATTTTTGACTTGAGTTTTTAAACTATAATATTTAACTGCTGGTCTGTGCAATTAATCAAGTGTTTCCATAATCTGGTTACTCTCTTGGACTTGTAGAATTTCAAATTAGTACGGCTAGAATTGTAAATTACTTCTGCATTTCCAAGCCAAGTCACATGGGGGAAAAGCAAGTAGGAATAAAATAAAGGAATAACATAGACTGCAGAGGGATAAGAATGGCATGTACAGTTCCAAACTGCTTCCATCACTTGGCTATTTCAGGTCTGGGAGTTTAATCTGAACAATTATAATTGTAACTGCACATCAAAGCAAAGATATCTTGAACAAGTGAGAAACCCAGGCCATCTGAAATCAAACTTCAGTCTTGTTGCTTCACACAGACTCTTCATGAAGTGAGCACTTGGCCTATATCTGAACTCATTCATATGCAAGACTGTCTCCATTACTCTACTTTATAGGGACATGCGATCCTTGAAATACTTATCGCTCCTTCTATATTCCTCAAAAACATTGCATTTATATGTGGATGACCATACCATAATGCTCCCCATTTTAGATCTATGTTGCTCTCTGCAAGAGACCTGATTGTTCTGCTCCTGTGTGCAGATCATCAATCTTAGCTTTATGAATCTATTCTGAGTTTCCATAGTATTTCTTATTGATTTTTTTCCACTGTCCTGCATCATTTGCCAAATGAGTTAACTAATATCCCTAATTCTCAGTGTGTTATCTAGTTAGCTAGTACGAATTTAGGAGCAATATTATGAACACAGCGGCCAAGACCATGATGGGGAACCCAGAGAAACAGCTGACTCGAGCTAGCGGGAGTTCACTGATCCCAGATTGGCAACTGGAGAACCAGCATAAGACTGAACTAAGGCCTCTGAATGAGGGTGACAGGTGTGTGGCATGGCAGTTTGTGAGACACTAGCAGTGGAACCAGTAATTATCCATAGTGCATGATCTGGCTCTTTGCAGCCCATTCCCTGTGGAGGGATAATTTGCTCAGCCTACATACAGAGCGGAGGACCTTGGTCCTGCTACAAGTGATGTGACAGACATTGTTGACACCCTGTGGGAGGCCTCCCCCTCTCTGAGGAGTGGATAGTGGATGGGGTGATGAAAAGGTGGGAGGAGTGGGAGGGTGGAAGGGAGAGGGAACTGGGATTGGTATGTAAAATAAAACAGTTTTGAACATAAAGATTTTTTTTGTGAACCACAAAATAGGTCAACTAATTTTCCTACCCTACAGAAGGGCACAATCTTAACATTTTATGGGGGTAAGGGTTTCAGATGCTGTTTTGCTTTCCCCAGCAGTATTGGCTGAATTTGGATAGGACAATACTATCCTAAGAAAAATACCTTCAGATTTTTTTTCATAAAAGTGTATGACTCTACTTCTTTTCAGTTCATGTTAACATATTTATTCTGCTTATTTATTTTACTCCACATAGGCATTTATCATCTGAGAATTTCGGTTTGGACATTGATTTTAAATTACTTAATATCATAATTTTATTAAATTATAATATTAAATTACTTCTCAAGTTTATTTTAACTGGAAATGAATGAAATAAAGGAATGGAAATAAAACAAGAGAAATAGAGGAATAAAAGTAGAACGTTAGAAGCGAAAGAAGTATCCAATATGCATTTTATGTTACAAACGTGGCATAACATATTACTTAGAGACTAAAAGCAATCTGTTTGACATAGAATAAGTGACTTTTAAGTCTTTACCCAGTTAAATATAGTCTTGAAGTCTTTAAACATACAAACATTCTATTCTAAAACATAATACCAAGGTTTGACCATCCCTATTTCTATAATTAAAACAACTAGACTCAGGCATCATGTGTTTCTAAGAAATGAAATAATGAAAAGTCAAGTAACTGACTCAATATTCTCAGCTAAGAAATGGGTAGGCTGGGAGCTGATCTTTAGATAACATTGTTTTAGACTAAGGTTTTTCAACCTGTGGGGGTTGAATGACCTTTTCACAGGGGTCACCTAAAACCATCCTGCATATCAGATATTTACAATACAACTCATAACAGTAGCAAAATTACAGTTATGAAGTAGCAATGAAATTAATTCTATGGCTGGGGTCACAGAAACATGAGGAATTATATTAAAGGACTGCAGCTTTAGGAAGGCTGAAAATCACTGCTCTAGACTATTCAGAGAGTCACACTTCTGACCAATGGCTTAACATCAGCCCCTCTTCTAAATGTTTAATGCCACAAATATCTGAGTCTGGCCGATACTATTTTGTTATACAGGCAAAGAAACCAAAGAACATGCCTGCTTTTATTCATTTATGCTCACAAACCTATGTATTAAAGATGATAGGATTCAAATCCAGTCCTACTAATATCCTGGAAAGACAAGCCTTCCAAATGATTTGTTGTCTAGGAGCTATATAGGCCATACACATAGGTACTAAGCATACATAGTTCTCCCAAGTGTTTTAATATCAATTAGCAATATATGACTAGGAATAAAGTAGTGTAGTGCAATCTGACTACACAGAGTTCCGTAGCACACTCAGCGGCTGGGTGATCACGACTAAGTATTCTCTCAGAGAGTAGAGTTGCAAGGGACTGGCAATAGGCAGTTAAAAAATTCTAGAGAGAAAGTAAAAGGTTAAAGGCTGTTTATTTGTTCAGTCAAGCTGTCTAAAAGAGAGGAAACAGCTCTGGAGTTTGGGGAGTGGGGAATATCAAATTTGCTTGAACACTGAGAAAACAGTACTTGTCATTCTTGTGGTGACCATCTGCTTCCCTCCACCCTGTATTCCACTATGATATTATAAAGTTTTTTTCCACCTTCCTCTTGGGAAATACAGCCAGATATTAAATGATAATTCACGAACTTAAAAAAAAAAACAACAAAACTAGGACTTTCTATCGATTTCTTTCAACCAAAGGTTTTTTGCTTGACTGAAATCATCCCAAAATCTCACTGTCCTAACTCCTCTGCTCAGAGAGTGGCTTAGGTATGGCTAAGTCTTCTCTTGGTCAGCTTTGTGTTGAACTTTTCATTTTACATCAATTATCTTTCCATTGGCTCTAATGCCCTTCTTTCTTTGACCCCAGAACACAGGAAGTAAATTTGATTTTGTGGTTCTCATGAACCTCACATCTGATCTGTGTGTCTAGGAATCTACTCTTCATTAAATGTTCTATGCCACACGTTACCACAACTCGTTGAGGATAGGAACTCTTCTTTGTGAGTTGCGAAGTTTTATTTTCGAAATAATTGCAATAAAATATTCTAATGACTGCTACTCCAGTTTCATGAATGAAAGTGAACTTTCATTATTAAAATATAGGAATAGAATAATCCCAACATAAAGTGGAGCCCTTTACACCAAAAAAAATTCCCTTCAGGCAAGTTTTCTGAGGTTGTTTTTCTTTATCATACTAGGCCAGCATTTGAAAAATGCTAATATACCTAAGGGTATGCTGCTGACATATGTATAGCTTTCTTTAATCAATTATAAAATACCCCTAAGCAAAAGCCATTTCTTAAGAATCTGTGTTTGTTCTTGACACAGTCATATAGTTTGTATAGCTTGGAGCCATGGAGTCAGTCATTGATCATGAGTATTTAGAAGCAGTTTCCACCCTTATGTTTTAAGACTTCTTACACAGTCTTAGGGATATGGAATATCTTCTGTGGTTTACTTCGAGCACAGTGTTTCAGCATCTCTTAATCCATCCCTACTATACTTCAGCCCTTGGTTAGGCTTTTAGCTTACAAAGAACATTCAAGTGGTACCTTTGTTGCTAGTTTGCTTAAATTCACCTCTGGTCCCTACATGACCTTTGAAGCTCAATACTCACTGTGTCTGAATAACTCACAGCCAAATTGAGTCCTGCCTTAGCACTAGGTTCCTTTAGAATCGAAGGAAACCCTACGGTGCTTAGACCGTTGGTATTCGAGATCAGTGTTTATTTCTCAAGGAATCCTTAAGTAGACAGATACAGGATGTGCTTGAGGGATATCTAAAGACTGTTCCCACTATGTATCTGGTTCCCTAAACTGAGAATGTTTTTCATGTCTAGGTGCTTTTAGTGGAAGAGATTACAGAGAACCAAGAGTGTTACCTGGTAAATGCCCAGCCAATCTTAGTCTCCATTATGTGTGATTTTTTTCACTATTCTTTCACTATCTCTTCGCCTCCTGTATCTTTCCTCAGCTGCTCCACTTCCCTGACGTCTTTGAAGTCTATTATTTTAGACATAAGAACGCAGGGTTCAGTCACTTCCAATGAAGCTATATCTGACCACAGTTACTTCCTCATCACCCCATCCTCTCTCCATTTGGTAACTGGATTTCCTCGTTGACGGAAGAAACCATCTTATACAAATGTTTGTTGAGTCTTCCAAATAGAATTTAAATTCACAAGCAAGGCACTTAACTGATATGATTTTATTCTTAGCATATTGAACAGTATCTAGCAGCAGATCTGTCACCAATAACATGATTAATGGAATGCGTTTATCAGAGGCAATTAGCAAATGTAGCCCATTCTTCCTCAGAATATCCCATCGCCTTATAGGACACTATATACTCTTGTTACCAGAATCTACCTGAAACTATTTACAAGTACTGTAAGTGGTTCAAAACTTGTGTTCGAAACTCACCTGTCCCATTTCGGCATTGGCATATATTAGCAGTGGTCAGAGTGATAAGAATCACTTGTTTCCCTGTAATGACCCTAGATGCAGTTCTCCTTTGCTGCCAGCAGGGGTCTCAGAAAACCTTTTACCCACTGCAATGTCTACTTAGAATTGCTGGGTTGTTGGCTTTATCGTTCAAAGAATGGGAAACACAAATATTCTGGAGTGTAGCATGAATAGTAAAAACTCAGAGACAGATATTTGGGTTCAAACTGAAAGATCAAAGAAGCAAAGCAGTCAACCACTAGAGAGCTCTTACCTCTACAAAATTGAAATATCTACAAAAAATTTACCTCTACAAAATATCACTATCCTGGAGTTTATTAATTCTGCTTAAACCACCCCACCTATTTTAAATGACATATCCATTTTTGCTTATAAACATTGATATTTAAAGTTCAACAATTATCTAGAACTAGGCTGGAGGGTGTAGAGGATCCTCAGGAGCACCAGAATACCATGTTTAGAAACGGAACGGATGGATTTCTGTTACCAGTTAGTGTTCACAAAATTGATGTCCCTAGCATATTTCCCTTCTTTCAACAAATCTGAGGAATTGTATGAAAGTATGTGAACTGTACGAAAACAGCCTGTTTCTCTTTAGCTTATGTCTTTCTAAATTATTGAAATGCAGGCTGCATTTGCTTGGCTCTTTTTAGTTCACTAGAAACAGAACTTGCAAGGTACACTAATAGCCTCCTCCTGCCCCTCACAATCATAGTCCTTACTTAGAAAGGGCAGCAGAATTGGCCCAGCGGCATCTTAACAGCCCTTCTTCTATACCATCTGGGTGTTGATATCACCCATGCCTCCTCAGTTCTTGATCAAGGAAGAAGAAACAAGCTCCCTGCCCAACTACCTCCTTCTGACTCTCTTCCAGTGTATCTCATATTTGATTGCCAGTCATCTCTAGGACCCTTTTTTTTATTTATTTTTTTAATTTTTATTTTTTATTTTATTTTTTATATTTTATTATTTTTTATTTTTATTTATTGTTTTTTTTCTTTGTTTATGAGAGAGGGTTTCCCTGTATAACAGCTATGACTCACTCTGGAACTCACTCTACAGTCCAGACTGACCTCAAACTCACAGAGTTCTGCCTACCTCTGCCTCCCAAATGCAGTGATTAAAGTCCTGCACCACCACTGCCTGGATTTTTTTTTTTTTTTTTTTTGCTTTTTATTTTCTCCTTCCTCCTCTACTCTCAGTTACTACCCACCCCACCTCAACCCCATCTCCCCTCTGCCTCTGCCTCTCTTCATTCTTCTGTTTCTATGCAGAAAAAGACAGGCCTCCTTTGTATAGTGAAAAAAACATGATATATCAAGTTGCCTTAAGACTTAGTTAGCACTTCACCTTGTATCAAGGTTGAGCTAGGAAATCCAGTATGAGAAACAGGGTCCCAAAAGCCTGCAAAAAAGACAGAGAAAGCTCCTGCCCCCATTGTTAGGCAGAAGGCCTAGGTCAAGCCCATGCAGGCTCCCTGGTTATTGGTTCAATCAAAGTGAAATTCCTTTTTTAAAAAATGTCATCTAGAAGAGATCTTTTTATTTTTTTTATTCATTTTACATACCAGCCATAATCCCCCCATCCCTCCTCTCATCCCTCCCTTACCTCATCCCACTACCCCAATCCACTCCTGCAAAAGGGTAAGGCTTCCCATGGCAAGTCTACAAAGTCTGGTATATTTAGTTGAGGCAAGACCAAGGTCCTCCCTCCCCCGCTGTGGAGCCTGCCTGAGAAAGAAAAAAGTGAGATTCTTAATGCAGCCCAATTACTAAAACTATCTCAAGTACAAATGTAAAGAGATAAATAGACCCTTCACCCCTTGTAAGAAGAGGACACCATGGTAGGAGAGGGAGGGAAAAACACCACAGAGAATGGAGCAAAGCATGACTATTCTAAATTTTTCCTTCTTTGAGAGGAGATTGGCATAGACTAGTGTCTACCCTACATTTGAAAAGTCAGTTGTCACAGAAAAGAATTGTAGCAGCAGTTCTGAATGACCTTCCCTTTTCTTTTCTGATACTATGTGCTCATTCTCCTTCCTAAGGTCTTATTTTGTTTGCATTCCTCAAAGTGACTCTATCTAGTCAAATTTTTACCACACTCATTTGTCACAAAATCTCAAATATTTATATTATTTATACATGTGTTAGGCAACTTTTTATTACCTTTCCCAGGAAACTGAAAATGTATGGATTTGCTATTTTTTTCCCATTAAGTGCCCATAGCTCAGATTGGTACTTGACACATAGCGGGCACTTATGAAATGCTAGTCATGAGTGTAGTAAAAATAAAAGACCTATAAAGAGTTCAAACTTAGTACCTTTTGCAGATATGTAAAGAAAATCAAATTTAGATATAATCTATTCATGCCCTGAAGTAAAATAATTCAAAATACTTACACAGAGCTATAGAGTATAGTAAAATTATGGACAATATATAGACAAATATTTTCAATATAATTGTTGCAATTATTTTCTGGTTCATGACTCCATAGTTCCCAGAAGTAGAAATACTGAAAAAGAGGCATAAGTCAAAAATGAAATGCCTCTGGGGTGTTGGAACTGATATTAGAAGATACTTAGAATGATTTTGTCTTATAAGTGTAACATTCTTATCTTTATAATAATACTCTTACTAATGTATAAAATCTGTCATCATTGACAGCATCCTTGGAATCATGAATATGTATTAATCGCTTGGAAAGGAGTGTGGTCTAGAGGCATGCCTTGCCTGTATGCAAATGTGAGCGCGCTATAACAGTGACATTTGTGTGGGTGACAAGGTGAATTTCTATGAGCCAGCCAATGTCCATCAGCAATTAACATGTCAGTAGATCATGCCTATGCTGATGCTTTAGTCTCAGTAAATGGGTTGTCACATTATGTGGTGGTGTTATTGAGCTAGCCATGCTATACTATGTACCAGAGCTATTGGTTATAAGGGCAAATACAGTTGTACATCAAACATGTGTATTCTTATTTGTTTCCAAGAAAAATTCCTGATTTCTGCTCCCTTGTGGTAGAGAAAAATGTAAGCTCAACTAAGACACGGACTGTCTATTTCTGTAATCTGCCTACAGCCCATTCAACACAGTCGCTGGCATCCATAAACGCTGACTGTATCCTCATTCAGGGCTCCTTGATCAGCTGTGATTAGGAGGCTGCAACACGGGCTTTAGATTTCAATTCACTTTGATCCCACAAACATGTCTACATGTTACAGCATGGAATATTACACAAGTCGGAGGTAGTAAAATCCTAGACTTTATGAATTACAGGTTATCTTCACCATCTAAGTTCAAATATGACATCAGAGACAAAGAAGAGTAGGGTACTGTAGTCAGCTTTACCTGTGCATGCAATTTACATAATCCCCAGTTGGATCGCTTACAGGCATGAGGCTGAGGAGGTATTTTTAGCCTCTCTAGGCCTCAGTAAGCTCCTCTGTAAATGGAAAAACTATTGATACTATATATAATGGTTTAAGTGTGAAGACTTTATCCCAGTGGCTTTCATACAGCCAACAAATATTACCATCCTATACCTTATTCCAAAATATAGGATGATGTACTCTAACTTGTACAGGAAACACTTAAGCAATAGATAATAAACTTTCTTCTTAATGTGCAAATGGCTGTCTTTTGATAGATATGGGAATAACCTATAATTGGAGCCAACTGTCAGAGTTGAAATTATTTACAAAAACAAAGGGATCTTGCCTTTCTTTGACTGAGAGTATTCAATTCTGTAATTTCTGTAGAGAATTTTATTATACACTCCTCAAAAAGGTGAAAAACAGTCATAAGATATAAAGATGATGATTTTATCAGCCAAGCAAAATTGTTTTGCACGAAAAACACCATAAAACATCTCAACCACTATGTTATGATTTGTTCTAAGAAGACTATATTTTAGCTTTATTTGGCACAGAACCCTACAAGTGCCCATGAAGGCAATTGGTCAAGTTTTTTCAAGTTTTATTCTGCTCATAAAATTTTCATAGTAATATAAATTCAAAAATGAGAAAATCAAACAATTACCTTTTTATTTTTAATAATTTCTTATATCTTGTCATATGTAATTACTTTAAAACCCTTTATTTCTCTATCTAGCTTCTCCATATACTCCTCATATCTCTCTTTCAAAATCATGGCCACTTTTGTCATTAATTGTTGTTTGTGTGAATATTTGCTATCTACCATTTTTATAATATATTTGTTTTCTCTGTCTTCTTCTGGCCCTGATTCTATTATGTTTTTACTATATGTCTATGGCTAATATCTAGTTATGAGTTACTTACAAATATTCTTTCCATTAAATATATATGCTGATAATTTTATTCAATATCCTTTGATGTCGGACATATAAACGTATTCTTTCTATTTTCATAAAGTAGCATTGTAAATATTTTCTTTGAAAAATCAACATCTTTTTGTGAGTTTGTTTCAGTGTGCTTCTCATACAATGAACTTCTAGATTTTGTAGATCTTGGTCAAGAGACTGGAAGTTCTTCTTGCAAAGGGTAGTGCCCAGTTTCAGTAGCAATTCACAACTGTTTCAGATTTAAGAGTTTGATTTTCTTAATATTTAGAGGAGGGTGACAATTATTTCTCATTTTCTGTATTGTAACTGGTATCTCTGTAATATCAAGCACAGACTGAAATCCCTGACATACATTTTTCATCTTACTTTTAACTTTTCTCAGAGACATTCACTATTTTTTCACAAACCTTTGTGCACTTACCTATTACCATTTTGACTTCATTTTTAATATGGGCAAGATTGTATATTAAACAATATAAAGGCAATTTTTGCACATATTCTTTCTTCCATTTCCTAAATATTTTAATTAATTTCTTCTTCTCTCATAGACCACTACACAACCACAGTTTCCCCTCCCTTCTCTCCTCCTAGTTTCTCTGCCTCTACCTCCCCTCTACCCCAGAAAAGAGTAGGCCTACCAGGGATATTAACCAAACACGTCATATCAAGACACAAAAGGCTAGGCACATAGCCTCATATAGAAGCTGGACTAGGCCCCCTAGTGGGATGAAGAGTCCCCATAGCAGACTAGAGTCAGAGACAGCTCCAGCTCCCATTGATAGGAGTCCCAGAAGAACACTAGGTACACAAACATAGCATATATGCAGAGGATCTATGACAGACACGCAGAGGCTCTATGATTGTCACTGAAGTCTTTGTGAACTCTTAAGACCCCTGGTTAGTTGATTCTGTGGGGCCCATTCTCTTGGTGTTCCTGAGCCTCTGGTCCCTCCCTCTCTGGAGGACTCCCTAGCTCTGCACAATGTTTGGCTGTGGGGCTTTGCCTCTGCTTCTATTGGTTGTTGGGCAAAGTCTTTCAGGTCTCTTTGATGACAATTCTGCTAAGTTCTGATCCTAGAACACTCTACAGGAAGGACACATTTTAATTTCATGAGGTCCCATTTATTATTTGTTGATCTTAGTGCTTGTGCTATTATTGTTCTGCTCAGGAAGTTTTTTCCTGTTACAATGTGTTCAAGGCTATTCCCCAATTTCTTTTCTATCAGATTTGGTGTGGTTTTTGTTGAGGCCTTTGATTCACTTGAACTTGTGTTTTATACAAGGTGATATATATGGACCTCTTTGCATTCTTCCAAATACCAACATCCAGTTAGCTCAGCACTAGTTGTTGAGGATATTCTTTTTTATATTATATATTTCTCTTTTTTCGTCAAAAATTAGGTGTCCATATGTGTGTGGATTTATATCTGGTACTTTTATCCAATTGCATTGATCCATCTGTCTCTTTTTATGCCAATCCCATATTTTTTTTTATTGCCACAGCCCTGTAGTTCAGGTTAAAATCAGGGATGGTGATACCTCCAGAACTTTTTTATTGGTAAGGACTGTTTCAGGTATTCTGGAATTTTTGTTTTTTCATATGAAATTTGGTATTACCCTTCCAATGTTTGTAAAGAATTTTGTTAGAATCAGAAGGGGTTGTGTTGAATCTGTAGATTCCTTTTGGTAGGATAGCCTTTTTTTTTTTTTTTTACTGTAAATTGTACTGAACCTACTGAACCATGAGCATGGGAGATCTTTCACTGTTTTGATAATTTCTTTAATTTCTTGCTTCAAAGGCTTGAAGTTATTGTCATACAAGTATTTCACTTTCTGAGTTAGAGTTAGCTTATGATATTTTACATTATTTGTGGCTACTCTGAAAGATGTTTCTAGGATTTCTTTCTTAGCCTATTTGTCAATCATGTATAAGAAGATTATTGTTTGTTTGTTTGTTTTGTTTTGTTGTTGTTGTTAATCATGTATTCATCCACATTTCTGAAGGTGTTTTTCAGCTGTAGGATTTCCCTAGAAGAGTTTTGGGGATATCTTGTGTATACTATCATATCATCCGCAAATACCAATACTTTGACTTCTTCCTTCCCCGTCTGTACCCTTCTCCCTCAGTTGTCCTTTCGTCCTGACTGTAATGTAAATGTTCCACCTTGAAGAAATATGAAGGAACAAACAGTCCTGACTTGTTCCTGATTTTTAATAAAATTGCTTTGAATTCCTCTCTATTTATGGCAATAAGTTTGCTGTAAATTCTCTTTATTATGTTAAATTATGTCCCTTGGTTCCAAGATCTCTCCAAGATATTTTACCATGAAGGTGTGTTGGATTCCATCAAAGGCTTTTTCAACATCTAAGGAGATGATCATGTGGTTTTGCCTTTCCGTTTGTTTATATAGTGCATTACATTGACAGATCATCATATGTTGGACATCCCTAACCCTGTCTTCCATTTTATACTTCCTTTTGTCTTGTTTCGAAATGAAGTTGTATATACAAAACTGGCTGAACTTTTCCTTTGTGTCCTTGGAGGCTCTAGAAGCTGAATAGAACCTCTGTTAACACTCTACATCATATTTGTTCCCCGATGTCTATTTTATTTTACATTATTTTTTGCCTTAAATAAGTTGACTTCACAGAGCGCATACATCTTCTCTTTTGAATAAAATGCTAAGCTGTATTCCTGGAATCATTTGTTAATTACATTCCCCTACTCTATTGTTCTGTTATGCTTATTTCTTATGAATTACTTTCTTTTAAATAATTGGATCTTTTTTTTTACAAGCCTTTTAAAAATAGAGTTTGCCCTATATAAAATAACGACAACTGGACATTGCCCTGAGAGGTTGATTGAATGCTTCTCCACGGCATCTTCTCCATGGCAGGTTGTTAACATTTGAATGTTTTATAGAAGTGCATTCTCTAAAAAATGTTGTTGAGTGCACTGGAAACCTTTTAAAATGTCTGTAATTAGCTACTCTGGGAGAATGTTATAGGTTTTGATGGGCCCCTCAGTGGCAGTTCCAGTGGCCTATCCCGTTGACTGACAAAAGATTGTAGGGGAATATTTAATGTTGTTTTAATTAACAACTCCTAAAAGAAAATGTCAATTATCTTCCATTAGCCTGAGGCCTTATCTTTCCAAATTTTCCCTTACCCTCTTTAAAATGATACACAGAAAATTATTTCTTTAATTCCCCTATGGAAATTCATCATCCTTTGGAAGAAAGACCAGTGTTTAGTTTTAATGTCCCGAGTTAATGATGATTTTAAGACTTAAAAAAAAGAAATGATATTGCCTTCAAAATATCTATCTGGAAATGATAGACATTTAATTTTGGCTGCTTGTTTCTCAGAAGGTGAAACTGAGAGATATAGCAAGTGTAGGACATAATTAAACATGGATGCATTTGTTGCATGTAGAAAATAACTGAGAATAAAGCTATCCATACAAAGAGATGGTACAGGGTCTTTTAGGCATGGGCTAAGTGATAGTGGATACTACAGCACTTGCCTAGTCTGTGTGGTCCTGGGTTCAACCAAAATCTCTCTCTCTCTCTCTCTCTCTCTCTCTCTCTCTCTCTCTCTCTCTCTCTCTCTCACACACACACACACACACACACACACACACACTACAGCATCAAAATATCATACTATAAATTGTGGACAAATAAACTCCAAGACAATATTTTTAAAAACATGGATTCTGAGAAGAAAGAGACTCTGAGCTCTTTATTTCTTTACTTAGCACATATGGATTAAGGTTTATAATTGAGCCCCTGTGGGCTTCAACTTTCATAGGTAAGGGGATGATGACCACAGGACTCATGTCGTTGGGTTATTATAGTGATGAAATGCAAAGCTTTCATTGCAGAAATGGTATCAATTATCATTGGCCAAGTACGCTTTAAGGCTTAGCTGAAAGAAAATAATTTAAGAAGGTATTTCAAGAAACAATACTTTTATTTCTGGGTGTTGGCTCAAGTTTATATCTCTGTTTATATATGAGAGACTACTCAAATATATCAGCCAGTTGAGAAAGAGTTACTAAACTGTTCATAAAAGCTAACTGATAATTTATGAGCTTATGGACATGGGTTACAGTATACCACTGATAGAGAATCATCAAGTTATGCTACCCAGCTGTCTTCACTGACATGTAGCTTCATGGTAGTTGTAATATCTAATGCTCATAATTTGTTGACTGTACACAAAAGCCAAGAAATTCTTGGGTGTACACAAAGCTTGTGTGTGTCTTAAAAGTCAGAAAGATGTTGATGCCTAGGACACCAGAGCAGACATTAAGCTTTAAAAGGACTCTTTAGCCTAAGGAAAATAAAGACTTTTTATTTGCTCTGAAAATGGAAGTGAAATTATTAAGTCCCTCTATAAACATGCAAATAAGCTGCATTCCTCTAATAATAGCTTGTACCATATGCATATTTTATATAGGTATCTACCATATCTCAAGCGCCGAGGAAATAACTTTTCATAGTTACCCACTAGAGACAGGGTCTTACTGTGCAGGAGAGGCTGACCTTGAATTTGTAATCTTTTCCCTTAGCATCCCTGATGCTAGATGGTAGAGGTGTACTATAATGCCCAGATGTCTATATTTACCCTAATATTTATCAGAACTAACCAACAGAATACATGATAGATTTCTCTTCTTAGTACTATTGTAATTAAGTCATGAAAAATTATTAATTTGCTCAAGTTGAGGTGTAAATTTAGCATCAATAGTACATCCTTAGGTGTATATAATAATATGGTATGACTAAATCCCATATACTTCTTGTCTCTTAGAGAGCCATCTCAGTTTTTGAGGTCTGAAGATCCCTGGAAATAGAGGCCCACATTAAAGATAAATAGGCTCCCTCTTACTCAGACTTCTCTGGAATAAATAAGCCCATTATAAAAGGCAAAAACCCAAACAAGCAAAGAAAAGTAACCTTCTCTTTTATCAAGCCCTGCCACAAAAAACAAAATCTGCCACTGTATATTTGGGAATTTCTAACGTGGCCATTAGCATACCTGTCTCCAGAAAGTATCTTTGCATCTAATCCATTCCAGATTGTGCTAAGAGCATATACTGCAAGGCATACCTTCTCTGCAGTGTTTGGTGGGCAGTACATATTCACTATGCATGCAATGCCCCACACTTGATTCTAGGTCTGATTTTTTTTTGCATCATTGAAAGCATTTTCTTTTCCTATATGAGGCCCATTTAGTCGTAAAGCAAGATTCAAAGGTTAGTATTCCATAAGTGTCCTGAACCCTTTCTCTGTTAATCCAGGCTTAATGAGGTACTGGATATAAGAGAGTGACCCCCACAGAACCAGTTTTATTAGGTTTGCCTCATCCAGAGCCCTGGCATCCCTAGAAGTCTCAGTAAGGTGAGAGACACTGAGAATTTCTTCCAACTCCATGCTCGAGATCTTGACAGGTTAAAGAATTTATTTCTGAAGCATTTTGGTAAATGCCTGAAAAGAAATTGCTATATATAATTCCATGGTGCAGATTGCTCTTCAAGTGGTTTCTTTCACGCTAACAGGTAAGGAGGAGCTGTTCCGGGGAAGAGATCAGCACTCTCACCACTGCTGAGCATCCTCCCAAACACTGGGGTTATGCACATGTGAGAGCATTGTCTCAGAATTATAAGTGATAACCTGACACTTGAGATATAGGAAAACATTATGAAAAAGAAAGGTTGCGTATAGTGATAATAATAATAATTACGTGTGTTACAGTGGATTAATGGTAGGAATATCTTAGGAGACAGGCTAGGAGCAGCCTCTGTTTCTCGAGGACTTACTGAATGTCAAGCCTCAGGGTAGGCTTTTCTCTCGTATTACATTCTTAATTAAAACAATAAAGAAATGGGAGTTAGAAAATTTGTGTAACTTGCCTTTTAGTTCATTTTGTCTTTTAATTAGGAAGTCAATGATTTGTATCAGATATGCTTGATAGTAAAACCTACTTCCTCCCTGACTTCCCTGGCTCACATAAAGAGCTCAGTAGCATAGGAAATGAGGAAGAGATGACTCAATTGCAATTTGAGAGTGTCATCAAATGCTTTAGCATCCAGAAGGGTGAATTGCAATCACTCTTCATCCAAAAGTTTATAAACCCGGAGAAACCGTGTCTATCTTACTCACCTGACAGTTCTGTTAATGCATTTGGAAAGGACTGTATCTGGAATGGTACATTGACCCGTCTTAAAAATAATGCTCAGCAGAGACATTTCACAATGGGATTGTGTGCATACACAGACACATACACACACACACTCACGCACATGCATGCATGCACATACACACACACACGCCATGCTCCTACACACCACACATATTTATTTATAATTGCTTTCTACTTATTCAAACCCAAAGCAAAAATGCTAATAACATAAAAACCCCCTTCAATCCTTGTAGCATTATTTCCAGGTTCAGTGGAACTCTAGGTTTGAGGAGGCACTGAAAGAAGGGAAAAGCCACCCTTCATGGATGCATGTGTCTCATCATCTTCCATAAAGTGGGACGAAAGAGTGAGAGGAACAGCTGCAAGAAAGAGCAGCTAAATGTCTCATTCCCAAACTAGAACATTACACCAATAACCCTGTGGAAACCCTGACCATTATTTTAACTAAGGTATTTTTAAATTTAAAAAATAACTTTCATGTAAAAATTAATTCACATTCAGGAGTTTACAGGAGAGTTTGAGTTTATTTGTAAATATATAGGTATAAACTCAGCATATTCCTGTCTGTAAGTTCAATTTGATCTTAATATTGTATATTTCATATCTCTATCCCCTCTTCTGTTCAAGAGACGACAACTTTTCTTCCATAGAAACCCACATGGAGGATTCTTGAAGAGAGTGTAGCCTGGCGATATACATGGCATGTCAGATGACCTTTAAAGATAGTTTTATTCAACTAGATGTGCCTCATACCAGCACAAAGGACAATGGAGTTAAAGAATTGCTATGACTTCCAGACCACACTGGGCTATAGAGCTAGATCCTATCTCAAAAAGAAAAAGAAAAACAGGTAAAAACACATATATAAGCAGCAGTGACTACTCATTTGAAGGAGGAATTTACATGTGTGGCAAATTACAGACACTTTTCATATTAATTTCTGAAAGATGAATTACAGAAGCAATGTATCATGCTAAATTTTTCCTTTATGTACACAACACATGGTTCCAAGAGGAATAAATGGAATTAAAAATTTAAGGGACTATAGCTATGAAGTTTCCCACTAGGAAATTAAATCTGAAAGTCATTTGAAAGTTACTGTGAGCTAAAATATAAACTGTTTTAACATCTCAATTCCTTGATGCTTCTAGATTGCATACCATATACTTACTGAGATTGTGACAATAATTCCTCAAATTGAAAAGCAATGTAAGAGATATGTAACAAAGTAAAACACAAACTATTTAAATCACCTTTATATATGACCAGGGAGGGTTTATTATTATAGTAGTTGAGTGGTGTGGGAGGTCCTTCTCTCTGTTTGTTGCTTTCATTGGTTAATGAATAAAGAAACTGCCTTGGCCTGTGATAGGGCAGAACTTAGGAAGACAGAAATGAATGCTGGGAGAAGGAAAGAGTCAGGATCCACTGCCAGAGTAAAACATGCTGCCAAAACTTAGCTGGTGAGTCACTGCCACGTGGCGATATGCAGATTAATAGAAATGGGTTAAACTAAGATGTAAGAGTTAACCAATAAGAAGTTAGAGCTAATGGACCAAGCAGTGATTTAATTAATACAGTTTCTGTGTGGTTATTTCAGGGCTAAGTTAGCCAGGCAGCCAGGATGACCAACCGGCCCCCTCCAATAACAGTTAAACACAAACTGGTTCTTAGCATAGATTCTGGTGATGGTGAATATTTATCTCCTCCTTAGGGAAAAAAATGCTATCACAAGACACAGATCAGAGAAAAGGAATGATAGAAAGCATCCCACTGCATCAGCTCTGTTGCCCGAGAGATGCTATGGTGATTGAGCTTTGCCTTTTCTGCATTATAAACTATACACTGAACTGTGATCTTGCTGACATCATCTTTAGAAATAGAAAATTAGCAGGGACATATAATTATCAATCTATTTGACTGAAAAAAGGCTCTTGAAGCTTATTCCCATCAATCATTTCTTTTGTAAAGCCCCTCATGGTCAAGACAGAGAGACATATATTTTCAATTTTGTAAAACCTAGAACTCAAATTACAGGAAGTTTTTCTTCTAAATTTTCCCTCCGATGGGTTGACACATGAAATGAGTGATCATTAATACAGAAGGCTGCCATGAATACAGGCGAGCTAAGCCTCAGTGTAACAACTTTCTAAACAGCTGATTGAACAAAATTGCAAGTGCTAGACTCTCCAACAGCACATCCATAATTTCATATAAAGCTGGGTTCAGAGGTCAACAGCAGTGAGTGTTTCTGCCCGCCCTGAAACAGCCCTGGCATCACGCACTCTGAAGAGAGAGCTTGCACAAACACATTTCAGAGTTCTCAGAGTTACATGAACTTGTAGTTCAGCTAAAAACGAAAGGATAAAAAGATTTGTTCTGTATTTGATAAAAATCATGATAAGAAATGTGTATTTAAAATAACACTTTATTATGATCCATATAATATTCTGTAGTTAACTCAAGTAATTTAAAGATTTTGATGACATAACTTCACATAAATATACTTGTTTAGTCATCTTTATAATGCAAGCATGATATATGTATTGAGTTTATTTTAATTTTCACTTAATTTAGTATTTGAATTTCTATGGAATCTGAGTAATGTCATAGAAATGGTATAATAAATCCACAACTCAAGCTTAGGTCATCAGATCTTAGGACTCAGACTTTTGCAATACATTACACCAATATCAAGTACAGCAGACCTTCATCTGACATGTCACTACTGGGCCTCCTTTTGGGTCTGGTTTAGGGTGACATAGAGAAGAGGCAATAAATAATGACTGAGAATAAACATGGATGTGACAGCTATATTAGTGAGTTTTCCAATACTGTAGGAAATACCTGAGAAAAATTACAAGAAGCAAATCTCATTGTGGCTCTCAGTCTGGAGATGATAGTTCATAACCAGGTGCTACTATTGTTCCCAGATCTTCAGTCTAGGGTTCGAAATCCATTTTGACTGTTGATGAAATGAACTGGACATCTAATAACTAGATGAAGGGAAATAACAGAGACTAATGTCTCAAAACCATCTTTGGCGTCATGATTCCTCAATGTCTATGACTTAAGGCATTCAATCTATGCCCCATATTTTAAAGTTTTCACCACTTCCCAATCCAGTATGTGATAAGGTCCCTTTGGCACATGGGCCAATCAAAGATCTTCAAAATCTAAATGAAACAGAGGTAGACTCCCTGAGTCTAGTAACCTAGCTCTGTCCTGTTCTGAAACTGCCCAGTTCTAATTTGTAAGAACTGGCAAGATGCTATGAAGAAAGAGTCAGGCTGATACAATGACACAGAGTAAACATTGCTGGGGAATTACGGAGAGAATTGTGGGTCCAGGAAGTGTCACAGACAGGGATATGCACAGGTTGCGCATCAGCATCAAGAGAAGGCCTAATGACTGGATCTAACACGTCATTAGGACAGACTGTACCTGTTTTAACTCAAAGTGCTATCAAAGACTTCAGGAACACTGCTGACACAGACCTTCTAGTCTTAAAGCTCCATGTACTCCTACAATAGCTACATATTTGCATTGTCTTAGGGAACCACGTGGAACAAGGTGACCAGGATTCTTCAGGGTCAGTAATGTTAAATGTCTCTGTAGATATGCCTAGCCAGAGACTTTTTCCACCTCTTACAGTGTGACCTTGGATGGGTTTCTTAACTTTCTGGATTTCCAGGCTCCACCAAATAATAGCAAGCGTTCTGTCTCATAATTTATGACAGTTACTTGAAGTAATTAGAAATTTCTTCATATAGTTCCTGAAAATTGTGACATAGTTATTATTTTTCATGACTACCTGCTTCAGTTTGCTACGAGGTAATGGAGAATGTTTGCATTTTTGTTTCTCAAGTGTCACTCCTTTGTATTTATTTTCAATAATAGAAATAGAGTTAACATTAAAATATTACTGAACAATAGTCCTGTATTCTTCTCTAAATATTCAAGTACAGAAAGGCCATAGTCTGGCCTTGGGTTGCTTGAGAAGAAAACAATTCTTTCTTTTCAGTAATTCTTTTCATTAACTGAAACTATCTGTGAGTCTGATTGCTTTCACTAAAGAGGTTACAAAGCACAAATATAATGGTAGTTTATAGTTGATAATTTTTATGCAATGAATATTTTGATTCAGGTGTTTCTGAAAACTTCAGTCTGAGGCTCCTTAGCATTCACATCCCATAATACGGACAGTGTCTTCTGCAACTTCCATCTAGGAACCCTCCAGCACTTAGGTGTCAGCACGTTGTTCTTACCTGAAAACTAGTATTTGCATACTAATCTTGGGAAGTAGAAGAGATTGCCCAAACTTGGATTCTTAGTTTCTAATGATTTTCCAATTAGCTAATTAAGAAATAAACATTTCTTTATCTGTCTATATACTACCTCTAATATAGGATCCATGCAATACATATTACAAATATTAAAAAAAACACATAACTTGAAAATCTAGGATGTTATAGGGAAAAATCATACACAAAGCTCAACTTTACACAAAGTTCAAACTCTTTATTCAGCTCCGGTCACTACTCTGTGAACATCTCATCAGTTCTGAGAACCCAGTATTCTAATTGTCATTTGTGCCTTTGGATTTTATCTTATGACTGCTGGGGAGGGGAGAAATTTGGTACCTATGATTTAGTACTAGCCTGTGAAAGAGGAAACAAACTAATCCTATAATAGTGCTTTCCCTTAGTATTTTCCCTTATAAAAGCTCTCATTACTAAAGGTACACTTATCCATGAAGTTTCTTTCCTACATATAGCTCTACAGATCTGAAGACTTTTGGTTGTAACACTGTTTTATGGTATCACTGTATTAAAGTTACTTACATATCTGGAACTTAAAAAACATGCTGGAATTTTGACTATGTAATAATATTCATAGTCCTTATAAGGTCTTGTTAATGAAATAATAGTTAATAAAAATAATTGGCATATAAATTGAGCAAAGATTGTATTAAAAATTCTTAATGAAAATAAGAAAAATAATGACTGTTGTGATACCAGAAAGAAGGTGGTTGGTTAATATTTTTTTTATCTTCATTAAAATTGGTTGTATATATTTAAGTTGATTCTTATATCTCTGGTCTATTGCAGATTTTAGAAGATTCTATCTCACCTATCCTATAGCTTCACAGATAAAACATTCTAAGTTACCAGGGAATACTCTCATAGAAATGTTTGCTTTCTTCAGTCTACATAGCAACAGGCTCTCCATATAATAGTGATAGAGTTTACAGATTAAGCATAGAAACTGTTTTCCCCAAGCTACCATGACTATGAAATCCATAGAGCAGAAAATATACTGTATTTCCTGATAGGGAAAGTTCAGGGACTTGGAATAGAGGCTTTGCGTCAAGATGTGCGGGGAAAACAGATGATAAATTTTAAGCCCTAAAATTTGGAGCCTATCCAGCACAGTGGCTTTTTGTTCAGGGTTAGCTTGACTGACATTTGCAAGCAGTTATGTCTTCCCAATTCTCAAAGAAGATATCCACAAATTCTCAGAAACACACACACACACACACACACACACACACACACACACATATGTTTATACACACATATATAATGGATATTATATATATATAAAATAAACAAAATAATCTCCATTTAGTTGATTCATACTATCAAAATATTTCCTTGACTTCCAAATACTGAACCAGTGTATTTAACATGCATATGAGACTTACCTTTTCACATCTTACCCTTAAAAGAACTATGTACTATTTTTTAGCAAATGATCATATTTAGAATAACACATTTAACATTACAGGTTACTGTGGTAATGAAGGAAAGATATCAATGCTAAAGCCTTAGTTAATGAATAACATATGGTGCTGACCTTTTCACATGGTCTCCATATCTAATTTCTTTTGTACATTTACTGGTGGAAATTTTGAAATCTGCATGTACATAAACACATGGGCACATACAACCACATACAAATCGAGTTTCCTCTTTTTCTGTGTTACTTGGCAGCAAATATTTTAAGCAGATAAGGTAGGCAAACACATGACTTATTATTGAAAAGATAGAAAGGCATGGAACTGGAAGGAAGAAGATAATGAAGAGAAGGAACAGATGCAGTTCGGCAAATTGGTGAGGGACAGTGCTGTTGGGTGTGGCCACACAAGGGTAGCTACTGTCTTCCCAAAAGGCTCCTCAGAACTCAGCGTGCTCTTATTTTAGTTTCTCTAGTGCTCATGACCTTGTTTGTTTCTCTTGGGGACATTCTAAAAAGCATGTATTAGCTTCATGCTTAGATTTCACTTTCTTCCTATACAGGAAAATGTCATCAAAGTAAGAACCCGAAGATAGTATGACTCTCCCTGCCTGCGGAAGACATAGCAATCATATACGTTACACTGTTCCACAGCATTTTAACAACTAAATCATTTTGACCAGATGTAAATAGGGGCTTTTCAAATACGAGATTTTCTCCCTTTCCATCTCAAAGGCAAGAGTCCATCATCCCTTTCACCTATTTATTAAGTGAACCTGAGTACAAAATTTATGCAGTGTTCTTAACATACAGATCTATAGAGAGCTGTTGAATCACAGCCTGTTAGTGGAGTCTCAAGAACTTCATTTTAGTGAATACCCTGCTAGCTTTCTAATCAGACACATTTGGAAGCTTTAAACTACGTAGGAGTCTAACCTTTTCTTACTTTCCAACCAGTTAGATCAATTCAGTGTCAGAAATATTCAAACCTCTCCAGATTCTAGCCCAAATGTCCCAGAACAACCGTGTCTACCAGTATCTAATGAACAGTCAATTGCATCTTAAGAAGTAACAGGAGACTTAATATAAATGGTATTTTTAAAAGCAAAGTCGAAAAATGATAAGTGAAGGATCCTTGAAAGAAGCTAATCTAACAGTTAAGTTTTCAGACGGAAGAAACGGGAACGAGATGTACTGCCTTTACTCCTGAAGGCTCAGAGGAGGGCTTGGAAATGAGCTGTCTTGCCTATTATCTCTCACTTGGCCTATTAATTGTCTTACCCAGACTAGCATTTTGGAGTGGGGTCTCTTCAACCCCGTCTTCACTCTGAAATACTGTTATAACTCAATCCCATGCCAACCAGCACCTGCTTTCTCTAAACAGCGTTTGAAAACAAGGCTGGATCCTGAGAAGGAAGCAGTGTCAGTGTGGTTTCAAGTCTTTCCTATGATCTCTCCACCCATGTATATTTACATCTGCAGCGTCCTTAAATGAATTACAGTCCAAATGCTTCATTTACAGCAGCTCAGCCGGGAGGACATGCCCTGGGCAGTTTATTCACAGATGAATGTATTATTCACAAGCTTGATCAGATCACACAAAATTTGCAGTATAACCACACACCCTCAGGAAATTCCTTTCATAAACTCAAATGATTCTGCTTAAAAAGATAGTGTAGGAGAAGGAAACTAGGACCTGAGGGAGGTGGAGCTATTGTTAATTTGCATGTGCAAGACTCGCAGAGGGATTTTTTTTCTGAACACATGCCCCTCACATATAAACATGCCTCCTCCGGGGTACTATATCCCACTCTTTAAAAAGTACCCTTCTGACAGTTCTGAAAAGAGGAGAGAATGATGAATTAAGTCAAACTGATAAATTATATTAATGATGGTTTCCATGACAACAAGCTCCACATACTTCGTGGTTTAAGCAAGGATATATTAAGCAAATAATATATATATATATATATATATATATATATATATTAAGGATATATTAAGCAAACAATTCATCTGTGGAGAAAATGTGGTAATAGTGAAACAAAGGAACCACTGTTGATGCTTGGTTAATACTTATCCCCCATTAGATGGCGAATGAGTTTTATATATTAAGAATGAAAATTGCACTGCAGCTTTGCAATATTTAGCTCTGGACCTCCCCTGGGTCCTTCTGGAGTGGGCTGTAGCCTACCTTATCATTTCTAACCAGGATATTTGTGTATTTTCACTGGCCACTATCACCTATATAAAGTTCTTATGGTCACTCTGTGAATCCGATCCTGCTTCTAACTGAAGAGCTTAAGTTGGCAGACCACTGGCATTAATAAAAGACTTGGCAGTGAGCGTTGGTCAGCAGCATGCACTGCGATGGATACTTCTGCTACTACTTCCAGCTCTTTCTCTGAAGAAAGAAGCCTATCTATTATTAAAACCTCTATTAGTAGTGGTAAGATTGCATTGTTCTTTACCTAATTGGTTTTATTACTTTGAAAACCCTGGGAGTGTGGAACACAAATGCACATTTGCTAACAGTTGTTCTCTTTTCTATTGTACTCACTGGAGTTGCTTTCAGATCATTTAGATTTGCTTAACAGGAGAAAGAGGGGAAATATTGGACAGCATTTGGAGTACCTGGAAAGACAGAGACTACTAACCCAGGATTTGTCTAGCCATAATCCCCTGGCACTACCTCCTGTTGAATGCACATTATATGTGTGGCTTTCCTACTACAATTTAAAATATAATATAGCTGAGAATATGCTGGAATTGTAGCATTATTATATAGGAACACTATTGTTCCTTTTCTCTAAATTGCTCTTGCAATTTTTGTTTAATCGTTTATTCATGTAACTGAAGCAAAGTAACAATGGGCTTTCATGCTTTTAATTGTTGGATATAGAATGCCTTTCTTTAGAGTCAGGTGAGGTATTGGAAAACGGGTGTCCGTTGGCTACCCTTAATCATTAATGTCTCCTTCCCATAAGTTCTCTTTCTTTGGTGAGCTATAGTTTGCTTGAAGCACAGTCTGGAGCAGCATTGTATCCTCATTTCTAGCAGTAGGGTCCACAACAGCAGCACTACTGTTCCCACTTAACTCTTTTCAAGAGTGCTGGTTTCCTTTGTTTAAATACTTTATATCATGCAGATGATCAAACCTTCTGTGTATTTCGGGTTTACCATGCCTTTAAAAGCATAGTGTGCGGGCACTGGTTTGTTATCTTCTCCCTCTTCCTTGACCCCAGAAGCTATGCTTATAATTTTAGAAATGATGTATTTTTGTTATTAACTTGTATGAGTGTGTGAGTGTATGAGTGTGTGTGTGTGTGTGTGTGTGTGCGTGTGTGTAAGAGGATGTAAGACTGGGTGAAGCTGAATATGTGGGAAGTTGTGAGCCACCTGCTTTGGGGGCTGGGAACTGAATTCTGATCCCATGCAAGAGTAGTAAATGCTCTTGACTGCTAATACAATTCTCAGGCCCCATGCTTCTCCCATTTCCCCTTCTGTATTGAAAGGGTTTTTTGTTAAGCCATATTAGGATCTTGTATTCAGCTTTCCCTTTGTTAAATCTACACCTGGCTTTTTAGCAATGTGTCCCCCAAACAGTCATGAAATAAGTGTTAGAATATCTACTATTTCCCAGATGAAATAAAGGTCTAGAGAAGTTATTGAAGTATTTCACTGTTTCACTGAATTATTTCAATGTTCCCCAAGGTGAAGTATATTACACTCTCTAATTTATAGGCATGGACATTGAGCAAGAAAAAGATGAAGTCACTTGTCCTAAGTTTTCTACTTACTAGGAAACTTGGACTCCATCTCAGAAGATCTCAGAGGTTCACAGACTCTGTCTTCAGTACCGCTCAGTGCTGTCTCACAACGTTCCCTCTAGACTGTCACCATGATGCACTTTCCTTTCACCCCTCACTGTTCAACTCACCAGAAAGGCATCAACTGAGTGCTCAGTAGGGGCCAGCTCCTGGTCTCCTTCATGATTGGCTTTATCCCCCTGCACATGAATTGTATCCAGGAGGGAATCGTTAGCTGTAAACTCACGCTCCAGGAGCCTTCTCTGGTGGTGAAGAGGAGCTGGGAAGGCAGCACTGGGGAGCAGCGCCATCCTTCCTGTCCCCTTTCCTAATTATTCATAATTTCACTAGGATCCTCTCATGCCCCAGTCTCATCACTGTAAATTTATTCAATTGCTCTTTCTCTTTGACCTCCAAATCTAATCAGTTCCTAAATGTTACTGATCTCCCCTTTTAAAATTCATCTTCACAGCCATAACTCTGCAGGGGCCTTAATCATTTAATTTATGAATTGTAACCTCAGTGCGTGGCCAGCCTTTGTTCCCACAGGTTTTGTCCACCACAAGCCAGTTCTCCATAATCTTAAGTGCCAGCCTCCCAACATGCTTCTGCTCGTCTTCTGTGGACTTTGAACAAATACTAACTCCTTTCTGAAGCCATTTGGGTCACTTAAGGAGCCTTATCCATGCTCCGAGGAGCAATCAGATGCTGTCCTGTACATCACAATATGACGTCACTTCACTACCTTTAAATTCCTCATGGCCTGACGACATATCTGTAATATTTGACATCTATCAGCATAGAAATTTGATCATATAAGTGAGAAAAACATGTGACAGAGACATAATGACTCCTTAATTGACATTTAGGCATGAGAAAACTTCTCAGCGAGGTCACAGAAACCTTTTGTCCTGCTCGTGTTCTCACCAAGCTTGTCTTCGAGACCTGGTGGTTTGGCTCCAGTTTGCTCAAGAAGATATACTCCTGTGTTCTTCATTAAAAAGTTCTTCACATTTTCTCTTTCCTCATCATTTTCTTTTTATAAAGTACTATCCCCAGTTATCTGTGACCCCACCAATCATAATTCCTTGTTTACAAAAATAGAATCCCTGCTTTCAAAATAGTTGCTTAAAGTGGTTATGTTTTCCCGAAGGATTGGTGTCATGTAATTTAGCACAATTTCTATCAGATGTTAAGAGGCTAGGATTGGATTTCCAACTCTAATCTTTGTCACCTTGGTCAGTTGTTACTTTCTATCCTTAATATTCTCATTTTTAAAAAGTTGATTAAAACTATTAGTGATTTTATAAATCTGCAGTCATAATAAAATTAATGTCCATATGGAAAAGATAATATTTTCTAATCCTAAACTTTAATGTTATGACTATAAACAATTGCACAATGGCAGTATAGTAGATGGTTGTACCTGGCTTCTCCCTACCACACGACCAAAGATGAACCAGAGACAAATGGCCACATATCAATACTTCGTAACATGACTGGCATATCCACGATATACAAGCTTTCTTTCAGATGTTGGTCTGCATTGTGTAGAACACTAGCAAATCATCCTTCATGACTTTTAAACAAATGCCCAGTCTATGAAGAATTACTACTATTTCTTAACTTTCAATGGCACCAAATCATCAGAAACATCAATAGCAATAAGAAGACAAATATTTAATCAAATCAATAAACTTGCAAATGTTGATTTCCCAGTACATTTAGAATTACGATGTCAAGTCTGTCTCACTTAAGGTCCATAACTATTCAAGGCCTGGATGCTTCTGTGTCAGAGCCACTGTTTGTCTTTACTTATAGGTCTACTTTTCAGTAAAGGCAATATGTTTGTAAGTCGCTCCTGTGGTTGGAAAAGACACAAAAGAACCGCATTCCAGTCTTAGTGTCTCATGGAGAGCACTGTCCTATTGGGGTCAGCAAGTTGGCATCTTGCCATCCAGAGACGGTGTCTTTTATAATGAGAAAGTTAAAGAGATAATTATGGAAATTAATTCCTGAACTGCTGTGGCCTATGAACTTGGCCAGGCAGAACTTTGAATATCAAGGGCAGTGCTGCAATGCAGAACAGAAACAGAAAACCTTAGCTTGGCAGTCTCTTAGGGAGTGTATTTTTACACAGCCCCAAGCAGTCTTATTTAATAAGTGTATGCACTTCTATGTGTATATGTCAGGTGTGATTTTGTGCCTCTGAGTATGCTTGTCAGCTAATACAGCTGACCCATTAGCCAGCATAACTTATTGGGCTAAATAGGATAAATCACACTTAATGACATAAGCTTGCACTACGAAAATGGAAACAGGAAATAATTAGGATAAGTGTATTTTAAATGCCAGCCACAAGGAATAGCAATAATAGTAAAATAATAATAATAATACTAGTAGAATGAAGAATGAAAAGATTAAAAAAAAAGAATATGACCCCTACTCTACCCATTTCTTCCCATCCCAAGCACTGCTCCATCTCCTTTTGTGGGCACATTAAAGAATATTGCAAGTCTTGTCACTGGCCTACCACATTGCCCTCTTAGGTCAGGGCCAGGCTGAAGGTACGAAAATCAATGCCGAGAAATAGATTTCCTGGGTTTTAAAATAGTCTTTGTTCGTAATATGATTTATTTCCAAACAGTAAAGAGTTAGTCAAACATCATGCTCCACTAACATGAAGAGCAGCAGCCACATTACAAATGAGGATTCTGAGAACTCATTTCAAAAATGATCTTCCCGGAATTCTGCATGGCTTGGAAGGACAGATCCACAAGTCACATCCATGTGCCGCAAAAAGGGAAGGAGAAAGGACTACATATTTCTCTTTTCTAATCCTGCCAAGGTACACACCTCCTATAATTTTCGGAGACCCACACTATAATTCTCTCTCTGTCCTATGATCTGCCTCCTTTCTCTCTCTCATTAGATTTAATTCAGTAATCACACCCTACAAGCCGTTCAAGCAGAAACACCCTTGCTGCCTGCAACTTTCTCCCGCTGGTCCTGAATATTATTCTAATCTCCATGTACACATGTGTCTTTGCCTCAGACGAGGAGGGCTTCTCTGTCGTTTTCCTTGTCTGCAGACCCAAACACTATGCCACAATGTGTGTCCATGCGGTTTGGAATTCTATCCCTTTAGAGTGCTAAAACCAGGAAGCCTATTCTCCTTCCTTAACAATTGTTCCTTAATTTAGAGTTGATTTCTCCTTTTCTCCCTTTGTTTTCCTTTGTTGTTGATGTCTGTTTTTTTTTGTTATGGTGGCTGCTGTTGTATTTAATTAAAATTTTGTTTTTTTTTTTTAAATTTCTATCAGAAATCCTTACAATGTGTTTTGATCCTAATCACCCCTAATTAACTCTTTCCCAATCCAGGCCCTTTCCCTACCTTCCCTATTTTGTATCTTTTTATTACTTTGAACTCCTGGAGATCAATTTGTGCCTGTCAAGTTTTCTTCACTATGTGTTTTGTCTGGAGCTTGATTAATACAACAGGGGCTACAATCTTAGATAAAATTACCCCCTTTTCACAGCATCTTGCAATGGCACATAAACCCCAAGTCTAGGAGTGGTATTTTATGTCAAAATTCCCTCTCCATGCTGGGATTTGATCTGCCTGGGCCAACTCCAACCTTGGACATGCTGTCACAACCACTGTGACTTCCTAAGTGAACGTGTCCTGCTGTACCCAGAAGACACGCTCTTCTTGTAATCTTTACTCTCTTTGGCACTCACATTCTTTCTTTTGTTTTTCCACAGTAATTCCTAAGCCTTGGGAGATGAGACTGATATATATACACACACATACACACAGAGAGACAGATAGATGATAGGTAGATAGATAGATAGATAGATAGATAGATAGATAGATAGATAGATAGACAGACAGATCGATAGAGATAAATCTTACCTTTGGGTTTGAATAACTCTGTAATTTCTATTTTATATGCCTTGCCCAATTATTGGTCTCTGTGTTAATCATAATCTCCTGTACATAGGAACTTCTCTGATGACACTTGAGTGATACCTTAAACTGTGGGTAGCATGACAAGTCCCCGAGAGTCTGTTGTGTATCATGACCGGACCCCGTACTTAGCCCTGATCACCACGTTCTTCTGAAGCTCTCAAATGTTTCTGTGACAGTGCTGTCCTTTTACAGCTGAGAGTTTTTCCTAATGCCTCTTGTCTCTGCGTTTTAATGCCTGCCTTGCTTTTTGTCTTTCTCTTTTAAATCTCCCTCCTATACCCCAGTTTGTTTCCTGTGTGTGATGATCACTTGGTATTCCCCACGTGAACTTGGGAACACAGTTTCTTTTGGCTGCTTTTCCACCTTGTGTGGCATGTATATGTCAATTTTGTTTCCTCTGGGAGACGTCTGAACATGGCAGCTGTTGAGTGGTATGTGCACGCTCGTAATAAAATGGGTCTGTGTGTCTGTGCTGCCTCCTTTTCTATCTTAGTGATGCATGAGCGGCATCACTGAAAGCCAAGCAAAAGCACAACTTGAAACTGAACACTGTACAGTGCACAAAAATGCTTTGTTTTCTCAAATGACCAGGCAGCATTGATTTATACGGTGGAGAAGTTAGAAGGTCTAAAGAGGCTACAAGTCTGTATTTTTAATAATTTCTCTTATGCAAAGGTCTAAGGAGTTGTTGATTTAACTTCTAGAGGATCAAAGAGAAGTCACAGCAACCTGTGCCTTTATATTAGGCAATAGGAGTGAAGACATATGCACAAGTATATTTTGAGAGAAAAAAAAAATGAAGGTTCTGTAGACCCATGTGGGCAAGAACCATTTATATCTGGCACCAATTGGCCTTGAGCCTCCTCATCACCCGCATTAAATTTAGGGTCTTTGTTATTGTTGTTTTGTAGTTAGAAGCAATTTTTGAAAATGTGATGAAACAACTCGAGGAGAAATAGAAAGGAAAAGTAAGTATTGAAAGCAGACTTTGTATGTTCTAACCTCTCCTGAACATTCAAGTAGCACTTATTTGTTTGCAAACAGCACATTTTGTCTTATATCTACATATAAGCATACATACTATGTATAATACATGTGTGCACACACACACATATACATGCATATATATATATAAGATATAATAAAAGGACAGATAAAAATGAATATATTACAATAAATTCATATCATTTCTCCTTAGAGGAAGGAGATAATTACTTGACTACAATATGTGTAATATCAAAAAGCTCCCAATAGTACAATAATTAAAATATATGCAACTTTATTAGAAATTAAATTTGTAGGAATATGACCTAAGAAAATGAGTGTGTGAGGACAGAAGAGTGAAATTAATATTTATTTGACATCTGTTATGTGTTCAAATACACAGTTGGCTACATTCACATAGAGTAGTTAGTTTAATCATCTCAGCTGCCATAAAGCTAAATGGTGGTATCTCTGTCTTTATAAGTATGGGAATTGATGCTCATATAAATTACGTCCTTTCTCCAATAAAGTTTCATCAGCCTGATGTATGATAGAAAGCATGTTCAATTTCAGATGACTTGACTTTGAAAGGATATTTTTAAAAACTTATTAATTGGAAAATCTACTTTTTTCATTTGTCATTAATTATTTTCTCTGCTTATCAGGCTCTTAATGTTGATGATGATGATGTGAGGCATGATATGTAGTCCTTTCTTCTCAACTGAGGAAATTAATGTAAATTACTGGAGGTCCACACTATGTTCATAGGCTTGAATAATTTCTTAATTTAGTTTGATTGTGAGCCCTGCCTGGTTCTTTGAGATAGAGTATCTGCATTATGAATCATCCCATAGATCCAGGTAGGAGGAGCAGGTCCTTGTCCCCTGCTTACACTGCACTGACCAGTTCTCCTGCTGCCACTTCCCTTTGTGAGTCATGAGCTGGTCACCTGGAAGACCCACCTAGCCTCTGCCATTGTCTTCCTATAGCAAAAGTATGTCCATCCCATAATGCTGTGCTCAGGAAGCGCCACGCCCATCTGCCAGGTCTCCATTTGCCTCTTTCTGCTTGTCATCCTCACTAAAGCTTTTGATGAAGGAAAAGTTTGCAAATTGAGTGACAGAGTGTGATCACGGACTGAGGTCCTTAGTCAATGTCTGCAGGGTGGAACTGAGGTTGCGACCGGAAAAGGAGACAGATGCATGGTGACATGAAAGAAGGCTCCTGGGAAGAACTGCACCTACCAATCTCCTATGAAGCTCATTGATTTAACAGAACTCCATTATGACTGATGATGTGCAGCTGGAATGTTGTAGGTCCACTTTAGCCATCTTGATCACCAATCCTTGCCCGCCATGGTGACTGACCTAAAATATGGGTGATCCACAGGCAAACCCTTTGCAGCAGATTAGTTTAACAGACCACTAGCTTCTGCCAGTCCATAGGCTAAGGACCTGCTCAGATAGCTTCTGTCGCCTATAGCAGAGTTCCCTGCTTTGCTGCCACCTTTCTACCAGGTGATTCCACTTATATATTTGGAAAGTTCCTTTATTTACCACCCTCAGTGCTCTGATACTATTTAAACTTCATAAATCTGCTGCCATATTGGAACATGGAATTTCTTGACCATGGCCACTTGGTTCCACAATAATCTATCTCTTATCCCTTTTGAGTTCGGAGTGAAGTTTTGTGTTTACAGAAAGGACCAGCCACCAGAGGCAACCTTTCCCTTTTGGCAGTCCTTCAACAGAGCTTCAAGAAATTGAGGATTTGATACTGGTAAGTCTTCCAGGGTGATGTAACAGTGTTGTGCCCCCCCCCAGCCACACTGGTGCTATAGTCCTGCGTCTCTCATAGAAGCAAAGTTGATGTCACATACCCTGACTATTACCAAACAGAAACAGACCTATCAGCTACTTGCAACAACAATTATAGTTTTAAATATAGTTTGATATATGTTTCTCAAGCTCCTTCAAAACCTGCAGGACAATGAACACCTCTGGCTGCTTTATATTTGTCTTCTTTGAAGCAGGGTCTCTTGAATACCAGTAGCCCACATGAACTCCAATCCTGGGGTAAAGATTGAAGGTAGTCATCAATTCTCTTAGATTCCATTAAAAAAATGTATATGCTTCTGACTGGGAATCTAAACTGCTACTTCTTTTGATGTCATTTTAGAATTGTGAAAATGAAAATTAAATAAGCATAAAGCCATACAATATTTGATGCAATATCATACAGTATCATTTAGAAAGTACCTAACAAATGATCACCTCCTCCTTGCCCATCTTTCCTCTCAGGCCAATTCTTAGATGTCAGCTGGGAAACAGGAGTAACGCATACCCGGGCTAAATCAATGATTTCTGTTTGTT
Source organism: Arvicola amphibius (assembly GCF_903992535.2). NCBI lineage: Eukaryota > Metazoa > Chordata > Mammalia > Rodentia > Cricetidae > Arvicola > Arvicola amphibius. The sequence goes on from NC_052056.1 coordinate 41,654,697, forward strand.
TGGTTTCCCCTTCTAATCTTTCCCTGGCATCTGCCTTCACATGTTTCTAAGACATGTCAATCTGAAGAGGCACAAGAAGACGTAGGAGCTTTCCATCAGGCAATCTGCTCAAACCCTTAGCTCGGCTCCAAAGCTGGTGCTATTGCACAGCCTGCTTTCCTTGTGCTTAATTCTTGGTTTCACTGTGCAGTTCCCACAACATGCACTCCTTTCCCCGAAGTGTGGCCATTTCATCTCTGTCACCGGGCTTTTAGTCAAATGAATGTAAAACACTTAACCACGAGACCTGGCCTGAGTTGGTGCACAATGTCAGACCTCATTTGCTTAAAAGTAAAAATAAAGTCATCTCCCCGTTTATCTCTAGCTTCCCACGGACATTGGCAGTTGCTGATTTTAATCTATTGTGATAAAGTGCTTAGCTTTTCTCACACATGGATGCAGTACTGAAAGCAAGCAAAGAGAGCAGCCTTGCCACGGCTTGACTAAAGGTGCAAAGGCTTGAATTCTCAGAGAGATTTTATTCCCCCTGAGTCTCGTTCTCTATCTCTCCCACACTCAGCACATGGAGGGAATTCAGATAGTGAAGCGCAGCTCTCTTTTTTTTTTTTTTGTTCTGCTTCAAATCAGCATGCAGTATGTGATACACACACACACATGGGTGCGTTTCAGATTTACATATGCAACAGCTTCTTTCAGGGTAGTATGGGAGAGAGAAGGATGCCCTGTAGTCCTGGCTATGTTTGGAAAGAACGAGTGATGGGAGGAGATTATATCCAGAGGCAAATATTTAGACGGCACTGCATCAGGCCCATTTCTCTGTTGATTCCTAAGGCAGCCTTTGCATGAACAAGTGTGAACAGTCGGATAATTTAATGAGGTGCTGGTGAGTGAAAAACGAAGCCCTCCCTATGTCCCCCACATTGCACCGTTATTAAAAGGGGGCAATCTTTTCTTGTATATCCCTGTATTAGCAAAATAATGAATACACTTTCTAATTTCCCTTCAAATATCATCCGACTAATCTGTTCCCAGCTTCCCCGTGTACATAATACACACAGGCCTGCATGTATACATACAAAACTTAAGTCAGCTGACAGAACAGATAGAAACGCAATACAAAGTGGAAGGAAGCTGATCCCCCACATCTCTATTCATTTCTCCTAGCATTAACTGCTGAGTTATTGACAATGGATTTGGGCTCAGCTTGAGTCAGTCACATATTTCACTGGAACTGACAGGTTACCCCTCTACCTATTGGCATCCTGCCGGTAGCACAGGTGACACACTTGTAAAGCTGCTGCATGCTGGCCATGTTTAAGATGAACTTTTTTTGGAGAGATTTACCTAAAACGCTGTTAAATGGCAACTTGTGGGAAATGGAGTTTTCTTTGAGCCCTGGAGGAAAAAAAAAAAAAGAAGATTGGGTGACTTAAGCAGCCCTAAGACAGCCCTACCACAAAGATCAAGCAGTGACATATAATTCGTCGCTTTCTAATAAAAGTCACTTTCTTTGTAAATTTTTTATTATTTTGACAATTCCGTTTATTTATATAATATTATCATCATTGTCAATATTGTGTACCCACTTCAATCCGCTTTTACCCATTCTGACGCCATCCATCTTCCCAAGCAGTCACCTTCCTGTGTGGTTTTGTGTTTCTGTGTGTATGTATGTGCAGATCTAATGCACGTGACTACAACTGTTGTGTGTTCACGATTGAAACAGCCTCACATATCTGAGAGGTGGTGTTTCCTAAGTCTTCCCCATCCCCTAGCTCTTATCTCCTTTAACTTTATTCTGCATGAGGTTCCTTGGGCCTTGAAAGGGATGATATGAACGTCCTCTTTAAATCCAAGTACTCAATCCTTGCTTATTCACAGAACTGGCTAGTTACTAGATATGACATTTTCATAATGAAACATAGTCTACCTTTTCACAAATAGGAATATAAGAATATTGCTAAAGGATGTGTCAATTCAATCTAATCATTCAGCTTCCTTTACTATGTAAATTTCTAATTTAATTTAATTTATGGTTGTAGAAGTTCTGGCATGCTAATAAGGGTCATTCAGGTCCTGGTCAAAGACTAAAATTCAACAATATTAGTTAGTGATTACCTGCTATGTTTTTTGAGTTCTTATTCTTAGTTGAGTCCTCTTTAATGTTTCAGGTAGGTTAAAGATCTGATGTGTGATTAGTGGGAGGGTGGGTGTGTGTGTCAACAAAACTAGAGTAATAGAGTAATGCTTTAAGGTAGTTATGGTTATAGCTTTTTGAAACACATATTTTTATCATTTTAATATTACTGCCATAAGGATCCCAGAAATACTCCAGAGGTTCAGATAGGGCAATTCTATCCAATTTGGAATCTAGAGAGGCCATTTGATGTTGCCACTGAATGCTGGCTCAGAATAACTAAAGTAATTTCCTCAGGTAGAATTGAATCAGTGTTTTATAGTTATCAACAACAACAGAAGAGTCATCAGGATTAAGAAGATTCTGGGTCATTTTCTAAGAGTCTGTAGTTTTATTTAGCTGGAATTTCAGGCATGCTGCTTCAATTCTCTGTCATGTAGGGTCTTAAGTGTCAGGTAAAGTAATTAGGATGTAATTGAAAGTCCTGAGTGGCTAATGATGGTTTTTCAGCTTAGGATAATAAGATAATAGCTGTATTCTGGAAGATTAATCTGTCAGCAGTATGTAGAAGGAAGAAGACCAAGTATTTCAGGTAAAGACAATGTGTGTCTCAACTATCATAAGAGTGGCACAGAAGGACATCTGTTCTACAGATAAATTACCTTACCGCTAACGACATCCTGAATGTGGCTTACAATTAAAGCCTGAAATAGTGATAGCAAATTAACTGGCAAGAGAAATGTGAAGAGAAGCATAGACAAGAAAGAACAGGTCTCTTGGACTGTTTGAGGGAAAGCTGCTTAAAGCACCGCACAGATAAGTGTGGTCCTCACCCTTCATCAAGAAAACATCGGTTTGCAACAGAAAGAGACCATTAAATAAAAACACAACCAACCAATCAAATGCAGAGTTGTGGAGCCCAGCACCAGTGGATATGTTTACAATAGATCTCCTGTACCAAGTCTTGGATATCGTTTCAGAAGAAGAGGCATAAAGATTATAAAAGTCATGGGATTAGGGAGTTTGCTATGATCTTTTTGTCTCCTAGGAAAGTCAGAACTCCACCCTTACAGTCTTAACTTCATCACTGCCTAAATATCAGCTGAATAAGGACAACAATGGATATTGTAATATGAACAAGGAAACGTTCATCAGGCTTCAAACCTATACACAGAATTATAGGCAACTAAAGAGTGCTGGGATCAGAAGAAGCAGCCTTCTCCAGAGAAAAGCACAGTGATTAATTAGACAATATCAAGTGGTCTGCGCTAAATTAAAGTCCGTATAAGTATGTATTACACAGGGAAATTGTACATACATATACAAAGGAATATATATGTGTGTGTATGTATATATACATATATATATCAGCATTTAATAAAAATAAAGGTAATGAACTCAAAGCATAGAAAGAGGGGTTTTTGCAAGGGTTTGGAGGGAGGATAGGGAAGGGGGAAATAATGTAATTGTTCTATAATCTCAAATAACAAAATGTAATTTTTAAAAGCACCACGGACAGAGGCATATAGAGCAGTTGGGCAAGACCTGAGTACTCCAAAACTGTTTCTAAAGAAATAATGCCTAAGTAGAGGAATTGGTGGAATCATGAAAGAAAAATTACATTTAGGGAAGAATAGAGCCCCATGGCATGTAGTAGGCTGGGGGACCAGTAACTGAGTTAGTGGTAATGGATTTGTAGATAATGAATGAATTCAATCTTTGGGCCAGAGTAGGAATCACAGTTTATTAAGTACACTTTTAGAGTACAATATCATGGATAGCACCCATAATATAACTTGAGTCTTATGCCAATGACTAGGGTGGGGATAAGGTCTTTGTTTCTCATTTTGGAGAAATAATTTTATGGTTAGTCAGTGAGAGCTACTGTCCATTTGTAGTTTCCTGTGCTATATAGTTCATGCCATATAAAGAAACACAGTCCAGATTATCTAGTGTGTAGTTCTGGGAAGTCATTTGAGCTTCTCTCTATTTCCTTTCCAGTTCTGTAAGCTCTTTCATGCTAACCAGGGTTATGCAAATGGTCAAAGAAGCTGACTGTGGAATGCCTGGCTTCAGTTTTGTGATGGGCAGTTCCGGCATCCCCAGGCCAGCAGTTTGGGGTTTCTAGGACATGTCAATGACAATTCCCTGTGGAAATGAACTGCATTTCTAGTCTCGTATTGATGGCCTTCTGCCAACATGACAGACTTCAGAGAGAACGCACTTTAATGGAGATAAGAAATATTAGGCCTTGGTGAAGCTACCACTGGGGACTTGATTCTCAGAACAAAATGAATACTAAAAGTCACTGGTCTAGTTGCTCAAGAAAACCTAAATAAATAAGTAATGAGAAAAAAGCAGTGTAAACAATAAAATTTAAAGGTTAAAGTGGTAAATTTTAAAGAGGTATTAAAGAGAATAGGAGCTGAGTCTGTCATTCCAGGTAATGATACTGCATTTTCAGCATCTTCTGGGAGACTTCCAAGAAGGTAGCTCTGAAGTGGAGACCATGGACACAGCAGTAATCCGTAGTAACTAAGAAGAGAAGACAGGTAGTTCATGCAGAGTGTCTCAAAGTGAAGAAGGGGATCAGAGAAATGGATAAATGTTTAGAGTTTAAGGATACAGAAACTCTATGTGTTTATTATTTTCTTTGTTCCTATTTGTTAAATTCCCTATTAATTTTTGGAACCAAGGAATAACTGGATCTCTATGAGGAATAGTGGAAAAGAAATATTAGAAATAAGAATACCCCGGATGAAGAAAAGAAGGAGGGGAAATGTGAGTGGAAGTGGAGGAACTCATTAATCAAGAAACTAAAGGGGATTAACGGGACAGTCTCAGTGACAGCATCGCTTAGTTCTAAGAATGAGATAAAAATTTTGTTTCTTTTTTCTGATTATTTATTGTTTAATTTACTATGATTTTTCTTTATGTACTCTAGAGTGTCCTGAAACTCAATATAGAACCAAGACTGGCCTTGAACACACAGCCATCCATCTGTCTCAGACTGAGTTACTGAGATTACATGAGCGTCCTCTCATATCTGCTTCTTTAATTTTCACCTGTTACTACACAAAGCTGATGTAGATGCAGAGGAATGTCGTGATAGAGAAGAAGTTTAATGTTAACATTCATCAGCCTATCTTTTGACCCAGGGAAAAGGCTGTGAAGACCAAAGATTCCCAAAACAGGAAAGGGGAGTACAAAATAGAAAAAGACTGGAGATTGGATGGAAGCACCAAGCAAACCTTGTCTGTTCTTTCATTTTGCCTAGGGCCAGCTATGCTCAGAAACCTCTCAGACTGTGTTCTTAATTCAGCCTGGGAAATCAATGTGCCACATCATATTGACAACACGGAGCAGGGCAGGTTTATTCCCGTCACTTCAGCTGTCACAGACTTGGACCCGCAGAGGGGCCTTCCCCTCAGTCCAACCACAGAAAATATAATTACAGGGAACTCTAAGCAAACAGCAGTGATGCATTTTAAAAATAGAGCAGATTTTCCACCCCACACAAGGCATACGAGACTCACAAGTATTAACCCAGAAGGAGAAAAGGAGAGAAGAACATGGGGTGACCTGGGAGGGTTCTGAGAGAAACAGGTCCTTCTATCTTCGAAGAAGCAATCTTTTTTGACAAGGAGGTGAGGGCTTTTACTGTTATTGGGTTTTAATCTAATTGTAAAGGGAATTTCCTCCATTTCTGCCTCAGGTTAAAAAAAAAAGGAGTTGTTGATGGCAGAAATATGTATGTCTTAATTCAGAGATTTTACTTGTAAACTTATGCTATTAGAACAGAGTGGCTTTAACATTTTTGAAGAAGGCTGTTGTATTAATTAGGGTTCCTTGGAAAGGCATAACCAAAGAAAATACATAAATATAAAAGAATGATGCTAATATGGGAACTGACTCTCATTAATGTGGAGGGTTAGTATGTCCAAGATACCTGTCTGCAAGGTGGGGAGAGAGGAAGAACTGGTTGCATCATTCACCATGAAGCCAAAAATCTGAGAACCTGAGGCCAGTTTTCCAATATTGGAGTCCAGAGTGATAAGAACGTGGAGGCTTTAGTTCCAAGGAAAACAGAAAAATATGAAGGCTCCAGTTCCAGAAAAGGGTGTGTTTGCTTTTTCCCTCTGTCCGGACCTTCACTTGACCAGATGCTTTCCATCCATATTAATCTGCTATTTTCAGCTTACTGGCTCAAGGACTAAAACTTTGGAGAAACTCACAGAAACATTTGTATCAATAATTCTTCACAATTTAGGTGAGTTCCTCTTTCTGTGCTAATATAAAAGTAATCATCACAGCTGTACAGAGAAATGTTAGAGATGATAAAAGTGGTTTGAAGAAGTTTCTCTAATTTTGTGGTTAGAAAAAGATATTTTAATAACATTAGCTATCTTAACCATTCCTGACCAAACTGACTAAACTAAGCTTTTCCCTGAAGACTATTTTCATAATCAGCTTTTGCAAAGACGCAAAATTCTTTTATAGTATTTGTTCACATGGCAGAGCCAACTAATATTGAAGAATTCAATCAATGAAAGAAAGCCTGTAGTCAGTTCTGGTCTAAGTCTTTGGTGACTTTGACCCCTGCCACTCCAGAGGACATTAGATGATTCTTAAATAGGTAATACAAAGATGATATTGCAACTAGCAGAGTTGCAAGGAACAACAAAAAATTCTGTATGGGTCTGACATTTAAAATATCTGGATGTATACCCCATGCCTTCCTAGTCAAGTTTTCTACATAACAATAAGTGAGCTTTGGGGGGGGGGGGAAATTTTACCCAAATTACCAAATTTGCTTCTTTTTAATCTCTATGTGTCAGTAATGAAGTATATAGTTCTGTATAGGAAAAGAAAATAGATAAATTTATATTATACAATTATATATTACGGAGTATGGGCTGGATAGTCCAACAATGACTGTATGCACAATGAAGAGGGTGAGAATCTGATATTGTCCTGGTCCATGTAGCTGGATGGCTCAGTAGTCTCAATCCAGTACTGAAACCTAGAGGGCTCCTGGAGAGTGGCTGGTTTTAGTCCACATTCAAAGGCTGAAGATGCTGAGTTCTGGTGGCAACTAATGATCATTGCACTCACTGCTTTTGCTTCAGATCTCTTTAAATGTGGGTTGCTGTAGGAACATAGTGCTCACTTTGGGAGCCGTTCTTTCCCTCTTGGGTACTCCTCCCAGGAAATGCCTTCACAAACTCACCCAGAGACATACTCAAGTGGACAGCAAGGATTAACTGTCACAAGTAACAAGTGAACTTATTTCACACTTCAGCTTCATGAAAACCGGTGACATAGCTGACACCGCCACTAACCCTTCTTATTAGGGATGTGGAATGGAAGAGAGTCATTGGGATAAGTCAGCGTTTGCGATGAGTTTGTTTGCCTTCGTTGTCTATGATAGGCAGTCTTAGGAATGACCATGTAAGTGTTCATATGTCTGTTCTACATAGGCCAAAGTTTCCCACGACAGGAGTCTCAGAGACTGAGTGGACTCACCTGGACAACTCTCCTCAATCATATCTTAATGAATTGAAAAATAAAGAAATGAATAATGGGAGCTGTAGGGAGAGATGAGTAGTTAAGAGTACATGCTGCTCTTGGAAAGGACCCATATTTTGGTTCCTTGTATTTTCAATGATCCGTGACTCCAGCTCCATGGGATCTGATGCCATGTTCTTGATCCTGAGGGCACCTGCACTAACACATGCATAGTCTTACACAATAACAGAAACATCCGTGCATTATTTAAAAAGTATTATAGTTTTTTCTTAATATTTTAAATATTTAATTAAAATATAAGTACACCCCTTCTTCCCTTTCCTTAAGGCAACTCAGGAACTTTGTGAGAGGACTGCCCTGCTCCTCTTAGCAACAGAGCCATTAGAAATCAGGATGGGTTTGTGTAACCACCTACTTAGTAGGGACAAGCCTCATGAACGGAATTGAGAATCTCAATCACAAATGAATGACATTGATGTCAGAGCTAGAGAAAACATCTACTCAACTAAGATTGCCTGTGATCAGCCTTCCCCTACCACTTTGAGTGCCAAAGCAACTGGGAAGGTCAGTCAGCCTTCAAAAAGCACTTAGGAGACATTTTATCTAGAGATCACGCATCTGGCAAAAGCAAGCAATCAGGCCAGAGTCTTGGAGTATTTTGTTATCTTTAGAATCATGGAATCTTCAAGAGTTTATTAGGTCATGTTTTTGGCTGTGTAAAGGTAACTCATGAGACAGAGTGGTCAGGAACAGCTTGTGTGTGAGCTGTGAAGTGACAGAGGACAGGTCTGGGTCTCTGCCTTCCCAGGAGTTCTGTCTCCCTTCTTTCCCCAAAGACATCTTCTATTGCATTTAGACCCATCCCTGCACTGAGAGCACAGCTCCACCGGCAGAAGACAGCCAGCAGGTGAGAAGTCTCCTGATGGTAGAAAACCTTATGATTTAAGATACATGTTTGACAGAAAGACTGTTGGTGGAGTTCCAAGCCCCCAAGCCCTTAAGAGTACACATTCTGCTTTTTGAATATAAAATATCGGATGCTGTAATGGAGCTTCAGGTTGCATAATACCCTGAACCATCATGAAGTACAGCTTCTTGCAGTTGAACACAGCAAGGCAAAAAGCAGAGATGTATTATTATAATGAAAGGATTCTCTATTTAAAAGGCACTTTAATTAACTAAGAAACTGATGAGAAAACCTGATGGAACTATTTTTTTTTCAAATGATACTAGAACTAAAATATTATCTTTTTAAAAGGTGGTTTTACATAGAAAACATATTCAAATATCTTAACAGGACCCAAACAGTTTATTTTCATTAATGCTAATGAAAATTGGTTTCATTTTGGAGTATATTAGCATAAGCTTCATTTCAAAAACAACAACAGAAAAAAAAAGAAAGAAAGAAAAGCTAGGCAAATGGCGCATTTCTTAAATGCTTATGCTGGAGGTAGAGGCAGGCATACTCCTGTGAGTTTGAAGCCAGCCTGGTCTACATAGAGAGTTCTAATCCATCCAGGAATATATAGTCAGACTCTCTCTCACTTTCTCAGAAAAGTAAAAATACAAAAATATGAGTTGAATGCATTTAATTGATGTAAATCACTTAAATAATTAAACTGATACTTTGAGAAAACAAAGTAAAGTTGTGTCTTATTTCATAAGGCGATAAATATCACTAAGCAAATATTTTGTCCATTTTTGAATTCTATGTAATTTATTTTTATCTTGTGTGATTTATATATTAAATATGCTTAATATTTTATATTTTTAAAGTAATCTTTTAATTCAATATATTCTAAAATATGGGAATTTAGCTTTATATGCTTGTGTTTCTTTCTGACTGATAAAACCCATGATTATTTTTTAAAATATAATAATCACTTTGTAAATTCTACCACAAAATGTGGCATAATATAGGTATAAAACCAAGCATGATTTATTCCATGAAAATGACTTAATAATTTTGTGAGACTTCTTATGGGAGAGTTGACATTGAGGTTTTGTAAAGATAATTGAAGGAAAACTAATTTATATATTAGTGTTTTCTCATACCATCTACTGTGAGAATCTGTGAGTGTGGTGATTCTAAATATTCCCTTGAAACCACAATAAAGGCACCAACCTTGTCTCCAAGCTTTAGCCTGTTTGCTGTCAGCCATCCTCTCTGGGAAAGGCTATAGTTCAAAACAAGATTTCAAAGATCTCTAACAGAAATAGTAACCGTATAACTGGTTTGCATATTTCTCTCCATCCTTCTTTTCAATAAAAACGCTGCTGTACCTGGCCCAGGGTCTTTAACTCCGTAACTTGTGAATGTCTGGATTTAAAAAGCTAAATTTCAACACCATCTGTAAGACTTAAATCCTAAGAGATACATTGTCTCAGCTGCGGAGGCCAGACTCAACATCAGCTGCCAAATGGAAGACTGAAGGAGGAATGTAAACAGCTTGATTGAGGGGGGGGCTCCAGCAGCACCTGTGGTTTTGACAGCTTTTGATACAGCTTGAGGAGAAAACAGGTTGCCTGTTTGTTCTTCAAGAGCACTTCTGGCATCCAGGTATTATGCGGGCACACACTCCCAGCTGTGAAGGGGGCAGCGTCCTTGCCACTTCAGAGAATGATGCCCCTGCAGGAAGATCCCTCTCGCTTTTCATCCAGGGACACTGGGCAGGAAAGACACAAATGATCAAATGCAAAGCCCTATGATGCAAAGGTCTCAGAGGAAGAGCTTATATCACAGGCTTGCCTCAAAGCTTGAAGATGGTCCAGTGTGTTAAAAAAAAAAAAAAAAAAGAACACTTAATTGTAGTATTTTTTTTCTACATAAAAGACCCTGGATTAATAAATAGGAAAACGAAAACAACAGTCAGAAATTCATATGCAGCAGATTTCAGCTGCCTGTGTTTTCATATGTCTTCATCAAGAAGAAGAAGCAGGGTAAGACGTCAGTGCTTACACACTGTAATTTCAAAGACGTATCACTGAGTAATCTTCATAACTGAAAGTCTTTAACTGTGATGATGTACTTCACAGGCTAGGACTAGTGTATAAATCACAAGATTAGATCAGATTAAGAACACATATGTCTTCATGCATGCAGAGTTCACAATAAAATCTTTAAAATATGCTATTTTGTTTGGTTGGTTGGTTTTGTTGTTGTTATTGTTATTGTCCTGTCTTATTTTCACATTAAGTCTAACACTGTAGCCCAGAGTTGTTTGCTTTTATTTATTTCATTATTCAGCTCAGGCTGCCCTCAAATTCATGACAACCCTCCTTCCAGAGCCTTCCCAGGGCCAAAATTAGAGACGTAAGCCAGAACTTAAAATTTACCCTCTCCTATTCTTAAACCAACCATAGAAGTTTAGTATTAACAAACTACAATTTAATAGATGTAAGTAGTTAAATAGTGTGATTTAATCAATGAAAGGGATTAGTAGCACAAACATTCTCTTACGCTACTGGGTTTATTTTAAAGATGAATTTAGGAACTAGAGAAATGTCATATGTTCTTTCAGAGGAATTGAATTTTAATTTTTATTTCAAATCAATAGCAAAAAACAAATTATTTGGTAAATTCTGCAAGCAAGGGGGCTATTAATAAGAAGGATAGTTAAATCCCTATCTAGCAGACAAAGTCTAAATATACATAACCAAAGATAGATCAAAGCACAAAACTTAATAAAAGGAAGTCCTAAGATATATTTGAGGAAAAAAATAAGGAAATATTTCAGAACCTTAAGGATAAAAGCCAATTTCAAATGTGTCATAAAATAGACAAAATAGGAAAAAGATGTATATGTAAGATGTGACAAAAGTCCACAGAACTGTCTCTAGAAAAAAACGGTAGGAAAGTGACTATGCGCTGATTAATTTTACACAGGAGAAAACAATTTGGAATTTTCTGCCAAAAAGGAATGGTAAACATTTGAGTTGGCAGATACATTTATATTTATTTCAGTGTTCTATATTGTGTGTATGTATGGAACATCACAACATACTTAGTATATTATCATATGCAACTTTTATAAATTAGTTTTAAAAAATAAATGTTAAAAGCACCATGGTAGATTTAAAAGAAAAAATGTTTGCAGTGGTATTAGGAATAAAATCTTTGGATGTGTAGTATATAAAATTATTCTAATTACTCTACTTCCTTTACGTGATGGTTTCCCAGCTATGGGGAAAGACTTTCAGAAAAGCTACAAGATGCTAAATAGGCAACAGTCAAATGAAGAAATAAGAGTGGCACATAAATGGCCACAAATGAATGCCCATGTAGAGATAGAGAGAATGGTTGACTATAGATGATAGAAGGAGAGTAAGAAAAGGAAGGAAAATCATGGAAGAGAAGAAAAACAGAACGCTACTATTTACACAACAAATTGAACGAAGATTTGGAGAATAAACTGCTCTGTTCTTCTCACTAATTCACACTATATTCTACTGGTAACTGTATATATATTTAACCTGAAGGCATTCTTCCTAGAAAGCCACTCTGGCTAATGTTGTAGTTATAAATATATTCATGGGCAGATGCTTTATAAAAGTCATTATAGTAAAACAAACATCCCAATTGTTCATCAAGCTACTACTTAATTAACTAATAACTCAGATTATAATTGAATTTTAAAATAGCAGTGCCATACTGGTAGAGTATTTGTTTATTTTAGAATAATCCCACAAATACATTGCTGAGAATGAAAAGAGAGATTCCAAAATAGTTCCCTGAACTACTTCATAGCAGTATACGCTTACATTTCTGATTTATTACATTGCACGTGAGTAAGTAATTCTAAGGGATGATACTATGGAAAATTAATAGTGGAAATTTCTAGGGGGGAACGCTTAGTTCAATGTGTCATTTTACAATTAAATATTGTACTGTGCGTTCTTTCATGGATGCGTATCATTTCACAAATGAAGGGAAGTTTCTCATTCACTTTCAAATTATTAAAAATCATTTTATCAAATTTTATTTTGATCCATTTCTTTGTCCCTTTGTAACCATTGTGTATTTCATCTTAAGTAAACGATATCTTGTCTGGGTACTACTTTTCGAGCAACAGTTTATAAGGTGTTCTATGACCTGAAGGTGGCTTCTCACATTATTTTCCTGTATTTACTGGTTGTTTATTCTCTCTACATCTGGTGATTCATTTAATCTCTAATTCAAATATGCTCAGCATATCTCCTAAGATTTGGCAATCAAGTTTATAATTACTTTTATTATTATACAAAATCTTGAAAATTGCTAGGTCAATAAATGGGGTTATAAATAAGCGATTCTCCACTTCTTCTTTACAGCAACTCAAAAAAAAAAAAAATGCTTCCATTTAGGTTTGGAACACGTCTCGAAAAACACGAAAAGCCTCTAAACAAAATTAAGTTTAATTCACTCTTTAGGGAAGTGCTTCTACAGACCATTTGAAGGCAGGGGGAACCAATTTAAATAAATTATCAGATAGTCATTTTATCCAGACGAGTGCTACTAATTACAATCAGTTTCCTCTATTCATTAAAAGTCGTCCAGCAAGCATGGATCAGCTCTGCCAGCAGTCACTCCGGTTGCGGGAAAGCTTTATTGCACCACTTCTTTAAATGCATTACATAGTTTAGGCCTTTGCTAATTTAGAGTCTTTTCTAGGCATCCCTGCAAGTGCCTGTTTTTTTTTTTTTTATGGTCCTTCCTTTTTAAAGTTATTTCATTCTTGAACATGTATCATACCATCTCAATTAATCTCTTCTCTGCTATGTTGGATATCAGTCCTATGCTAGGAAAATGAGATGAAATTATAGCATTCTAAAAGCACCACAACATCCGAGCTTTTTATCTTTATACACTAAGTCGCTTGTTTATTGTATAGTTACAGTTGTTTCTGTAAAAGCAATATGAATTCTGGGGAGCAGAGAAAACTGTCCCTTAGTGCACGCATGGTTTTTTTTATTGCCATTTGAGTTGATGGGCCTACTTGTTATAGTAAGATCTCTAAGCCAGTTCTGTGAAGAAAGTCCCAAGCCCACTACTTCCTAGGTCATAGCGGGTCCTGTACCTCCACAACCTCCTGCCCCCACCTGGTGCTATAAAGTTGTAGCAGCTAGAATTTTGTGAGCAGGGCAAGAAGACTGTATATTCAACCGAGCAGAGGGCATTCTATGCATCTGCACTTCCATCTTTAGTATTTGGCTCAACGCTTATCACATCACAAATATTCCCTCAACATTTGTTGTCTAACGTTTGGGTTCTGTTGCTCAAATTTAATAAAGAAAGGGAGCCTGGGAGTGGAGCAGTGATGTTTTCTGTCTTGAACTATTTAAATGCCTTTCTAGAACCCTGGTTATATCTGTTGCTTAAGAGAAAACAGCAAGATGTCATTGTTTTTTATCACTGAGTAGTACTCTAATGTGTATATATTCCACACTTTCTTCATCCATTCTTCCACTGAAGGGCATCTAGGTTGTTTCCAGGTTCTGGCTATTACAAATAATGCTGCTATGAACATAGTTGAACAAATACTTTTGTAATATGATAGGGCATCTCTTGGGTATATTTCCAAGAGTGGAATTACTGGGTCCTGGGGTAGGTTGATCCCGAATTTCCTGAGAAACCGCCACACTGCTTTCCAAAGTGGACAATGAGGTCTGCTGAGAAACCAAGGATAATGGCACTGGATTTGGCTCCAACTACACATTCTGGCTTGGGAGGGGGGGGGCTAGCCTGATTGGATGCTCACCTTCCTAGACCTGGATGGAGGGGGGAGGAACTTAGATTTCCCTCAGGTCAGGGAACCCTAACTGCTCTTTGGACAGAAAAGAGAGGGGGAGTGAAGGGAGGAGGGGGAGGTAAATGGAAGGTGGGGAGGAGGCAGAAATTTTTAATAATATAAAAAAAATAAAGCTATCAAACATGAAAAATGAAACAGCATTATAAATTTTAAAATGTCAAGATTCATTGGGAATTCTTAGCAATTAATTTCAACCCACTGTAATTAATTTCTGAGAAACCTGCAAAAGCCTGTTAAATGGTCTTCTTAAAACAGTGGATCCTAACTTAAGAAGCTGAGTGGAACATATCAACCTGTATCAGTCAGATATGCTACCCTGGCAAGTAGCCCTGGAAAGTATCCAAACATAAGTAAACTAGTTCCATTTTTTTAGTAAAAATAATTAAGTTTAGCTTAAAATGGATCCAAACTTCATTGTCTAATGGCCCATAGAAATAAATAATTCCATTTTATATTAATAGAGGGTTCAGAAAGAGTTCAGAGCAGTGTTATAATAAGCAGGGCTGATAATTTTGTTGTATACTGGGAGATGTATTCTTTCATTTATAGAATTTACTGAAATTGAATCCTTCCTATGAGCCTTTGGCAGATGAACATACATCATACCTAGAACATATATCATAGGCCTAGGCTATACTCATTGTAATATATTGCCCAGTACCCCATCATCAGAGAGGCTGATATTTTCCACTTTCTTCTTAAAGATCAAATGGTTCCTTGAAAGTAGATAATCTCCCCGATCCATCCAAACTTTCCTGTAGAAGTGATGTTTTCTACGGTCTGACTTCTGACTCAGTGATGATGTAGTTTCTGTGTCCTCTAGAAAAAATGAAAACTTGCTACCTCCTTTCCGGAACACCACTATACTTAATATTCTGCTTTATCTCTCATCACATCCTCAGAACAGGAAGACAAATTTATACACTGTCATAAATTGATGGGTCATTGCCTAGATCTTGAATTGTGGACATGGTCCCTCCTTTTGTTTTAAGCTACTGTCGTCTACTCAGAGATTTCCATTAGACTTTCCTTAACTTAAACCATACACGATTATCTTGATTTTCCAATAGGTGATGATATTGGAGAATGTTTAGTTTTAGGTTTTATTTTCTTATGGAATTTGGTTTGATGTAAAAAAATTCTGATTCATCCAGTCTTCTGTGTTTTCCACTAGTATACATCGACAAGACATCTCTGTAACTAGATTCTGGTCCTAATTTTTCCTAAATTCGGTTTTAGCACTATCCTACCACCCAAATGTTGCTGAAACTCAGTATTCTGGGTAAGATCTACCCCAGAACACAGAAGAAACCTTCATGATTTTCAGATGTGACAGTCGCCCTGGCAACAGTAGCTTCAATCTACTACTTGACTATTGCAATTAAGAGGATATGGGCAAGAATCATCTTACAAAATTGCTCTTTACCTAAGACAACCATATAACCTTGGGGTTTTGCTCAAGTGAGTATTGCAGATAAAGAAGTCCCTGGTAATTTCCAGCAATTATACTTTGCTAAGTGAGCAGAACTGCAGTACAGGTTAAAAACAAAATGTCTATGAATGCCTGGTGACTTGAAAGAAGCCTCTTGGCCATTTTGATATTTTACACACATGTATTTCCTCCTAGAAAGTGTCAAACTGAATTAAACTTAGGAACAATCCTGGAAAGAGAGCTAGGACTTGTCTTGGTTTCTTTTTAATCACCAACATTCCTTCCTTCCTATATTCAAACACTTAACCCTAAAGTATTTACCTTATAAATAGTTACTTGAAACTTAATACGGCCCAAGAACTGCTTCAAAGGCTTTAATATATGAATCCAGTCAAGCTTAAAAACAATTAGGGAAAAGCATACTAATAGCTTGCCTATGGATAAACATTGTAAAATAGGCATAATAAGGACTCGGAAAGCAGGGCAAATATCCTTGCCCACCAATTCTTAAATTTTTAACCAGTCTATTCTGTACACTGAGGAAAGAAGGCGATTTGTATTAAATTAACAATATCAAATTCTGCTGTAAACCTACTATAAGTTTCAGCAACATTTTGGGGAGCAGGGTAGTACTAAAACAAAATAGACATAGCTATTTTTTTTTTGATTTTTTAAATCAAAACAAATTATAAAGGCATTGTATTATCCAGTGAAATTGTAAAGTCTCATCATGCCGGAGAACATATTTTTCATTCGGGATCTTGGCCAGCCCCTTGATAATGATGAGGATAGGCATTTCTGAGCCATCTTGGCCTCTTCTACATTGCTCAGCATCTAAATGGCAGTTGGGTGTCTTGTTGAATTGTATCCAGCTGGCAACCTAAAATATAACTATAATTTAGAATTTTTGTCTCCCTAAATATAATTCAACTTCATGCCAGACGTTATCCTAGAAAGCCAAATAATAGATACTACGGGAGACACCTGCTTAGAAATACAACAGAACGTAGAAGCAAGGGGTGTAATTTTTCCTGGAGCTACTCCTAATTAGTCTGATAGTATTGAGTTAGTAATAGTCATTCCCAGATCTCTGGTTATTGCATGTGTAAATGGAGATTTTGTGCCTAGCAGAACTATTTTATCTACAACACTCTATGATCCAAAAAATTAATGAGACAGCATTGCATGTCTATAGTCAAATAGTCATGATAATACATTGAATATTTCATATTTAGATAAATCAGAATTAGATGGATAACTTTAATTTAACTTAATATTTTAAAATTATTAAGACTTCCAGAGCATTACATTCATCTCTTATTTTTAGCCTTTTCTAGAAACAACCACAAATCTAACCAAACACCAAAACCTATTCCCCAAGAAAACCTAGAAGGAAAAGTGGTTAGCTTCCTTTAATATAGAAAACATTAGCACCATTTTTGGATGCTTGGATTATTATTTTTGCAAGAAAATCCAATCTGTAAGTCGTATCCTTTTCCTACTTGTGGAAAAATGCTCTGAGTCTAAACGTTAAAGGAAAACCCAAATTGCTCTCTGGTCATGTAAATATTTTCAACCATTGTAAAATATGTCACTGTATATAACTGGAGTATCTAGAATAGTAATCACTTCTTTGGTGGTCATTTGTATAGTCAAATGAATGCCTGTCACCTGTCTAATAGTATAAAGCCATGTTTTGTAGAAGAGGCACATGAATACAAGAAGATAGAGTTGTCCCCCTAGGAGCCGTTTCCTGTGACCACAGTCAGCCAAGAGAATATTTCTTCTCTCTTCCACTCCTACATACACTGTAGAATGCACACAGAAGTCTGAGCTTGAGTGTAATCAAAGAAGCTTCCCTTATCTTAGATACAGTTTTGCATCCTAAGAGCTCAGTTTCTTTAGCATCAAACAGATCAGAGGAACTGAACTGTTACTGGTTCTGTAGCTAGAGTGTGTTAGTCTGTTTGTCAGCATCTGTTTCTGCATTTGGATAAGAGTAATTATCTAGATTATTGTGAGAAATAAATTTGACAACTAAGTAGGATGGTGTTTTCCAGAGCCTTGCCTAGAAAAATTCCATGGCAAACATCTCTATCTCTCCCCAAGTCTTTTCATAAGTAAAACTTTATTAAGTTCTTTTTATGTTACTGAAACTTTGATAACTAAATACCTTAAGAGATATTTTATTTAGAGCTTTTTGAAAATATATAAAATGCTAGTTGTTAACATGTATTTTGACTATTACTGAAGGAGCTGCCAAAACTTATTGATTTATTCTTCTTTTTACTTATACAGATACTAATACTAGTACCCACCATGCAACACCACACACACACACACACACACACACACACACACACACACACACACACAAACAATATCCATTCCCATGCATTGACTACAATACTAGAATACTAAAAGAATCTCAGGACAAATAAAACTAGTTCAACCAGGTTGATGTAAATCCTAACTCTTAGTAACTTCTGAGGTTGTTTGCATTTTATTTCTGTTTTTTCCCCTCTTTCATTCCTCTTTCACATCTGTCCCTTAACTACCCCATCCACTTCCCTTCTTCTTCACCATCCCTTTACTGTGCCTTCCTTCTCCTTTCTCCTCCTTTACCTTCTCACTTTCCCCATTTTCTTTGAAATTGTCCATTACGTTAGGTTATAGATTAGCCTCTGTGTGAACTCCTTGGAATGATAAGGATTCCCCTCTTTAGAGAGCTCATATGTCAGTAATGAAGACACAGAGAGATGAGCCCATAATGGCTTCACCTTAAAGCAAATGGGACGAAAGTATTGGAGAGTCTCCATGAGGCGTTAGGAATGGGCTGTTTCATTCCCAGTTCAAGATCTCAGTGTCTCTGTCTTCTCAACACGGCAAAGCTGTATCTTCCTTTGAGTTTAGAATTTCACCACTGACATATAGTTTACCATCAGGATGATATTTATTCACATATTAGTTAAATAGGGAATTGTAGTAGGCATTCCTATTCTCTGAATTTCACGTGGAAAGCCCGTGTGTGTGTGTGTGTGTGTGTGTGTGTGTGTGTGTGTGTGTGTGTTGGATGGCCATACTCTATTAAGAATAACAATGATTGAACATACTGAGTTGCTTAAGACAAGCTTGGGCATGACTGATTTCACATGAATACCAAAATTGTAGTCATTCCTCAAAAAACAGACAAATTGAGTAACTCATATAAAGAGGAGATAATTCAACATATGAACAAAGGAAATATGTAGTTATTTTAAAAGAAAATGTATTTTTAAATAAAATCAACATTAGGTAAAGATCAGGAATAAAAGATAATAGCTTTAATTTTGAATTATTCTAATGAGAAATACGTTTATAGCTTATTCATTTTTATCAATTTTACTTTCCTTTTACAAGTTGAATATAGTATTGTTATTTACTTGGATTTCAGACTTACACAGAAGTCAGTTAACAAACTTGATCACCATAATTATTTCCTTAGGAAATATCTATCATGCCATCGAGACTGTTTCTGAAATCATTGGCTATTAAAGGAATGGAATATAGTAAGTAAAAATTGAAAAATAAACTCAGTGAGTATCTAGCATCTGATATGTCAGTTCGTATAAGGATCTTCTAATTACATGGTCATATATGACAAACTAAAAAGCAAGGAAGCTTGGATCCATGCCAGCTTTCACATTAACTCATTGAGACAATTTTCACACTAGAGACTTGGCAATGTCTTTCGAGTAGTCTTTAATTGAAATCCACATACTTGTCATGAAACACAGTAAAAACTCACTAAGGCACAACACTTCGATGATATATATGCCTCTTCTCTCTGCTGTTTTCCAAAGAACCTGAATTAAGAGCATCCCAGATGATGGGGGAGCTGACCAATCCCTTTGTCTGAGGGGCGTGACCACTCCGGGGCCCCAAATACCTTTAAAAGATCCCTGTGCTTTTGTTTGCTCTCTTTGTTTTTCCCTGGGCTCCTCGCTGGAACCTTGGCTTTTGTAAGTTCCCTCTTCTTTCCTTTATTAAAGCTAAATATTATATATTAAAGCTAGTCTCGTTAATCATAATTGCTGATCGACCACGCCCCTTCACTCCATGGTGATTTTAGGGTTTTCATGTCTCACTCTACCTTGGAGGCCACTGTTGCCTTCCAGAGGTCCCACATCTGCAGTAACAACTTCAGGGGTAAGATGACATCAGCCTGTATTTACACATAGGCCTTAGGAAGAACGGGCAGATGCCAAGTGCAGAAGACAGGAAAGACAGAAAGACACGTTGAATTTTCAGGTTTTAGAAACCTGTCTCAGAGCCTGCTTACTTACAAACCTGTTTTAAATGGCTATAGGTCTATAGATTGCTTAAAATCTCATTATAGTCAACTATAATGTCCTTAGTTATAGGAACATCTTTGGATATAATTTGTTTCTTTTATGAGAAAATGATTTCAATTATATCTTTACTCTTCTGACTACCTTATGTCTTTCTTATTAATACTTTTATGTTCTTCATAAATTTTCTTTTCTGTACACATAAGAATTTTTTGAGAAAAGGTCTCACTATGTAACCCTGGTTCCCTGAATGCTATATGTAGATAAATCTGGTCTTGAATTTACAGGGATACACCCATCTCTGCTTTCTGAGTAAAGACTAAAATCATGTACTACCATGTCCTGATGTGGGATTCCCTCTGTATGCTATTACGTTTTATTGCCATTAGTTGTTAAAGAAGCTGCTTTTGGCCAATTACTTAACAGAATAGAACTAAGTTGGAAAACTAAACTGAATGCTAGGAGAAAGTAGGTAGAGTAGTAAGAAGCCCTATAGCCACCTCTGGGGACACATGCCTCTGCTGGAGCCCACTGAAACTTTGTGGTTGGTCACAACCTCGTGGTGATGCACAGTTAATGGAGATGGATTAGTTTAAGACATAAGAGTAAGCCAGAAATATGCTTAAGTTATTGGAGAAACAATATTACAAATAACACTAGTACAATTTCTGTGTGAGTATTTCATGGTCTGGGCTGCCAAAAACAAACAAATGGCTCTGCCTACAATGTTCAGCAACAATTTCATATTACAGATTTTGTAATATTTGCTCTCTCTCCTTGGCATGTAAGCTAGACAAGGGGAGAGTATATATGCCATTTAATCATATTTCCAACATCTTTCCCAGAGCCTGGCACATAGTAGGTATACCACATTTAGAGAAAGAATTAAGGGATGATAGGAGAAGTACATGTTTACTGTGAGGAGAGACGTGGTGTGCTATATTATGGCACAGAAGGAAGATCAAGCAAACTGATTTCATAGAGCTTCAGGCTACCTTAAGCATGGGAGGAAGAAGGGGTCTTACCTAAACAGCTACGTAACACATGATATATGATAAATCAGGAGTGAAAAAGGTGATAGAGAAAGATGTGCATTCAGTTAATTATAACACATATTTAGTGGGATTACACAAATATCAAGTTTTCACGGACTAGCATACATAACGAATTTTGTAATGCAAGTTTACTATTTAGGTAATATATTTTGATAATATTCATAAAATTTAAAGCTAACATATAAAATGCACAATGTAACAGAATTCTAGCTTCTCTATACAAATGTCAAGATTGAATCCATAGTATATTTATACAAGGAAATGATTGTAACTAGCCTGATAGTGAGTATCTTTCTGCTTTTAGGAAGAAAAACAAATTCTACTTAGACTATGGCTAATAAGACTTGCATCAAGAGGATAGATTTGGACTTGAATTAAACTCTACTTGTGTGGTGTTGTCAAAGTCTCTAATCTTTTTTAGCTTAATTTTCTTCAGCTAAAAAGAAAAAATAAATTTTATATAATGCATAGTATATGTATAATGCCTTACATCTTATTCTGTATATATCCTATGGACTGAATGCATTACATATATACTATGTACATTGAATGCATATTATATATTATAGATTATGCTTTTACAAATATATATGTAATAGTGTTTGGCACAACTAAGTGCATAGTGAATATGACATTTATGATAGCAATAATTTTTTTAGAGTTCCTCTTTCCTTAGAGCATTCTAAACTGATTAAGGCACAAGTAAAAATTCAAACATATATCTGATTGTTTTTTACTTATTTTAATTTATATAGTATTATCTTGTCCCCAGGATTTTCTCAGCTTTCCTAAACATACTTTCTTAAATGTTTTGCCTGAGTTAAACATATTCCATGAATAAATCCAAGTGATAAGTTTGTTCTTTATCCTGGTAAGAATAATTTCCAAAAGTAGAGGTGACTGCCATAATGAAGTTGATGTGCCCATGGAAATAAGTTTATATGATGTAAAATGTATGATGAGTGTGTTGGTGATGATCAAGTGGTATTCCATTAGGAAAGTTACCTCAACAGAACCACTCAACTCAAGCTATTTCTTCAGTTGGAGAATGTTGTGAAGGATGTCAGAAGAATCCAAGTCTCAACAGAAGAAACTAAGCTTGAGAATGAAGAAGGCAATAAGCAGTGGCCTTTGCAGCTGGGTGGAGAGTTAATGGTCTCTCATATGTACTTGGAAACCTCACCTAACCTCTATGTGTCTAATATAGGTTTGGCATAACTTCCCTATCTTCCAACCATTATCCTCTCCAGCAATCTCCATATTGTCTAAGATTGTACTTGTTTTTATACATGGCTTGACAAACTAGTTTTCTGTTAAATGTCTTTGTCTCAACCTGTATCTCCTCACCTCACCTTGTAGATTCAGCTCTTTTCTTTGAACATGGAGCACGTCCTATGCTTCCTATTCACAACAACACATACTCTAGAAGTCATCATATCTATCACTAAGACCATTGTTGAGCTTCAACTCCCTCGTCCCTTCTACCTAGCTCCAGAAATGTTGCCTAATGTGGTCATTTGTTCATCCCAACTTCCTATTGAAGCAAATTCTGGAGATTTCATAAGGCACACAGGAATGAGTAAACAACTACATTTGTGTTTGCTACCAACATTCTCCAAAGGTCAGCTCTAATTAATCGTTCTTTCTATTTCCCACTGTAAATGTCTTTCTTCTTTCCTATTTGCTCAAGGGTTTGTTGAAATGAATTGGAAGACATTGACATGTTTCTTAATAGCAAATGTTCTAACATCCATTTTAAGAGGATTCATGGTCCTTGAATTTCCGAAGGAACTGGGAGTTGAAAGTATATGTACCCTGTGAGTCAGAGAAGAGAGTCAGCTGGAGAATAGTGCCCCTAGAGTAAGCAAAGCAAACTGAGTGTAAAACATTGTATCAAGGGTGGAAAGACCGGACATATCTACTCTAAGAAGGGAGATATCTGTAAAATTGCTAAGGAATGACAGCTCCACCAGCAGGATTTCACACTTCCTTACCAACAGGGGGACAGGAATCCGTTCACATTTACACCAATCTTATAAGGTCTTTAGCCAATAAATAAATAAATAACACCCCCCAACACACAACTCACTATTATCTGACTCAAAGCCACAGTGGAGAAAGTGTTCATAAAGACTCAAAACAAAACAAACTAAATTTAAAACAAGCTCTTTGCTCCAGGCTTGTTGTTGGTTATTAATTTGGAATTTGTTTTTCTCTGGAATCTTCTTCCTTCCTTCCCTCCCTCCCTCCTTCACTCCCTCCCTCCCTCCTTCCTTCCTTCCTTCCTTCCTTCCTTCCTTGCTTCTTTCCTTGCTTCCTTCTTTAGATTTTTTCTCCTTCCTTCCTTTCTTCCTTCCTCCCTCCCTTTCTTCCTTCCTCTCTTTCTTTCTTTTAACTGTCATTGAAAATAGAATCTTTCTCATATAATATATCCTGACCAGTGTTTACCACCCTTCTCCACTCCTCCTAGCTCCCCTAAACCTCCCCTCTTCCCCTGATTCACTCCCCCTCTGTTTCCTCTTCAGAAATAAACAGACGTCTAAGAGATAATAGCCAAACAGTACAAAACAAGATACAGTAAGACGAGGCAAAAAAAAAAAAAAAAAAAAAAAAAAACCTGATATGGATTAGGTGGAAAAGGCCACCTAATGGGGGAAAAGAGTACCAAGAGCAGGCAAAAGAATGAGAGATACGCCTGTTCCCACTGTGAGCACTCTTACAAAACACTGAGGAGACAAGACCCTTATGACAGGACTGTAGCATGCTGGAGCATAGCAAACATGGCTCTGGCAAGAATTGCCCTTCTGCCTTGTTAACAGTCATTAGATTACATTTCTAAAGCTACTCCTCAAGGTCCATTCCCTTATTTGACCACTTCCTCCTCAGAAGGCTGACTTCCAAGGTCGAGTTAGCAAAGAATTGAAGTTCAGCAATCAAAAGTCAAAAGCCCCTTTTGGTTCAATTAATATACCCAATCAAAATTACTTTGTCTTTTGTGTTGTTGTTGTTGTTGTTGTTGAGCTGAGAACTGAACCCATGGCTTTGTGCTTGCTAAGAAAGTGCTCTACCACTGAGCTAAATCCCCAGCCCCTGCCCAATCAAAATTCAACACCTCATCCTAACACAGGGTTTCCCCCTTTTTCCTTTATAAGCTAATCTTTGCCCGTTGGTCACACCCATCTCCTCTCTATCCAAAAACAGTCCTTTGTCCCTCACCACTACCCTAGACAAATACTCCCTCCACCTTCCCCTTGTTTCTTCCCCCCTTCTCCCTTGTCCTCTAACTTTGTCTCTTGTTCCCTGCCCTTTGTCCCTCTGGGGCAAATAAGTGTCCTTTGTGCTGAGAACCTGGTCTTGGGTATCTTGAGCCAATACTGGACCCTTTACCTAAGCTTACTTTTCTTATTATGGACAACCCTTAAAATGCATAATTTTTAAAATATGTCATATTAGAAACATGTAACTCACTGACTAAGTTGTCACATATATTAATTGCTGGCTTTTCTTGCAACATTTTCTTTTTACTTCAGCTTTTTCCCTCACAACATTAGCACCTCTTTCAAAGTAATTAGCCATTAATCTGTATGAAATAAGCAACACAGGATGACTCTGGCTCCATAAACTAAAGGAAAACACAGGAGTAAGTTTGGGTGAAGAAAGAGTATCATAACATGTCTTGCCACAGTCCAGAGAGACCTGCACTTTCCCAGCTGACGGCTACGAAGAGTAAATATCATTAAGTTTCAAGAACAGGAGAGATAAAATAAAGTGTTCCAAGGAGGGGGAACATAGGTCTATTAAGCAAGTATTCGGAGACTACAGGCAGAGGTGGGAGTATCCCCGTGAGGGGGAGTATGTGAAGTCAGCATTTCTCCCGCTGTGGCTTCCAGGGAGAGAAAGAATAACAACTTTGCTTCCATTTTTTTTTTTTTTGTTACTGCTCTAGTGGGGGATTGCTGGAACCAACCACTTGCAAGTATATTACTCTAAGGGGGGGTTTTCAAAGTAACAGCCAAACTGTTCCATTTCTACAGTGCCAGGCATTCCTTTCTAACCACTGACCATTCCACCAAACACTGCTCAAGAGTTTACAGAATGAACAAAAGTTCTTTTATTTTCCCTCAAGAAAATAATTTGTTTTATAAAAGGGAGGATCAATCCAGGGAGCTAATAAAGCCATCATCATAATTGCCTAACCAGATATTGTAATGATTTACACTTCAAAATCAGTATCATTTTATAAGGCTATGAGTCTTCACAAATGCTCTGAGAAGTAACGTTCTCACGTAATACTTCATTTTACAATGGAAATTAAAGCCTAACACTGAGTTAGAAACTTATTGAAATTAATAGTTAAAGATCACCCAGAAGTACAGTATAAATATAATTAATATTTTGAATTTTAAAAGTTTAACGAGGTTCGGTAGTGATGTGTCCAGGATTGAAAGCACATATTGCTCTTCCAGAGGACCTGCATTTGGTTCCCAGCACCCGTTTTGGACAGCTAACAAACACCAATAACTCCAGTTCCAACGTCCTTTTTTTGGAAATGTCCTCCCCCTAGAAATCTGGTTCATACCCTGGCTGGTTCAGACTAAATTGAACAACACAGTAGGGTAGGTAATATAAATGGTAGCTCATTAATAATGCCTAAACTCTTGCCAGACTGAAAGATTCCCTGGAAAGAACACACATCGAGTGGGTTATTCTTTTCATTGGGATCCATCAGCATCAAGGAGGAAAGATGCCATAGTGGTGATGATTTGGTAACATCACCATTAGTTGCTCTGCTCAGTATAGTTCTTAAATCTATCTTATAGCATGATGTGTATGATCTCTGTTCATCACTAGTGCAGTATAGTCTAAAGTTATGGAAGGCTGACTGACTGACATCTTACAGAACCTTCTAAAGTCACCCTCTGGTGAAAGTCTCTGAGTCTATCAAAGAGAGACCCTGTTTTCAATGCGGACATAAAAATTGTCAATGTGACTAGAAACTTGCCATAGATACCAAGCTACCCCTTATTTAACACATCGTGGCTTCATGAAAATGTCATTGAAACACAGCCTGGTCATGGATTATAGCTTTAAAATCATGTCACCTGATAAGTAGAGAAGAATATCGACTACAGTCTACATGTATTCGCCAAGAAGATAGGAAATTGAGGTTCTCTGTTGTCGTAAGACCCGAGAATAAGTAACTTCATTTTAATCAAGAAAATAAAATTAGCATCTTTAAAATGTATTCCTTTGTGTGCTTTTGCTGTTGTTGAAAATACATTCTTGCCCTTTTCTCAAAATAGAAAAAAAAAAAGGGTATGCATTCCATACTCAGATGACTGGGAGTTTGTCTAGGGGTTATATATGTTAAATATTGGTTTGAGGTGAGTGAGGGGCATCTGTCAAGGGAACAGATCAACCAGTCATTTGAAGTGTCATTTTTTTGCACTTGGTGTAGGATGTTGCCTTGTCTCTTTGCTGTCTCTCCCACTCTCGTTCTGTTTTATTCTTCTGTATTTTGATTTAGACATAAAAGCTCAGACCTAATTTAAACCGACAGCAGAATCAAACAGTGTGACCTTGCCAGGATTGTTCCAAGCCTTCAACACAATCCACTGGGAGGAAAGTGTGAGCAGGGGTGGGGTGAGATCAAACTGGAAAGGAATGAGCTCTCTCCAGATGGCCTCGTGGTGCAGGCCCAGTGTGCCTGGAGGTTTGGTCATGGGTCCTAATGCTTCCAAACCTGACTATCAGGGGAGTACGGGCTACAGTGAAGAGGAGAGAAGAAAAATAGGACAGTTGAAACTGACAAGGCTTGGAGGAGTAGAAATGTGAAGCCCTCACACAGCAGCTTTGGAAGCCGTGTAACTAGGATTTGCTATTTCAGAGCTTGCCCTATTAGCCTGAGGACTTCTAATCAAATTCTAAGATAAAAGAAAAAAAAACCTGGGCCTAGTATTGCACAATTGTAATGCCAGGGAGGGGCAAGTTTCTGGGCCTGCTGGCAAGCCAGTTTAGCCTAACTTGACAAGATCTAAGACAATGAGGGACCTTGTTTTTAAAACAAATGAACAATATGGGTGGTAGCTGAAACAGCTATTTCTTTTACCTCTACAAGTACATACATGGACATTCTTACATGTATATGAGTGTTCAACATGCACAAATATTGTTGAATTATCTTTTCTTAGAGAGACAGACTATACATATATTCACTCCAAATAGAACACCATTGAGAGACCATGGTGAGATTCCTCCAAAGCCAAACTAGGCAATTAGAGTTAATTATAAAACTCTGGTGAGAAACTGATTACAAGAGTATGGGTAACTGAGGAAAAGCCCAATACAGCAAAGTCATACCAAGTCATGGATAATAACCTCATGCAAGCTACATCATGGAGTGCCTTTTTCAGTTATATTTCTCTCTTATATATACTATCATATACCAAGATTATGCTCAGATAGGACTTGGGGCATGGAAAACTAACAGTTGAAATTCAAGATGAGAATCTTGTGACCTTCCTTCTTCTATTACTGTATGGTTATTCTGCTATTATAATGATGATATGATGATTATGATGATGATGAGGAGGAGGAAGAGGAAGAGGAGGAGGAGGATCATGTCATGGCTACTGGGCTAAGTAGATTTCTACTGTAGGATGGCATCTATTATGCCTGGGAGAGGGGACATGCTGCAATACTCATCTACCTACAGAAAACTACCTACATACCTACCTACACACACACACACACGCACACACACACACACACACACACACACACATATCACTGTGTAAACAGATATTTTCTGTCCTGCAGCCACTCAGTCCCAAATAACCACTCTGAGACTTAATATCACTTATAAATGCTCAGCCAATAGCTAAGACTTATTACTAACTAGCTCTTACATTTTAAATTGACATATATTCCTTATTTACACTCTTCCATGTGTCAGTACCTTTATTAGCTTGGCATATTCATCTTCTTCTCTTTCTATGTCTGGTTTAAGACTCCTGATTCTCTGCCATTTTCATTCCCATCATCCTTAGTTTGGTCACTCCACCTATACTTCTTGCCAGGCTACTGTCCATTCAGCATTTTATTAAGCTAATCTTAGTGACAAATCTTTACAGTGTACAGGAGAATTATTTCACAGCAGACCACACCTAAACCAACATAGTGGTGCACACTTATAACCCCAGGGATAGGGAAGCAGAAACCAGGAGACCCATGCTACCAGCCAGCCTAGGTTACTTGGAAAATAACAACAACAAAAAAATAAGCAAATAAACAACAAAAACCAACAAAAGAATAAAAGGAGACTGGACCCTAGGACTAACACTATAGATCATCCTCTGGACTATAACCAACTACCCTAACACAAAGAGACATGTACACACATGTGTACCTCTACCCACCCTGAAATGAAACACACACACACACACACACACACACACACACACACACACACACACACACACAATGAAAATAAGACAATGATAAGCTAAATGATGCCTGACAGAAATCAGGACATAAAATGTGCTTCTACAAGAGTCAAAGCAGTCAAAACCCAAAGAAACATGCAATATGTGGAAAGAAATCCTGGGAATAGATGATGTTACAGTCAGGCAGACTATTGCAAATGCCAAAGTGAGAGTGAGCATCCCATGTTTTAGGGATATTGTATTGACATCAAGAAAATTAGAAGGGTAGGCCTGGTGTGTAGGATGGAGCTGCAGAATTTGGGCAGTCTGAGGACATAAGAAAGAAGCAGTTGCTGATTTTTTGAGCCAATGGGTTGCATGTGGCTTCCTGGGAAA
Source organism: Arvicola amphibius (assembly GCF_903992535.2). Taxonomy (NCBI): domain Eukaryota; kingdom Metazoa; phylum Chordata; class Mammalia; order Rodentia; family Cricetidae; genus Arvicola; species Arvicola amphibius. The sequence goes on from NC_052056.1 coordinate 41,683,789, forward strand.
TCAAGAGAGACTGCTGCCATGACCAAGCCGAGGGAATAAAGACACTGGCCTAATCTGTCTTTGCAAGGGGAAAAAAATCATCTTTAAGCAGGTATTATCACTTCTGTGAGGCACAGCCTAAACACCTGTAAGTTCAGCTTTTGCAATGAACCACAGAAGCCCATAGAACTGTACTCCACACAGGAGAAATAAATCAGCTCTGCCTTTTTGCAGTCAGCTCACATGGCTGAGATATAATATATAGGCTTCCCCTACTCATAGCTCCAGGAGCGGGAGTGGGAGGAGGCCCAGGGTTGAAAGGTGCTAGTCTCAGGCTTGTAAATACACCTATGAGTTAAAAAGAGCCGTCATGTGTATAGCTCACTCCACCCTCCCATTCTCCAGCAGAGGCTCATCCCTCAGCTAACAGGGAATTGCCACATCACTTCACTCCACCAAGTTCCCTTGACTTGGCAGTTTTTCTGATTGCCTGGCGGTCACAGACCATACTCTGTCTTTTGCTGATACAGAGACCTGGGAAATGAGGGAATTGGAAATGCACACAGCTCTTCTGGGGACCACAGGCCTGTGCTGTCCCTGAACTGAAACCTGTTTTTGGTACACTAGTCAGTTTCTTTCCATTGCTTAGCTAACCAGAGTCCCTTCTAAGGTTAAGGTCCTTTTAAACTCTGCCACTTCCCTCAGGCAGTCTGTAGATTTGTGAGCCAAAATTGTCCACCTTGAAAGCAGCCTGGAGACTGTACTTAGTTTGTGGTGGGGCTATATCATTCCTAATGAGGAAAATATAATAATACCTTTAGAATCACTACAGTAACCTCTGCCCAAAGTACAGGATACTTCGAGAAACACATTTCTTTTAACTCAGCTTCCTGAAAACCTTTCTTAATCTCAACATGTCACTGTATTTTCCCCAGCTAAAAGCCAAAGAGATATTTCTGTTGACTGAGCTTCCCATTCAGAACTCATTGGTGAATCTAGAAAATTAAAAAGGAGGTAGAGGTGAAAAATTGAAGTCCAATTTAAACACAGAATTCCTCTGCTTAAATTCAGAGCCTGTGCTGAGCATAGCTGTGTTAACAATTATCCATCACTGATCATGACATCATAAAACACACCCACCTTTTAAAATTTCAAGTCTAAAAGTCCTTACTTTAGGAGACTTTCAGAGATACATAAATACTTCAAAGAGCACCCTTAGCTGTAGCCCCATTCTCAGAAGATCTTAGTGCAGTGTTACAAATATCAAAATACTGTTAATATATTGTTATTAACTAAAGCTCTTAAAATTCACTTCTACTGAGCCCAATACACATTTCTTTAACATTTGTAAAAAAATTGAAATTTCATTCATTTCCTTAATGAATTTCAGTCGGTTTCACATCCTAGTCATTTCCTTCCCTGTCTTTCTTCAACACCCGAGACTTTCTCAATGGTTCCCCTTCTACCTTGTTTTAATGTGTGGCTAATTGAGCTTAATTAGAATTACTTGTCCTTTTATGGACATGGAAGTAAACTTAGTAAAGCAAGGATAACTATTCTGTGGCTATGCTTGGGAAGAAAGTGACACACCCCCACCACAAGCTGTAACTTCATTAGTTCTGGAATCTCATCCTATGCCACACTACAGTGAACTCTGCCTCATCTAGACTGCAATAATTTTTCAGGCTCTTCCCCATTTCTGATGATTTTGACAGTTTTTAGGACTGACTAGAGATTTTTAGAATGTCCTTTTGTTTAAGTGAGTTATTATTATTTGTTCCTCATAGAGTAAGATTATTAGTTTTTGGGAAGATCACCACAGGAACAAGATATTATTTGCATAGCATCATCAAGGATGCACACATCTGCACAACTCGTCGCTGTTGGCACAGATAGTGAGCATTGAGGAATTGTTTGCCATGCTGTCACTGTGCAGTGACTGCTCTTCCATCCACACTGAACATTTTGGGAAAAAGTCATGATATACAGTCCACACTTAAGAAGTCATAATTTAGGTTTTATTTTTTAAGGTGGGATAATTTACATAGAGATTAGTAATTTTCTTAATGTTGATTATATTTCTTTCATGAACTTAGTAATTTAAGTAAATGAGTATTGATTTATAGATATTTGTCTTATGGTTAAAGTGGTCTTCCACTGGTTTATTTAGAATTGTAAGGGGTCATTTCTTGGGCATGGACACTGTTTTACACACTCGTGTATGTTCCTTTAAATGTCCCTTCAGTGTGCTCATTTGTGAGCATTCTTTCTTTCCGGCACTGTAAGTTACCCTAAGTACATCTAAATATAACCTACCCTAGTCCAAGTGAATCATTGCCTTAATAAATCATGGTTTATGTCATTGAAGAATAACGTTAGGCTCCTCCCATAGATAGGTGGTTGCAAACATAATGTTTGAGAACCCAGCCTGAAAGTTTTGTGTCAAGATCGATTAGATAATGAATGCTGATTGTACACACCATGCAAGAGAAGCATCATTATTATGTTTCATAACACAAAGATGAAGACACAGAGGTTAATCAACAGGATGGAATAACAGGTTTAGTCAGTGTTATGGCAAAAATGGTGATGGTGTATTGGTTCAGGACTTGTGTTCCATGAGTGTACTATACTGTGTTTGATATGTGGAACTGAAGACAATAGACAGGTCCATTTCCTACACTGAAGTAAGTCAACTGTACACTATAAACTTATTTTAATAATAGTAGAGAGATTAAAGAATTTTTCATGACTACATAAACAGTAAGAAATAAAGCTGGAAATTAATCTCTGGTTATCTAATTCTGGAACTATAACTCTTAGCTGGTTGTTTTATGATGCAATTTTGGGTGATGCTTAATCTCCATTTTAATTGAACTATATTTGCATCATTTAACAAGAATTCTGCTATGGTGTCTTGGCAGGCTTTTTTTTTTTTTTATCAAGGTTCAGATGAGGCGTGAAGACTTACCCCATCCCGAGGGCTTAGATCTTGGGTTGAATACAGAAGAGAATGGGAACTGAGTGCTAGCTTTGTTTTCTCTCTCTGACGCCCGGTGTAGGGTTGGAAGGTGATCAGGTGCTTCACTTTCCTGCTGTCATGCCAGCCCCTCTGTGTTACACTGTATTCCATATCAAGCCTCCAGGAGGAAAAACAAATCTCCTTTATTTCATCAACTATCTTGTCGAGATAGTAATAGTAAAACTAACAGATAAAAGTGGGTGTGTCAGTAAATAGATGAAAACAGAAGAGTGGGGTTTGTGTATTTGCCTTGACTTATTTTTGTGGGTGCCTCTGTACTTTGAAGCTGTTAGTTCAAGTTATGGTCAAGGCACAGTTTTCGGTCCAAAACCCGCCATGTGGTAACTACTTAATGAATTCTATCTCCTATACTGACACCATCTTTGCTGCCTTCGTTATCTGTTGCCAAACATTGATGTCCCGGCTCCTTATACTTGAACCACATCATAAGAATGTCCCACAGTGTACCTTATCATGGTCTTACACAAATGACTAAATCAAGAAGGTGAAGAATATGCCTGTGGGCACCAATGCCATCAAGCAGAGCATTTTAGCAAGTAGATTAACTGGGTTTTACTGTATTATTTTCTTCTCACTGTAGAACAATGGAGGAGAAAGTCATATAAAAGCATAAGGAAGCCATATTGAAGGGAAAAAAGCTAGATTTACCTTTAGTTGGTGTGACTAGATACCCTGAAATCATTTGTGAGCTGACCCAAATTTCCTTTGTCACTAGTGTTAATTCTCTTCGTCATGACCCTCTGTCCCTCTCTTCGGGAGAGTGTTAATGTGGACAGAAGACCTGTGCTCACTTTCTCACTTCTGAAGCAAAAAATAAAAGAGTGGGGTGAAGAAAATATGGTAGGAATCGTGGCAATCACAATGATTATCAACCTTCATAGAATTTGATATATTATCCTCTTTTTCTAAATATTAAATCTAAGTTATTCACAGGCGTAGTCACAAACAAAGTAAAACAATTCTATTTTATACTTAGCTTTGTTGCAGAATATGAGACCTATTCAGAGAGCAAATGTGTTCCCTAAGTCCATACAGATACTGGTTAAAACATGATTAGAAAGAGAGCAAGAAAGAAATGATAATGAACCGATGTTGGGGTTTTCTTCTTTCTAATATCCTGATTATTGATTATAAGCTTTTGATTTAGAAAAAGAGATCAGAAGATCTTTGAGATATGGGGTTATAAGAGCACACTGATCTCAGTTTGAATTCTTCTCATGCAGAGCCAGGTGTCCAAGCACATACAGGCATCACAAGCCTAGATGGCTGCTACATTGTTTCCCTAGTAAGGCTAGGGAACATTTGGCTTGCTGTTTACCACCAGTCAAGATCCAATAAAGTAATAGCAAAATAATAATGTAGGATCCTGAGGATATGAAAAAAACTGAGTTCTTGTTAACGAATGAGCCCCAATTCAGCCTTCTCATCCCCTATTACTCCACACTCAAGCTACTGCCAAGTTCATGAGCATCTCTTAAACGTTTTTCCCCGTCATTCATTGACAAGGAAGAAATATGCCTAATACTGTTTGTTTCTGTAGAAGCCCCAATGGACCTCAGGTAGCAGCCATGGAAAAATTACAAACAATAAAATAAGTAATGAATGACGGAGAAGAAAGAAGAATGGAAAATTTTAGGCAATTATATTGTAGTTTTGTTGTCGTTTGTGGTACTTGAGATCATATCCAGGGACCCACCAAGAAAAAGTAGATAAGTGGTTTTCCATTGAGTTACTTCACACCTGCACTAAACATCTGGTTTTTTGATGGCGTTTTCAGCCTAGGATGTAAAGGAGTAAACCAGGAATAGATTATTCCCACATGTCGTAATTTGCTTGTGGTTCTCAACTGAAGTAGTTGATGCTATAAAAGTAAAATGTAGGATACTTATTACCAGAACCTAGGAAAGATAAGAGTGAGGAGAGATGTGGAGAGGATAGTTAATAGTTAACACTAAGAGTTGATAGAAAGAATAAACTCTATTCAATGGCAAAGTAGAGTGACATTGTTTGCGAAAATGAATACTGCTTATTGTCACATAGCTACAAAAAGGCTTTTGAAAGTCATATATATATATATATGTATATATATATATATATATATATGACTTTCAAAAGCCTTTTTATATATATAGTGTGTATAGATATTCACATAATTATGTAGATAAGCCTGATTTTTTCATCACATGTTGCCTAGATTATCAAAATATCCAGCTCTACCCCCATAAATATGGTGTGTCAATGGATAAAGGAGTGGAGGATACAGAAGTGGATCAATGCTAGGTCTGTCTATACCAGTCATTTCTATTCTCGCCCTCTCTATGTTATTTTTTTTTTCTATAATAGCTGAGAAAACTCCAGATAATCATCCAAAGTGATGTTCTTTTTCTAACAGGTGAGAAATGACTTCCTGAGAAATGGTAAACATTTGTCAAATGACTGCCGTGTTTTCTGGTATGTGTAGTGTTTAGGACTGTCCTTTCCTTTGCTTCCACTTCATTTTTTATCATGTTCCTTTCATTCTATAATCACCCCTAAGTACAGGCAGAGTTAGTCCTATATTTATTCCTGCTTCTGCTATATTTGCAAGTTAACTCACGGACAGAAGCATAGAGGCTCACTGATTTCTGGCAGAGCTTTTTTTCAGATGCTGACTAGTATTCCCTGGCCCTGGGCACCTGTCCAAGAGCAGGTGCCTTTCTCTGAAAAAGGTTCTGTAGGTAGGTCTCAAAGGAGGCAGGTATAGGTTCAACACTGCCCTTCTGCTGCTTCAGGGTTATGGTCTATCACAGACACGTTTCTTATCATGTGAAAGGAAGGCAAGGAGGGCTGCCAAGATTAGCAGCATTAGGCGTTGGAGGTGGGCATAGGGAGCATCTGTAAGAGCTTAGGGATTCTTAGCTTGATGGATGGGGAAGAGGATAAGAAGAGACATTTGAATTTGTTTACATAAGGCTATTGTCCATGAACCTGAGACCTTTAGGGCGTGATGAAATGCCTGTCTATTTTCTCAAGTTGAGCATGAACTAAAAGGTGAGACACAGAAGGCCTGAATTTACACCATTATAAGACTCTTGGGGGACAAATTATTCCTGGCTGATAATGTGCATTTATGTTTTACAGTTCATGGTAATTTAGACATGGATAGAAAATGCTTGATGATTATAGTTATAGATGAGTAAATAGAACGGAGTGAAATCAGAGCTTAAAGTTTATAAGAAGCATAACTCCTTAATGTTAATAAAATATTTTTGGAGCATGAAAGGAAAGGCAGGACATGTCATGGAGTGGATGATACACTAGCACCCTAATTGCAAACATTGAGAATAGATAAAATGTTCATTAGGATGTAATATAAAAAGAATTATAAACAGCAACTTGCATGCTTAAATGTTTCTGGGGCATTTGTCTTCTTAGACTGGAAAGGCAGCAAATGCCATTTACTAAGGGTGCTGATTTAATTTTAAAAGCACTTGGACATAAATGCAGTATTCAACTGTTAAAGATCAGAAGCAAAATATCCAATGGGAAAAAAGTCTGTGAATTTTACAAATGTGGTAAGTGTAAGTCGTAGAGCCTGGATTGGGGTATTAGCAATTAGTGACAAAGGTAAAGATGCATGTATGAATGGTAGGGTTCTGGGCAGGAACAGGAGGGCAAGTAAGCAAGTCTGGTGATGGACGGAATTGGAAGAAGCCATGATGTCACTGAGAAGTAGTCAACAACAAACACGGGCTAGCTGGGAGAGAACCTGACTGCCATGTGCCTCCCAATTGTCTCAGCCGGGCATTCTTTTTTCTTTTTGTGTTCTTAGTCAGGACCCCAGGATAATCATAACAAAATTTCAAACATGAATAAAAACCATGAAGCCAAAATAGTTTCAGGCAATGAACAATTTTTGTAGGACAAGCCTTAGGTAGCAGCAGTAAATGGATTAGAGAGCTGTGAGAAACCAACCCCAGGGCTCAGAAAAGGCAGTCAAGTTTGAGAATAGGGAATATACTGAGAGTTTAATGATTTTTAGGGAGGGAGCAAAAGACCAGCAAGTGAGTTTATGTTATATACGTCTCAAAAACCAGGAGCAAAGCATGACGTGGTTTTCAGAGTTGGAAGAACTGAAGGAATGAACAGAAAATCAGGACTGTGCTCTGCTGCAGACAGAATCTGAACCAATATGTGCCTCATCCATATTGTGGTAGTATTACTTAATACGATACTGATATGTAACAAGAGAACTTACCATTCTGGAGACTGGGAAAGCCAAACTGAATCTATGAGACAAAATAAACTTTTTAAATTTTTATTTTTCAAATACTTTGTGTCAACAATGAAAAGCAAAGCAAACAAACAAACAAATAAATGAAAAACACAAATACAGACCCCTTCCTGTGCCATCCCATGGTGGAAGAGGAAGTTGAAAAGTCAAGAGAACCTACTGATAAAGTACAGCAAATGGGAGATGAGCTCATTTTTAAAAACATTTTATGTCTTTGTGTGTGTCTCTGTATGAGTATTTGAGCCTGAATGCAAGTGTTGTCCACAGAGGCCAGAAAAGATTGTTGGATCCCTTAGAACCGGAGTTAACCTCAACATAAAGCCAGCTACACTGAAATACATAGAAGAGAAAGTGGGAGTCCACTTGAACACATTGGGGAGACCATTTCCTAAATATAACCCCAGCAGCACAGACACTGAGAGAAACAATACATAAACGTGACCTCCTGAAACTGAAAAGCTTCTGTAAAGTAAAGGACATGGTCAACAAGACAAAACGACAGCCTACAGAATGGGAAAAGATTTTCACCAACCCCACATCAGAGAGATGTCTGATCTCCAAAATATACAAAGAACTCAAGAAATTGGACACTAAAAGAACAAATAATCCAATAAAAATGGAGTACAGACCTTTACTATTTCTTCTATAAACAAAGCTCTGTTCTCACATTTATATCTTTATTGATCATTTCAGAAACTAGGAGATTAATGCAACTCCTTATAGCTTTGACCTAATTTGAATATATGTTTGTGTATTTGTCAGCTCTTCAACATTATGATAAAAAATACTTGAAATAATTTGCCTTAATATAGTGTGTCAGTTACTTTTTGTGGCTGTTGTAAAATAATAAGACCAAGATAACTAATGGCAGAAACAATTTTTTGGATTATAATTCCAGATGAGAAATCAGAAAATGGCAAAGAAGGCATGACAGCAAGGACTAGAACAAGAAAGTCACTTACCATATTTTCAACCACAGACAGAAAGTAAACATGGTGATGGGAAGTGCATCAAAACTATAAACACTCAAGATCATGCTTACTGATCTAATAGTAGACAAGATTCCACTTCCTAAAGGTTGACTTGCCTCACCAAATATTATAGCCAAAAGAGGACCAAGTATTTATTTTGGTTCATGGTTTCAGAGGCTCCATTTTACCGTCAGCTGTTCTTGTTCATTTTAGGCCTGTGGCCAGAACCTGTATTGTGGGGAAATGTTCGCCTCATGATGTCGTGAAAACAAAGAGAGACAGGAAGTGATTAAGATCTGAGTAGATTCTTCAAAGACACACCCAAACAACCCCACTTTCTCCACCTTTTTCCCTGAAGGTTTTACCTCTTTCCAACATTGTAACAGGCTGGGACATGAAATTAGAGGAATCTCAATGTACAAACTAGATCAAGGTATTAGAGTTCTCCTAAGGGCCAGTAGAGCGCTCTCTCTTTGCCTTCACAGTAACCCAGGAGTTGGGCAGGCCAAGCAATTATACCCATTTCACAGGCAGAGTAGCTGAAGACTTCCTGTGTTTTAAACAATGTGCATGTCCTGGAACTCAGATTCACATTCATGTGTTCCAACTCCTCTCTAGTTCTTACCTCATGGCCATATATGGCAGAGATCCTCAGCCACAGAAAATCCCAGAGTCCTCTCTTTCACCACTGGTGTGATTTACTTGGCTTTAAACAAATTTACTAGCTGCCCAGTCAAGGCTAAAAGCCTGTCAGTCTTTCATGGCTTACAGTTCATTGTTCCTTTTCTGCTCCACCACTCTCCCCTGTTTGACATGAATACCAGTATTTTCTTCTAAATTCCTTGCAGGAGTAATTTTTTCTTCTTTTCTTGAAGTAAATAATGCAGCATAGATGAGAGGACATTGTTGTCCCACCCCTTCTGTTTCAGAATGCTTTTATTTATTTATTTATTTATTTATTTGATTTTTCAAGGCAGGATTTTTCTATATAACAGTCCTGGGTTTCCTGGAACTCATTCTGTAGACAAGGCTGGCCTCCAACTTACAAAGATCCACCTGGCCCTGCCTTCCTAGTGCTGGGATTAAAAGCATGTGCCATCACCACCAGGCCAATTAAACCGACTGAGCATTTCTGGCTCTGTTGAATGTCCATGCAAAGTCTGCATCAACTCTTATTCTGTATCTCAGCACCTTCAAAGTGTTTGAGAACTGTGCTATGCTTTTATACAACCTTAGTGATAATCAAATAAAGTTATAGTATTTGTAGTGAATACATCAGGACTCCCAGACAGAGGCTAGCTAATAACAGTAAAATAGTTTATTTCAGCTTTGTGTTGACACTGATTCATGTCCCTAGTGTTTCTCTAAAGTTCATATTAGGTGGTCTTGAATGTCCTACTGATTAAAAGAAGATTTGTATTTGATGGAAAATAATAGTGCTTATTACTTATTATATACGTACCTGTCAGGAATGAAATACATTTATATACATAAAGAATATTATTATTTATTAAATAGTCATCAGTTAAAACAAGTTTGCTTTTGACTTGAGGACTGATTTTTTATCACTGTTTTCCCATTTTTCTCGTTCTTATTTACCTTATTTACCTTCTAATTTCTCTTTAAGTCAAGGCACCTCTGGTGTAGTTCAGGCCCTTAATAAAGGGGAAGATTGTCAGATCTCAAATCCAAATCAATGATAAAGGGAGATACAGAAACCTCACTCAAATACAATACTGCCATCAATTACTGGCATTAACAGCAAAAAGGAAAGTGGAAAATTCCAGCAAAGGAAGTAGCTTTTGGTTTTGAATGTTCTGCTTTTTTCGTCATGATCACAGCTTGCAGTCCCCTTTCTCCTCCTGTTGGGCTTGTTAGGTTAGGAACCTCAAGGACAAATGCCAAGCTCACAGCGTTCTCCTGGTTACAGCACACAGCTAGCATCTTCACCTACATCACATCTGTGCCCTGTCCTTTGCATCCCAGACACACCCTAATAGAAGGACCAGTACCACTTTGGTGGTGCTCCACCTGACCTGTTTCACCTGGGAAGTGCTATAATGGGTACTTTATGAAACACGGTTTTTCTTTTCAGCCAAGGCCAGAGGGAGAATGTGAAAAACTATCATCTGTATGAGATGCTAAATATTGTGAGGATTAATTAGTGACACATACATTCTAGATATTCTGAATTTTACTTTTGCCTTCCCAGAAAAGTACTTATACCTGATAGAAAGTTGTTCCAGCAGTTCTAGCAGCCACAGGCCTTCCTACCAGAGACCACTTTGACTTCTTCCTCTTCTAATTCATAAGGCATGTGGCTTCTGAGAACTTGCCTTTCTAGAGCACTGGCTTTTCACCTAGAAAGTTCAGTGGTCTCATGACCACCCAGGAAGCCTCGCCTTTTGTCAAACAGGGACAGAGGATCAATGTTAAGGTGCGCTATACTTAGACACTGGCACCTGTTTTAAAATAGGGAGAACAGTGATCTTTTTTATTTAAGAAACTCTGTTTCAATGCTGGAGAGGATGGGGGATATGAAATGGACAGAAATGACAGCATGAAGAAAGAATGCGACACTTGCTCATTCATTTGGCGGCACTCTGACAAAGCAAGGAGCCGTGGGCCCCGCTGGGAAATGGAGGGACCAATGTAAGAGCTATACAAAGGAATCGAGGCAGTTTTGTTTTAGAATCAAAGAATAAGAGAACCAAAGAAAATCGCAGATGAAAAGTGCTCGAATCTATCTCTTTTCGGATGAGATGACCAAAACAGAGAGACTTGATGTCATTTGGACATTTTTAAGCACATTTTCTACTCACCAAATGAAGACAAGAAATCCGGAAAGCAACACCTCATTCTTGTTGTCTGGACTGACTGCTCAAATTTCTAATATGTGTGTGTCTTATCATTGTTGTCCTTTGTGTTGTAAATTCTCTACAGAAACACATTTTTTCCTCTCTTCTTGAGAAAGGGGAAAGAGCAAAGATGAAGTCACAACCGACACAGCTGCATTTCCTACTCACTCCAATTGTTCCATCACCTCAGCTCTCCACACTAATTACGACGATGATCAAAATTAGTGTCTCCATGTATCCAATCATGAAGTTACATTGTACAAAGATATGCTTCATTCTCTGTTGATTGGGAAGGGCCTCTAAGGATACCATAGCATGGGTCAGAGAGCCATTGTTTTCTTCACGTGGGGACACTGAATTAATGAACATAGCAAGAGCTGGTGCGCCTTTGAAAATTACTACCTCGATGGTGCCTGTGAACAGGCTTCTGGAGAACAGCTTCAACTGTAACTCTCTTCTCTGCAGCAGAAGTTCACACTCCTGACTGTTATTGGTAAACATGAACAGACACACAATTATCAATGAGACATTAGCTTAGTATCAGATAAAATGATGGTCAGTCTTTGTTTTTGAATTTCCAGTATTTTAGTACCTATTGACAATTTGAAACTTGATGTAAATAACATTTTGCTCACTGTTTTTAAATCACTGGGGCAGAATGGGAATAAAACATGAGAGGAATGATGCACATTTTTTCATCTGCAGAAGTTTCTATCCTTCGTAACTTGAAAGGCAAAGTGGAGCTTCTCAGGCCCTATAGAGCAATTTACAAGTCAGAGATCCAAGAAGTGAGCAATGAGTGAGAGCTGAACCCAAAGTGACCTTCAAAGTTGACTCCTAGTACTCATGTCTACCAACCAGGCCAGCTTTCTGAAACAGGGCTACCAGTTGGACCACGTACTCCAAACTACATGAACCATCTTGTTTTCTGCTAACTGTTTAAGATAAGTGTGCCATGAATATACACAAACCCTACTATTTGTGGGGCTTGATAGTGGTTCTGAAATTTTCAAATCTATACTTTTGAATGTGCTCTGAAATCAGAGAACCACAAACTTTTATTTCTCATGAACGCACCATTTGGCTCTTTGATTATGTTGTGTTTAGTGAAATGGTAATAATCATGACACAAATCCATTTGTAATTCTGTTTATTAGGGCAGTTGAAGCTCAACTGGTAAAGTATATAGAAAGGTACCATTAATTGTTCCTAGATATCATATTCTATAGTATCAGGAAATGTGGTTGATTTTGATGGCCAAAGCAAGGCTGACCATGACATCTGTGTTCATATTCATTGTAAGTACAATTTTGGTACTTTCCAAATTAACAAAAGAGCAATGTGAGTATGCTGTTATTCTCCACGATGAACGCATCTGCCACTGAGTGGTTTAACCAAAATGTAGCTAGAAGAGAAAATCAATAAAAGTGGACAAAGTCTTAGCTGAAGCTTACAGAGAAGGATAATATACCAAATTCTAGAAAAATAAGTAGAAAGGAGAACATGATTTTAAGCAGTAAACTGAAAAACAAAACAAAGCAAATCATGTGACGGGCACTGCTACATGTTATCGTGTTGACAGACACATCTGAGTAGCCTCACGTGTTGGTCAACGCCCTTACATACTCTAATTAAAGCTGTGTTAGTACCTACAATTTGTACAGTGCAAGGCTTTGAGAATAACCAATGGTGTTTATTCCTTTCATTTGCCTCACATCTTGTTTCCCTGGCAACAGGTACTATCTGATTTTATAAATTTCCAGAATCGTGCTCACAGTTCATTTCATAAGTATGACTTTAGGTGAGTCAATATTTGATAAAAAGAAAAGGAAACCTGAAAGTAACCACAAGGCACACCAACAGAACTAGAGGCTGGCAATTATCACACAGAGAACTACAGAGCTATCTCTCCTCTCACTGGTCATCCCTCTTCTCATGTCAGGATTGGAATGTTTAGAATGGGGTTTGTATGGGTGACCCAAAGGAGAAATAATGGTTGACAACATTCTGTAGGAACCGATGGAGGCCTCACAAATACAAACACTGCCAGGAAATGTGCAGAAGGAGAGAAACAAGGTGGCAGAAAAAGGAAAAGTATGATAATGCCAACCTGGCAGAAACTGATAAGAGGGCTTGTTGATTTATTGCCCTATCCACAATTGTATGAATTTTGTTCATCAAGTATGTAAGTAAATGCAAACAAAGAATTAAAAAAGCAACCCACCCATGCACTAATAGATATCCAAGCATGTGCTATTAACATATTTCATAAAGGAAGTATCTTGAGCTTGGAATGTGGCTCTATTTATCAGTGAAATCATAGGTACTATGAATTAATTCAAGGAATATGCATCCAAATCTCTGAAACATGTAGGAATTTTTATGACAGTTTGATAACAAATAATCTAAACATGTTTTATAATCTAATATGTTGTCCTTATTTTGTGTAATCCAATTCTCAATTTTTGAAGAGTAAATATAATTATCTAAACAAGAGTATCTGTTCAAGATAACTCACATGAAAGGACCTTTCAGATTACAACAGTATGAAGGGGAAGGATTGTTAATATAGTTAGTGTTTTTTATATGCCAATCTTGTTTATGTATTGATGTTTGGAAATAAGAATAAATTATATTCTAGATATATTATATAACTTCTAGTACTTCTTAATTTAAGAGTTTTTAACTTTTTATGCCTTGATCTTTGATAAGACTAATTCCTATTTCCATGTAATCCATAGCATAATTCTGAAACAGTGAGTCATTGTAAAACATGTTTCTCACACTATATTAATATAAAGGGCTTAAATCTGAAAACAGATTGTATTCCATATGCAGGCATTTGTTGCCAGGTGGGGTTCTATTTGCACACATGCACAACTCTCCCTTGTCAGTGCTGTGCAAACCTCTAGATCCTACAGCTCTAGCTCCTACATTTAGGACAGACTCTAAAATATTGGACAACAAGAGACAGTTTGGAAAGAAAAAAAAACATTGAGAGAAATCAGAAATCTTCTTTCTAGTCACTGCTGGCCCACCAATCTAAGCTTAATAATATCATTATTGATTTCTCTGCTTATTCTATGACATGATTACATAAGGATCTATCTTTTGCACAAACAGAAGCTGAATTCAACAATTAATGTCACTGTGGCAAATTGTCCTTGACAATAAGCAGAGGACAATCTCCCATTTCTAAGGGATGGGCAGTGGCAGCCACATTTCTCGACTGCATTGGTGGATCCCTGCCAGATTTCCTCCCAAGCTCTCTGAATTTCCTTACTACTGCTCTTAGTCTATCAAAGCTACTATAGCTCCCACATTCTCTGATCTTTAAAGGTGCCGCTACTCAAAAATTATATCCTGATTGTTATCTGATAAGTCATATACAATATTTTCAAATCATTTTATGTCTTAATAACCATTTTATCAAGCTCTTTAGATAGTCTCCCGTGCTTACAATATCTGCATTGGTTTTCAGTCATGAGTTTTTTTTTTTTTTTTTGCAATCTAACAACACTTAGCACTTGGAAGCGCTACTGTGATAAGCCAGCTGGATCCGACTCTGTTTGCTATTTTTGTACAATGTCAAAGGGTGGGTCATGACAATAGTTTAAAAAAAAAAGTCAAACAGCAATGTGTAATGAAGAGTATTTCCTTTTATCCTTTAAAAAAATCTAAATTTATCTTACCTTAAATGTATAGAAGACATTGTAACTCATTTAAAGAGTAGAGTGTGAAAAAAAACCCAGCAAGTTGATACGGGAGAAATCCAGTAAACTCTGCCTTTTTTAGGTTATCAAGATGAATAAGAACAGTGTTAATTCAGGTTGATCTCATATATTCTTGGTCAAATGTGTTAATGCAAACCTCCTATCTGCATGCTTTTCCTCCTCTTAACCTGTATGCTCAGAATAATTATGACAAATTTATAAGAGGCAAACCACTTTGAGGACATTCCATGGAATACCTAACTAGCAGTCTTTGCAGCAGTCAAGGTCATGAAGGTCGTGAAAAACTGAAGGAAACCTGAGAAATTATAAGCCGAGACTAATGGAGTGGAAGAGAAAATGCAATGTAGATTTCCCAGCTAGATCCTTGAACAGGCAAAGAACGCAAATGGTAGTAAAGCTAGTTAAATCTGACAGAATACTTCATTCTAACCAGTGGAGGTATACTAGGCAGTGACCATTTAATAGGCAGCCCCTTGCTTGACTTAGTGATGGATATAAAAGAACTCTGATTAGGACCCAAGAGCTTGTGTCCATTGGAAAACAACTTATGTATAGTCCACACGTCTGTATCAGTGTCTATGAGTTTCCCTAATGTGTCTTACTGTGAGTAGATTGGACACTCATTTATTGCCTCACAGTTCTGGTGGTTGGATGCCTGAATGAAGGTGTCAGCAAGTTTTCCCTCCTGCAGTCCATGAGGGTAGAGTCTGATCTAGCTTCTCTGCCTGGGTCCTGCCTGACTGTCCTTTCTCTATATACATTCACATGGCCTTGCCTCTAAGCCAGTTGTATCAAAGGAGTCACCCTAGGTTGGGACTCAGGTTAAGGAGCTCAATAAAATTTCATTCCTCTTCAAGAACAATGTATCCATAAAACGTCGTCTTCTGAAATACTAGAGGTAGAATTTCAACCTATCTCAACATATCTTTCTTAATGAAAAAGTATTACACTTATTTGGTGGGTGTGTGAGTGTGTGTGCACACGTGTATGCCTGTATGTATGTCCACAGGCATGTGGACAATTGATTGGAGTCCCAGTGTGGTTATTGTGTATCAAACTTAGGTAATTAGACAAGCAACTTTAGTCACTGAGTCAACTCATAGAGCTGCAGCGTATTTTTTTTCTGCTCCTTTTCCTGTTGCCCCAAGCTAATAGAGTTACCTCCTCAAGTCTTACCTATATCATGGATTCCTCTTCTTCTGTATCCTCAGCATTACTCATCCAGACTATGCTCCTTGCTCATCTAGATTATAATAAATCGTCTCTATTTCCAGTTATGATTTGCTCTGATCAAGTAAGCTCCATGGGGTGATGATGAATGCTGCCAAACAATGAAAACCACCTATGCATCAGAACCTTCCAGAGCCTTCCATGTTGCTGAAAATAAATCCCTAAATCTCTTGTATAGTCTCAAGACCTATGTGCACTGTCAGCACATTAGCCAAACCAGAATCAAATTTTAAAATCATTTTGTTAAACTCACAACCTCCTAGGACCTATGGAAGGTATGGCTCCTTCCTACTATGGCTTTTGCCTGGGCTGTGCTCTTTCTACCTATCTGGTCAGCCTTGATGGCACCTCCTTCTCCACCTCCAATCTCAGCTCAGATGTCAGGGCAGGAATGCTTTCTCTGCCTCCCAGATACATAATCAGTTCTTTATTATGCCCTATGTGAATACTTCAAATTCTTTGGATAATCTAGCCCATTTTGAAACACACACACACACACACACACACACACACACACACACACTCATGTAATATATAGTGTACCACAATGTATGACCCACACTTAATTATTAATATACCTATAAATTAAATTTTTATTATGAATTTTGATGCCATTTTCTCATTTTTAAAATGTTACTGAGTAGATTTCCTGTTAATATTTAGTTAACTTTAGAGATAAAGAGTTAATCCCTGTATGTCAATTCAGTCACATACAATTTGAGAACAAAATTAACAGTTTTTTTTTTTTCTCATGGTTTATTTTTTTTTATATTTAAAAATTTCCATCTCCTTCCCTCCTCCTCCCCCCTCCCTCCCCTCCTTCTCCCCTTTCTCTCCCCTCCTTCTCCCCCTTCCCTCCCCTCCCCTCCACCCATACCTCCCCTCCCTCCCTCTCAAGGCCAAGGAGCCATCAGGGTTCCCCACTCTATGCTAAGACCAAGGTCCTCCCAACTCCCCCCAGGTCCAGGAAGGTGATCGACCAAGCTGAGAAGGCTCCCACAGAGCCCGTCCATGAAGAAGAATCAGAGCCCAGAGCCATTGTCCTTTGCTTCTCAGTCAGCCCCCGCTGTTGGCCACACTCAGAGAGACGGGTTTGGTCGCATGATCCATCAGTCCCATTCCAACTGGAGTTGGTGATCTCCAGGAGCTACCTGAGGGTTGTCAAGAGACTTGACCCTAGAGGGGTTCCCAGGTTTCCAGGGAGACGCCCCCAGTTAGTTCCTTGGGCAGCTGAGGAGAGGGAGCCTGAAAAGGCCAGTTCCTATAGCCATACTGATGAATTTCTTGCATATCACCATAGAACCTCCACCTGACGATAGATGAAGAAAATGACAGAGCCCCACCTTGGAGCACCGGACTGAGCTCCCAAGGTCCTGATGAGGAGCAGAAGGAGAGAGAACATGAGAAAGAAAGTCAGGACCGTGAGGGAACCTCCAGCTGGCGACAGATGGGGAAGGTGACTGAGCCCCACATTGGAGCACTGGACTGAGCTCCCAAGGTCCCGATGAGGAGCAGAAGGAGCGAGAACATGAGGGAGAAAGTCAGGAACGAGAGGGGTGCGTTCACTCATGGAGACGGTGGGACAGAACTAATGGAAAATTAACAGTTTTTGATGTGCGTGATTTCCAACCTGGTGACTAGAAAAAGGCAGATTGATTATATTAGTCTCAATAATAAATTCAAATGAAATTATTTTAATATTTAGTGACCATATCTATTAAACTTATTATACTATCATTTCTAAGCATTTATTAATACAATATACATCATATATATCTACTATGTATGTTGGGAATGATTTAATTATTTTGCAACTGAGTGTAGATTTCCTTTACATTAAATGCATCAAAAGTGGATATGTGGATGAAAATATTCTTTGAGCCTTCAATTCACACCATGGAGAGGGCTCTCAACATATTGAGAACATGCCTTCATTCCAGACCAATGTTTCCTGGGTAAACCTCACATACT
The DNA here is from genome assembly GCF_903992535.2 of Arvicola amphibius. Taxonomy (NCBI): domain Eukaryota; kingdom Metazoa; phylum Chordata; class Mammalia; order Rodentia; family Cricetidae; genus Arvicola; species Arvicola amphibius. The sequence continues at coordinate 41,701,848 of NC_052056.1, forward strand.
GGGGGACTTGCAGCCAAGCACAGATACTCCCTGCTCAGCAGTTTGTCACTTATATTTCTCCAAAGCCATCAAAATCCACTTCCAGACAACTTAGAAGACAAAAGTGCCCGGGAAATTTTAATTTGCATAGCTTGCTAGGGTTTGATTACAGCAATTATATACAGTGATGTTATTTTTTATATGTACAAGATGGAGGAAAGGAGAAACAGGGTTTCTCATAGAAGAAATTACTCAGATTAAAATTTAATGTGCCAGAATGGGATTTTCAGCATAAACAAATACCCTTAACACTTAATGTATAAATTGAAAAACTATTTAATGTGCACTTATACTGTACGTGCTTATTTTGGGATATTCAACAATGGTGTGGGGGGACACCACTTTGCTTTCTAGGATTGATATTATTGTTATTCTTAATGCAGCAGCAAGCTTACTAGGAGACTTTCTTGACCAACAGCTAGTGTCAGAGCCACTGATGGTTCCCTGACTTTCTAGGTCTCTGGATGGGTGGCAGACATTTGCATCCCTACCCAGAAACTCACTTTCTACATGAATCCAACAGACAGAAGCACAGAAATTCAAGTCTGGTTAAACCAGGATGTCTTCAGCTTGGATAGACTGGGATAGAACCGGACAGGAATAATTTTGATTGTTTCCCTCCATGGCTTTCACAAAGTCTCTACGGCACTGTGTCTACTTTGAACATGTGAACGTCTGAGTATGTGTTTTTCTCAGGAAGACATTGAATCATGGGGCTGTCATCTTACAAAAATCTCAGAAAGAATTTGCCTTCGTGCTTCCATTACCAATCTATGAAAGGACTAGATGGCAAATCACTGCCAAAGACAAATGAGCCAATGAACATCCTCAGGACTATGTCTTTGTGTGTAGTAAAAATCTATTTTCAAACCCTCTTACCCATTCTCTCCAATGGGCACATATTTTCCACTTGCAGTTTTCTATACAATTCTACCTTCCAGGATGATATAAGATGGAAGAGTGCCCCGGGAAAAGAGTAACCACTTTGTAGCAAAGATGGCTGTACACCAGAGTCCAGACATCCTCTGTGACGGCTTGCCCTCCTCCCCAGGTCTGCTGCACACGTGTTACAGGCCTGACGGCAGGCTAGAGTGATGGAACCCTGCCTGCTCAGTGCTCAGCATTCTGCACTTTGGTACCTCTGCTTTCCTCTCTTCTCTCTTACTCTGACATTCTGCCACATCAAATTCTGCCCTTCCTTCTTCCTCATTAAGGACATCTCCCAGGTTAAGACCAATCAAAGGAATTCTTATTTGCAAATGTCAAAGATGCAAATATTTGGTAATCTTTCCTATCTTGTCAAAATATTTTCTTGTGTGTTGTACTCGATGTTTTTAAGAGACTATTTTTGTAGCAGTTGTATGTTCCCCACAAATTGCAATCGACCTCCTGCTTACATGCATGCATCACCTCCCCTACCTGTCAGCATAATTCACTGAAATGGTGTCTGTATTATGATTGATAATCCTAAATTGACACATCATTGCCAACCAAAGCTCATCATTTTTATAAGGGTTTTTTATCTTGGTGCTGGATAGTCTCTGAGTTCAGACACATAAGCAATGGATTTCAAATAGCCACAGCTATAGTAGAATATAAATAGTGTATTTTCACTCCTCTAAATGTTTGCTGTCTGTCCATCCTTTCCTGCCCTCCTCTACTTTACCCACTCTATGTTAGGCTTTTTCCAAACACCATATGGTGGTTGAAATATGCCATTGGGTATTCTTTGCTGAGTCCAGAACACCTTTTTTTTTCATGTGTTAATATACACTTAAATTCCTTTTTCCTCACGTTATTCATTTATAGTGCTGAAAAATATCCCAGTCTCTAAATAAATCCACTTACTTTATCTATAGGAAATGGGGCAAAGGTCTTCATAGCTTCCAAGCTTTGGGACTTAATAAATGAATATTCTGTGAATATCTACATCCAGGTTTTTTTTTATAAGATCTAACTTCTCAATATATTTGGATAAACACTGAGGAAGAGTGATTGGTGGGTAAAATAGGAGATTACATTTGGTTAAGTATGAAACTGTTAAGCTGTCCTCTAAAGAACACTTGTCATTTTGCCTTCCTATTAACAGTGAGAGAGAATCACCATTGTGTCTCAGGCCACAAAACTTGTATTGATAGTGTCCTAGGTTTTGACTATCACAATTTATAGTGATGTGTCAATATTTTAATTTCATCTATCAGAAGAAAAAAGACATAGCGCATTGGCTATCCTTTGTAGAGTGGCAGTCTTTGGTTCATTTTTTTCATCTCAGCTCAGTTTTCTTACCTAGTTTAGTGTGTACTTACAAACTTGGCATGGGCAAAAGGGAAGAAATATTTTTATTGCATTGTGTTTTGATAATATTTTATCCTAGTCTCTTATTGGTCTTTTCATTCTGTTGATTGTGATTTTTTTAAAACTTGAAATTGACACCTGCCATCTCTGGTGATTTTTGCTCCTGGCACACAGCGTGATTATAAACATGTCATTGCTTAGTCTTTATGGAAAACTTCCAGTGAATAAATCTGTAACTGTTTTTAGATGGTTCGAACCTAATCATGAGACATGTCACATCACACGATGAGTTAGAAAGAAAAAGCTACAGAACATACAAGAGCATACATGCGAGCCTGTATGCCCACACACCCATCCCCCACCCCCACACAAAGCACCACTCGGTTTGTCAAATATCGTGGTTGGCATTTGCCAGAGTCACTTGAAATGTTCTTCCATCCTCAATGACAAGGTATATAGCTGTTCTTTTTGCATGAAATGACGAGATGACTTCTTAAGTTGATGCTAAGTGCAAGGCATACATTCATTCAACAATGAGATAGAGAAAGAAGTTACCTAGTGTTTATGAGACTCTGTGATGTTCGCATTAGTTTTTGTCTCATGAAGAAACTGTTAAACCCTAACTCTACACTTACGGATGGTGTGATCATGAGTAGCAGCTGCAGAATATAGGCCAACCTCTTTTATCCCAATGACACTTAGCAGATTTCTGACATACAGAATGTTCTTCGTTGCTTCTTTCCTATTGACAGGAGTGAATGGCAGCCAAAAGCTGGGAACCAAAATAGCAAAATAAAAATATTTTTATGTGGAAGGATTTTAAAACTGGGCACATGGATGGGAAATGAAAAATGAAAGCCATATGAATATGCTCTCACTGAAACCTTTTAAACACCTTACAGCTCTTTTAGCAGGAGGAAGGACTGCATTTTTCTTTAGCTTTGTTTAGAATTGACAGTGAGCAGTAACCTCTTGACCCTCAAAGCCTTTGCACATTAGTCCAGGTCTGAGTGAAGTTGCTGCTGTTACTGTAGCAAAAAGAAGGAGAATGAGCAGGAAGTGGAAAGGGCACAGGCACTTGTGGAAGGGCCACCAATGAGTTGCCAACATGTTGCTGAACTGGAACAGAGGAGCCAGTCTCCACATCTGACAAACCTTCCAGGCCTGAAAGTGAAGAGAGACTGTGAGAAAGCTGAGGGAGATGCCCCTCCTTTTTAATCTCCAAGATGTAGGTTGTTTGCCTTAGGATTAGAGCAGCTGAACACTAATCTCTGAATGGCCTCTCAGGAGCTCCTGTGCCACCAACCTCCCTAGAACTCAATTCTCTCATGTACTGAGAGCATATGAATTGATGACTGACAGGCATGCTCCTGTTTTGTTTCATCCATTCTCACCGTATTTCTTGCTTTGAGTGTTAAGTGAAAAGCAAAGTGATTTGTTTGAAATGTTGCATAACACACTTAGTTACTGGTTGCATCCTTTCTATGTGATTACAGAGAACTGAGTCTAATAACAGCTATCCCATTGATACTGCTCAGGCTGCTTCTACTTTGACACAGTTAGCCTGGCCATCTATCTGTTTTCCATGCAGGCTGGTCTCAGAACCAAGTAATTTGTCTTACCTTGTAGGAACTTAGGTTTTAATATCTCATTGATCACCAATATCACTGCTAGCAATAGTATCTACTTTTCTCTCACTTTGACATATTCTTTTTCCAATCTTAACTACTGACTACTCCATTAATGATGATCCTTTGAAACTGGGATGATTTCTATATATGTTTACTTTCTCTTTAATTTCTCTTGCAACATCATCTTCAACAGCTTTGTAGCTGATTAACAACATCACTGAATTTCCCACAGTCTCCACATCTCCTGGGTGCTGAAGCCTTATATGATGAACAGTTCTCACACAGCATATAATGCATGTTTCTCCTGAATGTATGTATGTGGCAGGACTTACTAGATTTAAATGGACTGATTGATTTCCCTTACTTCTACAACCTGATTCATTTTAATCTATAGTCATATCCACATAGACTTATTTGCATGGCCAATGCACAGGTGCACATCTATGCATATTTATTTAAAGTAATTTAGGATGTTAATTTTGTAGATATGATAATGCGATTTTAAGTTTAGAAAAATCATGGCCCCGAAGTCTGGCAGTGTTGGGAGTCTGGAGAATTCAGCAGTGCACCTTCATCATATATCTTTAGCTTAAAGTAAGGTCTCAATTATGCAAAATACACAATTCATTTTTAACCTTGTTGTTTAAAACATACACTTTCTATACAAGTTTCTTTGTGGGTTCTCAAATTCTATTTCACTTCTTCACAGAAGGTAGCATTTCTAAAAGGAAAAAGAGTAGACCCAGTGAGCAGGTACCTAACTTTCTTAATATCAGACTATACTCTGAGAAGCAACAGACAAGACTGAAGCTTCTTTGAGGCTGGAGAGACTGCTTGTTTCTTTAAGAAAATTGTAGAGACCCCAAGTTCTGCTCCCAGCATCAACATGGCAGTTCACAGATGCCTGTAAATCACCTCCAGAGAATCAGAAACCCTCTTCCAGCTACACAGGCATAACATTCACACAAATCATAATAGTAGTTATTATCGTTTAAAGTGTAGTTTCTCCAGGTGAAGCAAAATAAGGTGTACTCAAAGACGTTGTCACTTAGTGTCTGCTTATCTTCATTCTACGTGTGTCCCAATAGTGTCTAAGGAACCTCAGTGGACTTTTCGGGCTCTCCAAATTCTGCGTGAAATGACAGAATTCAGTAGCATTCGCTGCTTGAAGAAATTTGGCAAGTTCAAATGCCACTTGCTTGCACATTAGATTTCATTTGTGGAGCTATTTAATGTCAGTAAGTATTATTAAAAAAATACTACTTGCATTTTCATCGAATAGGTAATAAGTGACCCTACTATGTTGTTTAAGACAGCTTCAGGGTTATGTTTTGGGGTTCACTGCAACACAGGAATGATGCACTAACTTGCAAATGAGCACATTCCACAGTTACAAGATGAGGCCTGGTGAAGACCAGCTTTTCAAATTCCACCTGAAGGATATTATGTCTCACTTACGAGTCCCACTGTTGCTTTTATACCATCATAAAGACTTAATGATGTCCCATCAAGACACATTAGTATTTCCCTTGAGCCCATGTGATGCTAAGCCTACCTGGATCCTTTAGCATCTCATATCATCTTAATAACTAGTCATATTTTAAAACAAGTAGAGAGCTTGTGTTTGGGGTGCAAATGAGCAAGTTGAACCCATAGCTTGACTATACGATGTGGTATGGAGAGATAAAGAGGAATAGCTCTGATTGGGCTTCAAGAATTTTCAAATTAAAAATAGGACACTCCCAAGTGATTTCCAGAATTACTGAGAGCCCAAAGCATCTTTGTTTTTGTTGGAAGCATGAGTGGTCATGTCAGCGTGCTAATCAGTAAAGATAGTACAGAAATCTTTGGAGTATTTTGTGTGTGAACAAGAGCATCAACGGTATGAAAAACATTCCCACCCAGACTTGTTTTCCTCTTTAAAACTGGGAGTATTAATAATTTATTTTCACCAAGCTGTGGGGAAGGCATACATTATTGATGAGATCATGCTTTATAGAGTTTCAGAATTTCTGGCGCTTCCAGGTCTATCATCTCTCCCGAATCATAGCAAAAATAACACCCACTAGAGCATCTTGCAAGCGTTCTGGGTACAATAATGTGAGAAAACCAAGAGTTTTCATTTCTGTATTGTTATGGTCCTTTTCTTTTGACCATGTTCCCTAGCCAAGAAGTCATGGAAGAGGAAGGATCATGGCTTTGAAAAGGTATTTCCAGAGTTTTCTAATGAAAGGGAAGCCTCTGGGAAAGAATCAGAGAACAGACACAAGCTCTTCACTGTCTTCCAGTTCCATGAGCAGTGTGAAGAGATGCTGAAGGGTACAGTGGTCCTGTGACTGAGGGCCACAGAGTTCCTATTGCAAGCTTTGTGTCAGGTCACCTCTGCTCTGTTTCTCAGACTGTAGTAGAAATATTGTCCAGCTAGTTTTATCTAATTTTGGAGATCACTTAACATGAACTAAAAAGTCATGATACTGGACTTTAAACCAGCTACTCCATGTCATTACCAAGCCATCTGAATGTCTCCTATCAGTCACACAGGGCAGAGACACTGACCTTTCTCTGTCATTGGCAACCCAAGCCAGCAATATTGTTTTGCACACAATCATCTATTTGAGGTCGTATTTTCCTCCAGTCATTTTGTTTCCCCTACATTCTTCTCTAGCAGTCTAGAGCTGGAGTACTGGGGAAGAGTGTGGGCTTTCCTTTGCCGTTCTCCAGCTGGGATGATTGGAAGATTAGCTATAGACACAGGTACAGGGGGAATTTATAATTTTTATTGTATTATCTGTACATACACACCATTTCTATGTCCATCTGTGTGCGAAGAACTTCCCTAATTGCCACACAAGTCTGTGGAGGTTGTAAAAGTTATTTCCATTCTGGCTGCATCATTTGGGATCCAAGTACCCTTCGACTCTTCTGGGAACTAGAATTGCTACAAGAATATGTAATAAACCCTCTATGGAAAATATGCTGGTGGCATTGTGTCTTATATCTAAATTATTTTTATATTGCTATTATAAGATAAAATGAGCAAGAAAAATTACAAAAATGATCAATTAATTGGCCATTTACAGTTCCAAAGGATTAGAGATCAAGAACATCATGGCAAGGAACATGGCCTCAGGTAGGCAGACATGGTGTGGGAACAGAAGCAGAGAACTCACATCTTGAAACAATCACAGGCAACTATCATGGGCTTTTGAAATCTCTAAGCCTATCCCCCAGTACACATATCCTGTAACAAGGCCACATTTCCTAATCTTTCCCAAATCCTTTTATCTACTGGGGATCAATATTCAAACATGAATCTTTGGGGGATATTCTCAATCTTGTTTTTCTTTGGTTCACCCTCCCATTAAATTTCAAATCCTGATGTTGTCCAAATACAAAAGTTGCACCTATAGTCCAGCACTGGATTTCTGTTCCTTATTGTTCATGGGGCCTTATTGTTCATGGGAATTAACAGCTTATAACTTATTTTTAAGTTTTTTTTTTTAAAGCTTTGCTAAACATAAGTAGCGACGATGTTCTGGGATAGTAAAGACAAGATTAAGTAGAGAGCTAGCATTTTTCTATTTTTAATATTACTTTTTCTTAGGCAAATCATATCAACCTTATGTGAATAATGAACAATTAAAAAAAAAATAACATATAGCTTACGAATAGGAAGACCAGGTGAGTTGGATGTTCAACACCAATGATCGTGAATTAGCTGTGCTTACTCTGTTTACTGAGATGCATTGCTGTCCTTTTTATGACTTTGTCCTTGTGGAAAATTTAATTTACAAGGATCCAAGAGCAGCACTTGGGTGAAAAAACAAATTAATTACTTTAATATAATTTTTCAATTATAAATCATATGCCCACCGCATTTTTAGAAAAAAAAATCAATATTATGTTCCTTGAATAATACCTATGTTTTCAAAATCTTAGAATACTACAGCTTACAGAAAAAGACTTTAAGGACTCAAGAACATTGAGCAACAAGATCTTCCTTCTCCTAGCTGTAAAAGGTCCACCATCTAGTCAAGTCCATTTTTTTTTGCATTTCTTGCTCTTTTTCATTCAGTCTTGTTTACTTTACTTCTCTCTTCTGATCAGCTCAGATAGTGTAATGGTGACAATTACTACTAACACTAAGTATTTCTTTACATCAAAGACTTTTCATACTTTTGAGACCTAAACGGAAGACTTCCATATCATTAAAAAGATATGGAGGAAGTACCCGAATGTGGAACAGGTAGCTGACTCTTCTCTCTCTGATTGTAAGGCATTCCCAGGGGCAAAAAGCAACTATAATTCTCATGCAGATTGTGAATCTTAAGATAAATGAATACTTATGATCCTTTACCACGACATATCTCTAAAGGAAGGAATTAACTTTGTGTTATCCTAATATCTAATATTGCTAGAATAATTATTATGGAAGTTATTAGTTCAATTAAATTAGTTTAGCATCCACCCCAATACCAAAATGACCGTCATGATACCAAGGGTTAGAATACTGACTGTAAGGCCAATTTAGGACTTATAATCTTGGTGTTGTTTGAAATTTGGAAATGCGCACATCAAGCAGTTGAGAAATAAATGAGTCCAAGCATAATACAGATTAAGATTTAGTCTGACTCATGGGCAGATTTCTTGAAAGGTCAAGGGTTCTAGGACTTTGGCATCAATCACAGGTAAGTATAATGAATGAGATTAAGACAAAAATGTAAGCTGGTCAGTTAGTTTGTAGCAAGAACAAGAAGGGAGTGTCTGTGAACCTGTTCAGTTGAAGGGATTCCCCGGTGAGGAACCTGTTACCTGCTACATGTCATAGCGTTCAGAGCCTGATACAGCTAGTGTACCTCTTTATACACTAATTGTTAATGAATAAACACCAAGTACTGGTAAAATGGAGTAAGTGAATTTTTCCTTCCTTTTTCCACTAGATATAATATAATATAATATAATTATATATAAGAGGCTTGACTGATTAGGTTCCTGAAACTAAAAGGATGATATGAAAGTAAATTTTGGTGATGCACATTGGAGTTGAAGAAATTAATAATATGAAATTGCCAATAGGTACAAAAAATGAACAACAAAAATAATTTGCTACAATATGCAATAACACTGAATTAGGAAAAGGCAGCCTCAATGACAGAAAACCTTTAGATAATAAGCACTCTGTGAGGCCAACGCTATAGAAAAAATAATATGATCCTACCGCAGCTGGTTCAGTAAAAGCTAGAGTGGTAAGTAAATTCCTATACTTACTACCATGAACAACCCAATTGCAGAAGAGTCAGAGGGGACCAAGCAGAGTGGACTTAGGTGTATACCTGGTGGTACCAGGTATTATCTCTTCCTTTTTTCTCTAAAGTTATAATATACATGTTCTATACCTCCACTTAAGAGTCTTAGGACTTTTTTGTTTTATCTATTTTGACATTTATTTTATATAAATTAAGCACTATTATAATTCAAATCATTTATATTTTAAAAAAGTTGTTTATATAAGAAAGGGCATTGAACACCTAGACCCTCTCATAAAACAACTACATGAAAAATAACATTAAAGAGATATTTAAGTGTATATTCATCATACAATGTTCAAGGACATTGCATTGTGAGATTTCCATGGAGACAGTACAAAATGTAAGAATACGTTGCTAGCCTCCCAGGAGGGGAGATTGGCTGAGAATATGGAGTCCATTCTTTTTCTAGGGTCACTGGAGTGTAAAAGTGGAGTTCAAAATATCTACCCCTGTACCAATAATAAGATTTTCTGTCTTGCATATAAGCTATAATAGGGTCGGGGAAGCCAACTAAGAGAGGTTTATATAAGATAATTAATTACAAAAGAAAATATGCAAAATGTATGTTTCAATCACTTTTCATTTTAGTTTGTATTAAAAAGAATTCAATAGACAGCATCAGTGGTATGACGGAGAACTTATTATCTCACAAAGTTTTAATGCACTCATTGTTAAAACGTCTCAATGAATACTTGTAAATACACTAAAAACGGAGTCTCAACCAAGAAAGCATGGTTCTTAAGGAAGGAGTCGTGAAGATGTCAATAAGTTGTTTCTCAACGAAAGCCAAAAGAAACTCACAAAGAGAAAGTATCAGCAGTAAAAAGCATAAACCTCAATGGATAGGCTCACTACCAGATGGATCAACCAAATAATTTCTAATAGAGCACAATAAAAGTACTCAATTTGAACAACAGAAAATTTGAGTTAAAAGTTAAATATAGCCTCAGAAACTCATGATATTAGATAAGACTTGAAGACAGGGCTAACAAAACAAAACAGAGCAAACACTTCAGAAATATTATGTCTGAATTTAGAAAAATAAGCCAACCTAAAAAAAATTAAAAAGCTAATTTGAGCACTAAATAGGTGTATCCAAAGAATTGTAGTCCTAGGCACTCTGCAGTCACAATTAAGAAAATTGAAAACAAAGCAAAACGAATACAAAAGGCGTCTTTCTATTAGTAACAGACTCTTTCTATAGCAGTCGACTTCTCAGTAGAACCCATGAAGATCAATAAGAAGTGGCACACAAGAATAAAAGATAAAAGAAAACTCAAAGCAGGCCAGAACCCAATATCCATTGAAGATATTTTTCAATAAGGATGAGAAAGGACCTGTCAGGGCGTGGTGACTTTAATACCAATAGTCAGAAAGCAGAGGTAGGAGGACCTAAGTGAGTTAGAGGCTAGCCTGGTCTGCATGGTGAAATCCGGCTTCAAAAGAATAATAAAATAGAAGTCAGGTTTTCCCGATAAAGAACTAAGAAAGTTTATATCAGGAAAACCAATTCTCAAATAATGACAAAATTATTAAAATACACTTGAATGAAATTTTCTTCTACAAAATTATTTTTGACAATTTAAGGAAATATAGCACATTCTAGCAAGGTTCGAAACGTTGTAAAATATTTGGAATACCTACATTACAAATGATAGCTGTAAAAAAAAACATATAGAAAGATAGAGGTTCTGTGCTTTAACAGATAATGTCAGTAAGATTAGATGTGTTAAATTCAGTATGTGCTAAAAATTCCTTTAATTACAAAGACACAAAAAAGGTAACTTGGTGATACTCTAGACCACTGAAATTCTAAAATTTACTGGTTCAACTCACAGAGAAGTAATAAAAAATAAAATAAAATAAAAATAAGCAGAAAAAAATCAAAGGACAAAAAATCATAGTTAATACCCTATATAAACTGCTTTAAAGTTAAATGGTATGTATATATATATATATATTATATACATAATATATATTATATTTAATATATATTACAAGAAATCAACAAAAACGGTTAATGAACTGTCTATATCCTATCTGAAATAAGTATATTTCAAGTATAATCATATAAGTGAGTTGGAAGAAGAGGGATGGAAAATGTTGTGATATGTAAGCATAAAGCAAGAGAGTAAAGTGTGCAAACACTAAATAAAAGATATTGGAGTCAATAGATTTAACAAAGAAAGAGACAAAAACCAAAGGTTTAATCTACAATAAAAATAGCAATCCTCTGTAGGTTGTGTATGTACCAAGCAACACGTCTGCACTCTATAGACCTAAATTCAGGAGAAGCTAGAGAGAGGACAGATGAACCCACATAAATAACCCCCTTACCATGTGACAGAACACATGGAAAAAAAGCAGCAGTGACATCCAAGTGCTGACAAGCGCCTTCAGCCGAAAGTCCCTAAGCTCATGAATAGGACATTCCTCCCCATACCAAAATGCACATTGTTAGTTGTCCATAATATACATGCCAAGACAAACCATATTCTGGGTCATAAAACAAATTTGAATGACTAAAATTATACAAACTATATTCTTTGGCCAAGTGGAGTACATTTGAAAGATAAAATTCAGAACATTTGGAAACTAAACAACAAATTTCAAAGTGATCCATAAATCAAAGAGGAAGCCCCAACAGAAAATTTAAAAATATGCTGAGCTGAATGAATGAAAATGCATCGTATGATAGATGTGAACATTGGCTAACACAGTGCTTTGTGGGAAGAATAATGTCATTGCTGTAAGAGGGGAGAGAGAATCCCAACTACTAAAATTAACATATAAACTCTTTTCTAAAAGAAAATGCAGAACAGTATATAATGTGTGTATGTGTTTAAATATTTCTAAAGTAAAAAGCATAGCAAAGAATTTTGAGACAAAATGATGAAATATTAAATCTTTAACAAAAATCTAATAAACAACATCTTTTAAAATGATATATAGGCTGATAGAAGGTAGTAGATTAGATAGATAGATAGATAGATAGATAGATAGATAGATAGATAGATAGATATCAGATAGGTAGATGATATATAAATAAGAGAAAAAGAGGGAGAGAGAGAGAGAGAAAGACTAGAGTACCTACTGGTCAAAGAAACAAAGGGTATCACTGAAGATGTTCTAGATAGGCAAGTAATTCTAAGCAAATATTACAAACAACTACCCCTGAAAATCTATCACCTTAATGGATAGAGCCAATTCCTCAAAGTTATAAACTACAACTTGTGCCTTAAGAAACTAAAATGTTGGCTCTCCTAGACCCAGTAAATGAATTTGTAATTTTAAAAGTTCTCCAAATTAATCTCTAAAGCATGATGTTTATGTAGACAATTTTTCAAAAATGTTTAAAGACAACACAAACATTGCAAAATGTCTTCCAGAAAACAAACAAGGATTCATTTTCATTAATTTTTTTCAAACTATTACCAATTCCTAGGAGGTAACCAAGCATACACAACAATTGCAGCTGAGAGAAAAATTACTTTTATGAATATAAAGTGAAAACATCTCTTAACATGTATTAGCAATAGAATTTATATGTGTGTATGTGTGTTTAGATTCAGTTAAATAAAATATATTTGAATATATATTACATATATATTTAAAATATTTAGTAAAACACCATGAGCAAATGGGTGTTATTCCACGGATATGAGACTGGCTTTTTATTTGAAAATAAATCAGTGTAATCAGCCTTCAATAACAAACTAGGGCAGAAAGTTTTACCTAATTTCTTTTATTAATATAGAAAAACACTTTTGACAAGATTCAAAGCCTGTTTGTGATAGTAACTCCTAAATAGTCAGAAATGATACTCCCTCAACTTCATGAAGAATATCTACATATGCTACAAATAACATTCTTAATATTGAAAGACAAAACAATTTCCCTTAATTCTGCAATTGAGGAAAAAATATCCTTCCAATCATGTTCGACATAATACTTTAAGGCCAGCCTGGGCTACGTAGTGAGTCCTTAAAAATACAAAATGTGCTTATTCATATCACACATAAATACATCATAGCTGTGAGTTTGAAGTTTTGCAATGTGACATAAAATATAATGATATAAAGTTATTGATCAAATAATGAGTCAAAATTATCCTTTTGTAAAAGTATAAGAACTGGAAATTACTTGTTCTATATATATATCCTGTATTTGTAACTTAAAAGATTCTTTTTCCACTGGGTGGTGATGACGCATGCCTTTAATCCCAGCACTTGGTAGGTAGACTTAGGTGGATCTCTGTCAGTTCGAGGTCAGCCTGGTCTACAAGAACTAGTTCCATGACAGGCTCCAAAGCTACAGAGAAACCCTGTCTCAAAAAAAATGTTCCTTTTCCCAATTTAATTTAAAACCATGCATGAAAAGAATAATAGCATATCTTGCTGATATACTATACCACCACCTTCTTGTCATGTTTTAGAGAATTTTAAATTTTAATTATTTTTTAAATTAAAAATATACAATATACATATCATATATATTATACTTTACTTTTCAGAAAAAGCAAGTATCTTATTAACAAAGTCCTTTGTTTAAGGTTGTCTATTTCAAACTGAATCCCACATAAAGCCAGTAATTAACTTCTGACCAAAAGAAATGAATTCAGCCTAAGAAAATATTTTCCAGATTAGGAAAGATCAAACTAAAGAAATGAAGTTCACAGAGGGCTCGACCCAGGCACTCCGTCATCTCTTTCATGTTCTAAGCACAAATGCCTCTCTCTAAGGCAGTTCCTCTGATCCCTGAAACCAAATATGTCTACCTAGATAGTATGCAGAGAACACTTGTCCCAAACAATATCGTTACTTAGCACAAAGAGAGCAAGGCCTAACAATAAACATTGCCAGAGATTGAGCAAGCATACGTTTCAAAAGAAAAAAAGTATGAAGCATTGTATACGACCCTCAGAAAACATTACCCTTGACTACGGAAGCAGTAATAAGGGTGGCACCCATTGAAGTTGAACAACTAGTTGTTGGGCAAATATCCTTGCAGAAATATTTTTATAAAATTTTGGTGATCTGTGTGCAAAACTCTGCTTTCACCAATGTTTTGTGATGGTTTCAATGACACAATCAAGCCGGAGAGGATGTCCTTCTTATTCTCCTGCTTCTATATGTTTTTCTGAAGGTTGTCACAATTGTGTCAAAACTCCATTTGGTCCTTCCAGCATTTTAAAGAGCATTTGGAAATAAACCAATTATTTCCCAGTGTAAATACCAAAATATTCAAATTATGATATACATTTGACACAGACACAGTAAGGAACCAAAGTTGGAAGTGAGTTTCAATTGTGCTATAACTTCCCAATAGGTAGGAGTATAAATTTCATATTATATTGAAAACCTGTAAGATGTGAAGTGAGGTCCTGTAATATGAAACTCTGAAAGTGTCTGTGATTCTAGAAATGACTTCAAATATACCTTTAATACCACTACAGATTATTAATGAATTCATAATTAAAATAAATGATACATTCCTTTAGAAATGAGTAACAACATTGGTTTTCTTTCTTCCACCAGGCTCACAGATTTGTTCAAAATCCCTGGTGCAGAAATAAATGTTCAATCAGTTACGAAACTGCCTAGAGGAACTCTTGTTCCATGTAAAGAGTTACCATCAGAGACAAATTCAGCAGTTATCATCCCTCTTTGAATTTTGGCTGATAAAGAATTTATTTTATTTGCCAGACTTTATTGTCATCCAGCTAGCAGCATATCCGCACAATAATGCTTCTCTGTCCCACGACCATTGCATCAATTTTTTCATGTTACATTTAAAATTAGGGTACATTTTCTAGATTGATACTTGGTGCTCCACATATAATTTTATTACTCCCGAGGAACGATGGAGACCGATTACAATCTGGCTATCTGGTTATATTCAGATGTTAAGGTAAATGACGAAAAGTTGATTTTATTGCTACTATGGGGAAAAATTTGGGATTTATTATATGTTTGGGCCTTGTTGATGTTGTTCACACTGCGGTTTTTATTGATAAAGATATTTAATACATTGAAAGCTGGCTGGAAAACCAAGATGCCTAGAGAGTTTAAATATATACTCATAATACAGCAGGAAGTTCTGGAGACCAGGGGTTCAAATCCCATCTCTCTGCACATTAACATATGGTGGGACTTTTGTTTCTCTATACATAAGGCAATTGGATGGGGAATTCTCCGACTCCACTCACTTTCTGTGAATTTCCGTAGGTTTTTTTTTTTTTTTTTGTAAAATTGCAGAGTTAGTTCTCTGGAATTCTATAGTTTATATTTTAATACTAGAAAAGATGGTGTATATCATTTTAATATACCACACTATAGATGCTCTCTCACTTGTCTGAGCACATAAATATTTTGTATTTAAATTATTCAGGATTTGGAGGTAGCTAATTTCTCTTTTAATATTTCAAACTTTTAGTTGATTTTCTTTCCGAAGGATAGAACTCTTTTGTCAAAACTTGTGTGAGTCTTCCGAAAAGTGATACTTTCAAGGTTTTTGTTTTATATTTATTTATTTTTATTTGGTTCAAATGAATGTTTTACCTAAATATGTATATTCATATCTATATACAAATTTTTTAATACTTGTGTGCCAGTGCACACAGAGTTCAGAAAAAGATATTGAATACCATGTACTGGAATTACAGATGGTTGTGAAACACATCATAGTGCTGAGAGTTGAGCTTTGGTCCTCTGAAAGAGCAACAAATTCTCTTAAACACTGAGCTGTCTCTCCAGCTCCTGCCCGTTATTAAAAATATCCTGTATTTACTTGCCTTATTCTTTTGTGTCTAGTCGTAGCATTTGAGTGTCCTCCCTGATTAACATTTAGAATTTGATCTTTGGCTGTGGCTTGCTGTGAAGAGCCGGTGTATGAAGATCACGTTGTCAAGTTGTAGGTGTTTGCCTTTTAAGTTTTTCTGTTGATCCACACGCTAGAGGTAGTGGTATTTGTGTTGGCGGATTCTTCTGTAGGGTAAAGGAGGGAAGTGTTTGCATAGTATTCCAGATGTGTTTTTAGGTACTATTTGCTGAGCATTTTATGATATAGGTGTTCGAACAGGGCTTGTCTTGCACTTTAGAAAGAATAACAAATGGGAAAACCCAATTCCAGGGACTAGGACCTTGGAGGTGTCAGGAGGTGCCCTTGCTCCCACTCACAGTTGTAGCTGGATTGGCTCTTTTGTCTCATTGGCAGCCTGTGTGTTTCACACTGTTTGAGGGACTTGCGGCTTTGTGGAAACTCAAAGGCCTGGGAAAGCCTCTCCCAGTCAGAGCTGTGGCTGACCTGGGCTCCTTGTTTGCTCTCCTCCTATCTCATTAATGCAGCCGTGAGTAGATTTCCAGAGCTCTTCACCTGACACTGTGATGAGGGATCAGGTGCCAGGTAGGGTAATCAATCTGGAGGGCTTTTAGCCTCGTATCCTGCCACTGTTTGACAGCATGTCTCCGTCAAGGAGACTGTCTTCCTTAGATCGATAAATCAATCAGTTCTTTTTACATCTTATGAAGCACTCCTCACGCCCCGTGTCACTCACGCTGCACCACACACAAGAGGAGAAATCAGAGCTGAGTTTGGTCCAAACCATCCCCATTCACATTCTATCCTATAATCGCAGATCTTTCCCCCAGGTCAATTCCCAGCCCAGTGGTAATGGATCACAGTCCAGTTCTTCATTCCTATAAACTGAAGAGTAAATCTCTCTAAAGTGGTGGATGTTCTGGTGTGTGTAAAACAAAAGAAAGCACATCTGTAATTCAGAGGACACTAATTGCAAGGTTTATGATTAGAACTGATCAAAGGAGACAGTATAGGCTTTATTTAAAGATAACAGATCTACTGATACTGCCAAAAGGAATGTCAGAGCTCTTCAAAGCTGTCAAGATAGCAAAAGAGCTGGCCAAGTGTTTAAGCCTGCATACCCAGGAGTCTCTGGCTTTCTTGCCAGCATGAATATAGGGTAAGAGGTAAGTCAGAATGTTTGCTTCATGTGTTGTGTTTATCCTAAGATATTTAAACACTGGATTGGACTGCGTGGAGCATAGAGTACAAACTACGAGGTTCAGTAATAGCTGGTGTCTTCCGATTACAGCTGTAAACTCTAAGACACATCTGTCCTAACTGCCTTATGCAAAGACATGTAGCTAATAAGTGGCATTTTCAAAACCTCTGCCAATAGCCACCATGCTAGAGCTTCCTTTTGACTGTTAGCCATTTCTCTAGGAAGACATGAATCTCATTCCAGAGTGTATGAAGAACAGCTCTGGAAGTAGTACAGCTCAGCAGTTCCCTGTTAGGGAAGGGGAGTTGCAAAGAGACATCTGGCTACATCTGTTGTTACGCTATATCTGATCACCCCACTTCTTCCTTAGAGGAAGGAAACTTACCCTAGTGAGTAAGACAGCAACTGATGAGTTTAGGAATCAGATGTACAGAAATGAAACTTCCTCTTCCCTGAAAGTATACACAGTGACATGGGATGGAAATTTCAGCAGTTAATAGAATCCAGTCTTCAGTGGAAAATCAAACTTGAACTCATGCATGACCTTGAATATTCTAGATGCCAGCTTCTTCATCTACCATGGTGAGAACTAGGTGGCCTGGTACACAGGAAGTTATCATAAAGCCATCCCAGTGGCGGCCCCAAATAATATATACCACCTAACATTAGACTCTTTTGGCTTGACTCTGTTGTCTTATCAATTGCCCCAATTTGGTATTTGATGTAGTTTTACAATAAATCTTCAGTAGCAGTCTTTCCTTTTTAAGAACCCAAGCCAACCATAAGACATAAAATAAACCATTTTCTTTCCATCATCTATAAATAATGACATTCTTTTTAAGAAAAAAAGAAGCTGTTTCAGGGTTTTGCTGAGAACAGAGAGTTTCAAGGCTGGTGAGGATAAGTGTGGTATAACTAAATAGGTTATATAGCCACCTGGTCTGGTGGCTGTTCTTTATTAATAGTCATCCACCTTTGTAAAAGCTGTGGGTATTTCATCATTACAGAGACTCAGAACTCACCTCCTTGGAATAAATAAAGGTTATCACACTTTAAAATATGGTATATTGGCTTAGAAATCCACTCAAAATTAACTTTCTTCAGGTAGCTTCTTGGAACACTGTGTGGTGAGTGGTGGTATGCTGTCGACAGATGTTTCTGTCCTGCCCAATCCCCTGGTGTTCATTCAGTCCCAACAAACACACAGAGGCCTAATTAATTATAAATTGGTTGGCCTATTAGCTCAGGCTTTCTTATTAACGAACTCTTACATCTTTCATTATCCCATAATTCTTGTCTGTGTTTACTATGTGGCTTGGTACCTTTATCAATGACGCATTTTTAACCTAGTGACAACTGCAGACTGAGCCTTTCCTCTTCCCAACATTCTCCTATTATTGTCATTCTACCTATACTTCCTGCCTGGCTACTGATCAATGAGCACTTTATTAAACTAATACAAGTGACAAACCTTTACAGGTTACAAGACCATTGTCCTACAGCAATTCCCCTCTTTTTGTTATCTTTTCAAAACAAGAAGTCTGAATCTGATCTCCTTTGTTTAGCTTTTTTTTCTGGCCATTGTCCATAACAACTTGTAACCAACACTCTAAACACAGATAGACATCCATAACCCAAATTTTGGGAATGTGGGCATAGTTTTCTAGGCTACTTCCTGCTGTTTGGGGGGTGATGTTAATCTTACAGGGACCTAAAGAAAGTTTAGAATTGTGGTCAAGTCCTGAATGGAATATTCTGTGAGACTTGATTATCTCAGTCAGGAGTCTAGAAGCTATTCTGGAATAGAACTCAGAGGAAACTCCAACAGAGGTCCTCTGAAATGTTGAATCATCTGGGCCATCTGCTCCTATCAGAGATGTCTTTTAGCAGCTGTTGTTCCTTCCTCAGCCTTTAAACAATTCAAAGGTAACACAATAACATATAGTATTCAGGTTCACTGTGTATTTTCATCTATACATGGCTTTATTTAATCTCTATTCCTTTTATTTTTATTTTTGTTTTTTTTTTTGAGACAGGGTTTTTCTGTGCATAATGCGTTATCCTGAAATTCACTCTATAGACCAAGCTTTGCTTTAATTCACAGAGATCCACCTACCTCTGCCTCCCAAGTGCTGAGATTAAAGGTGTGTGCTACCACAAGCAACTTCTTTCTTTCTTTCTTTCTTTCTTTCTTTCTTTCTTTCTTTCTTTCTTTCTTGGACTTTCTCTTTTCTCTCTCAAGCCAACATATATTTTTAAACACACTGTAAACCATTTAGAGGTTTTATTTTAACTGAATCTATCTTTACTGTATATCTTTTTTGACCACATGAGACTTTACTTTGCTAAACAATATGGCTAGGATTAAAACTGTGGCTTTGATGGCTGAATCCACACCATTTCTCAGCTTTATGACAGTCTAGCTTCATGGTGGAGGTACTGGTGGAAGCCATGTTTATTGCCACAACTCTATGGAGTTTCAAGGTCTGTGCCACCACCAAGAAGCATTCTGTCAGCTATTCATAAACACCATTTAAGTGTTTGGTAGTAGGACTTCTTAAAAGAACTACAAAGTTTTTGCAGCTAAAGCTGTGTCAGGAAGTCTCTCTTAAATGAGACATACTTCCCTCTAGCAAACAGAACCCACATGAGAAAATGCTGCTATCAAGAAGCCATGTTTAACTCTGTTCTTTTGTGTCTAGAAGTACTTCCCAAGCTCTCTCAAGTTATCTGTGGGTATCTTTGTCCACCGTGGCACCATTTGTTGACAGAGGCTTCTGTCCCATCTGGTCCCACAGTGATTCAGCCCCCCAAAACACACAGAGGCTTACATCAATTATAAACTGGTTGGCCTATTATCTCAGACTTCTTATTAACCCTTATACATTAATCCATAATTCTTGTCTGTGTTACCCACATGGCTTGATACCTTTTATCAGAGAGGCATTCTCATCTTGCTTTCTCTGTGTTTGGGTGAGAACTACAGACTGAGCATTTCCTCTTCCCAGAATTCTCCTAATCTGGTTGTTCCACCTATACTTCCTGCCTGGCTACTGGCAAAGCAGCATTTTATTAAACCAATACAAGTGACAAATCTTTACAGGGTACAAGACCATTGTCCCACAGTAAGAATGTACCTTCCTTTACATGATGCAGTCTGCTATTAGCACTAGAAAGTAATTTGGAGGCCCTCTGTGCCCTTATTCTCCTCTTCCTAACCATACCCCTAGCCAAGAAAAAATAGCAGCCATGTGGCTTATTCTGAGAGACACAACTTGAACTGAACCTCAAATCCCCTGCTCTTTAGCCAAGGGCTTGCTTCAATAAAATCTATTATCTCTCAAATCTGACTGTTGTCCACATGAGTGTTGGTTTATCTAAAACCACATTGTGGTGACAGCCTGCTGAAACGAGCATCTAAACTGATAGTGATAGTTCATTCCATATGGTCTATAAAGAAGCAATAATTGTCTTTAGCCTCTTGGTTGAAGCCAACCCTATAATCTCAAGATAAATAGCTTTGTGTGCTGTTACCAGTATCCTGAGCAACCCAGTGTCTTGTTCCTTCACTCAGTAGCAGCATATGCTTAATTTTCAGATGAATGAAATTATTTCAAGAAGATTAATATATAGGATGTCATTAGTTGATTGTTATTAAGTGGAAATTTACATTCCTGATATAATTACATATCTGCCAGCTTGCATTCTCATTTCCTAATTATATATCTTCTTTGAACCACACATGGCCAACTTATTTGTATTGGAACCCATTTTAACCCCTTGAAAAAACTGACAAATTATTCTATTAATCATCCTACCTCCTCTCGTAAAAGTAAACGATAATGCTGCATAGTGGTAGTGGCACACACCTTTAATCCCTGCACTCTGGAGGCAGAGGGAGATAAATCTTTGAGTTTAAAGCCAGACTGGCCTACAGAGTAAGTTCCAGGACAGTCATAGAAAAGCCCTATTGGGAAAAAAAACAGAAAAGGAAAAAAGTAAGTAAAATGGTAAAATCATAAACCCCTATGTAGTTACAAAGAGGGCATTGCAGTAAGTAAACAGAGAATTAATGGCAAATTTATTCTTTCAGAATAGAGATGGGGGAGGAGTGGATGGGAAAGGTAGATGGGAGATGGGGGAGGAGTCAGAAGGAGATGAAGAAGAGTAAACTTTGGTTGGTATGTAAAAGAAATGAATGAATGAGTGAATGAATGAATGAATGAATGAATGAATAAAAGTGAATCTACTGAAAGATTCATGTGAAACCAGGCCTGGTGCCAGGGTTCTGTAATTCTAGTTCCTCAGGAGTCTGTGTCAGGAGGATCACTATTACAAAGACAAGCTAGGCAACTTAGTAAGACCACATCTCACAGAAAAATGACAGAAGGAAAAAAATGAGAATTAGTTATTTAGCTCAGTGGCAAAGTACCCAATGAGCAAAAGGTAAAAGACAAAAATTATAAGTTGCCAAGCATGATGAGTGGGAAACCAACCTTTCTGTTGCCATGGTAAATGTAGGATGAAGATATTTAATGACCTGCCTTTGGCCAAATTTCACTCCAGTTTATTATTTGTAATACTTTGCATTTTTTCTGTCTTAATATATAGTTATTTCATAAAACAAAGAACACATCCTATCAAGTCGATTAAATGAATTTTGTGTGTTTATGTGGTAATATCATATCTAACTTGATTTTCATGCCTTTATAAGCATAAGAGGTGATATAAGAAGTGGACATTAACCCTTGCAGAGTACATGATTTCATTTGCACTTGCTTTGATCAGAACCAAAGGAGCCTAGCACTGTGTACTGTTTAAGTCAATCAACAAAGTTTCTTCCTTTCAGTGACTTAGAGGACGAGACAACTGACATGAAAATGAAAATATTTCAAAAGGTCACAGGACACTAGCTTCTGTATGAGTGCACCCATGGAAGGATGGGAGAGTTCTGCTGGAGAACATTAACGGCTTTAGTAAGGATTGACATGAGGAAATTTAATAGAGGGTTTTAGGCTGAGAACTGACAGATGAAGAAGGCTGGTATGGAGAAGTAGGCTTTACTATCATTCCCAAGTATTCATTTCCATTCCCTAGAGGGTGATTGTAATTCTGCCTCCAACTGGCAGGAGAAATGGCTATGTCTGTTTTCCTCTGGCTGATTAAATATGTGTCCTGTCCAGGATGAAACCTTCAGAAAGAGTGTGTGCTTTGTTATGACCTGTTTCTGCCTGTCACTCAACTGGCAATGCTCCCAATGAAGGATGTGTTGGAGAGTGGAATCGCAGCCAACACACTGTGATGAGCTTGTGGCAAAGAAGAAAAAAAACCTTTGTTGATTTAGGGCATTCAAATTTTGGGATTATGTGTTCGTGGAATGCAGCTCATTCTACCCTCTCAGAAAACAGGTATAAGCAGGTGTTCAAGACAACGGAAATCAAGCTATCAACATGATGTTTTCTCAGTGGACCTGGCAGACCATGCTAACTTTATGGGAGTGCCTGTTGAAATATCACAGGAAGTGAAATTTAATTGTGTGAGACTGCATTCAGAAGGACTAATTTGGGTCTGGGAACAAGTTACAGTTCCAACTGGACAAAGTTCAATAGTGTGTGTGTGTGTGTGTGTGTGTGTGTGTGTGTGTGTGTGGTGTGTGTGCGTGTGTTTCTTTTTCTTCATATTCCAATACCTTGGAAAGTAGTAGCTATTCACTAATCTGTTGAAGCCATAGAACATGTTAACTTGATACTGTGGCGTATAGAGAAAGCTTTGGCTAAAACGACCATGGGGACAAAAGTAAAATGATGCACGGATGCTTTCCAGTTGTGAGCTAAGCATAAGGAAAGCGCAGCATCTACCCAGGAAAGCAGTTTAAGGTGACCATGCTCAAATAATGGAGAAACTTACAAAGACAACGCCGCTTTTCCCACAAACTGTCAAACGTCTGCAGGCAATAAATTCCTCACACTGCCTGTGCTGACTGGCTTCTGATTTCTAGGGGAATGGCAAATGCAAGATCACTATGCACTGCAAGGATTTATCTCTTTATAGAATTTAAAGAGTTATAAGGGGTTTAAGGGATAATCCTATTCAAAATATAATATATACACTTGAATGACGTTTGCCATCTGGACAGTCTGTCAGTTTGCAATGCCAAGTTTATTGGCTCCTGGAAGGCAGCTCCACTCCTTGTTGCTTGCTGTTACTGCTCCTAGTACTAAGCTTGGTGGAGTGAGTCAATTCCTCTTTGTAGAGTTTCTCAGATCTACAGCACGCTGAATGCACAGGTGCAACAATTTGGGTTAATCCGTGTACCAGACTAACTAGGTTTCTCCTCAGTCCACCATTTAACTTAATAGACTCCAGGCTGCATTCTGAGCCCAGGCAAAAATAATTTTCTCTATGTCCAAAGCAAAGCAGCATTCTTTATTAGGAGATATTACGTCTGGGGACTCATAATGCTACACTTAACTCGGCATCTGCTTCATCTCCAGCTGTGTCACGCTGGCCATGTCAAAAGTAAATTCAATCAATTCAAAATGCAATTCAGTACCCAACAGCTAAGTTACACTGAAGTCCACCAGGAGCAAGAAGAAACGCTAGCCCAAACCCCCACACTGCTTCTCCATGGAGCACTGACATCAAACAGCAGTGAAGGTTAGGGTTGTATATAGTATGTGCTATTTCTGCTATTGATTCTGCCTTCCTGCATTCCTTTTCATTGTGGAAAAAAAGAGGGAGAAGAAATGCGCTGAGCTCCTCAGAGAAGGGTATCCTTTTATTACAATTGCTTGCTATTCAGGTTCAAGACGCTGTGTCTCCGTAAGGAGTGGGAGATGAGGGATGCAGTCATGCACACACTGTACAATCTAGCCTTTAGCACCACGCTACCAGCTACGACAGTCAGTCTGCACCTGGTCCATCTGCAGGATGACTCCTGAGTGTGGAAGTAAGAAGGTCGCATTTCTGAAAGTGGAAACCTTGAGGCTGATTGGCTAGATAGTAGGAGGCGATGCAGAATCTTGGCTTGGAGCTCTCCCTTTCGACTTGAGATATTGTGTCAGCGTGTGCGCTCTCAGATTTCTGGCAGCCTGCCATTTAATAGCAGCAATTTAGACTTTTTTTTAATGCTTTCCTTTGTGCTGACCCATTCAGAGAATAAAATAGGCACTCATGATATTCATGGGATTGCATCTGGAACTCCAAACACTTCTCTGGAGTCTTTAGCAGCAGCACCCACATTCTGCTTCTGGAGCATCTGCTGAGCTTTGAGAGGTGACTCTTCCTTTTGACCTTAAACCTCCTTTGTGTCCTGCCTCTGTCCCAGTGGGTAAAATACTGTTACAGTTAAAGAGTAAGAGACTGTAACAAAAAAGAAGAAAGAGAAGTCCAGTTCAGATCAGCATTTTCCAAACCTGCTGTTCAATCTCTCTGTGATGCACAACAATGTGTTTATTTTTATATGTAAAATATGTGGTGTGAGCGCTGATATAAAAGGGTAACAAACTAATGTCTTCTATAGGACTCCTTAGAGACTTACTAGCCAAATCCAGAGTGTCATTCAGACACAATACTACCTCAGGCAAATTGTGTATTTCCAGATCACCTAGTTATTCTGATTTTTCTCTACCACATAATAAGGTTACGATAGAGGTCATTGGCCTGTCATCACAGTTCATAAGTCTGTGCTGTGTATACAGGAAAGGGTGGAGCATACAATAAAATCATCTCCTACACTACAAAAAAATGCAGCATTTGTGCAGTGTGCATTGCCGGATGATTGGCGATTCATGTGAAACCCTGTGGAGACCCATTAGATATCAGACATGGTAGGTGCTGGAACACACCGATTTTCCTTCCTTTCTTATTCTTCTCTCCCTCTCTCCCTCTCTAAGTTTTCCCTAATCTCTCATCACAGTCTTTTTTTTCCCAAAGCCACATTGTTTAATCAGCATTTATTCACCCCAAGGAAGGCTTAAGAGAGTTTGCAATTTGATATTTTTAAGTGAACTATATTGCCTTCTTAATATTAAAAAGCTTCTCCCCTTAAAGAGGGTGATGATGACTTTTAGTTTACATTCATATTATAATTGAACATGATCCCAACAACCCAAAATGGAGCAAAGGTCATGTTAGTAAGGGCCTAAAGCCTAGGATTTCACTGAGATCGTGACAAGTGAGTGGGCTTGGGAGAAGAGAGATGATAATGGTAAACATGTGTAGATAATCCCGGCTTTAAAGAGTCTTCTCCTTTAAGAAAAGGAATTGTGATGTATAATTTGAATATTTTAAAAAACTGTCTAGTGAGATATTTTTAAGGTTGTTTTTGTTTTGTTCTGCCTGGTTAAGAAGCATAGTGATCAAAAAGACAATGGTTTTACAATGTGATCCCAGTCCCTTGCCATTTGGAAACTTTTGCATGTTGGCCCCCATTCCAGACCTGCTGAATCAGAAACTAAGATTTTAGGCCCAGAGACCTAAGTTTTCACAAACCCTTCATGTGTTTCTGGTGTAAACTCCAGTCCTCCAGCCTGGAACATTGCTTTGACTCTGTAGTTCAGCATCTTACATATCTCCAGTGTTGGAAAATGTGTAAGATAAATCTATGGCATAGATTGAATACTGCAGCAAAACTGATGGAGAATTTTCTTTATACATTCTACTGCAGCTCCACCATACTCCTTCCCATCCTTCTCAGCTACCCCTGAATTCCATCTAGCTCCGTCATCCAGGGCTGAATGAATTAGGAACATTTTGGTTCTTAATTGAGGACTTGCATGCATTTTTCTCAACTAGTAAAAGGGCTAAGGAAAGAAATTCAAACAGATACACGATCCATAGACAGATTTCACTGTCAGGGAACAACCTAGAAACTTCTTTTAGGTTTTTGTTGTTGTTTGTTTGTCTGTTTGATTTTCAGGAAATTTCTCACTGATATCTACAAGATTGGTAGCAAATTAGAAGTTGTAAATTTCCAAACATCATGGAGTTTGAGGAAAGTTTAAGTCTTCGTCATTGCTCTGATGGATTGTGTCGTGTCCCTCTCTTCTTCAAGAGAAGAAATACTACTGTGGGCAGATTGAGCTAATGTTACATAGAGAAGGAAGAGTGATGTCTTGGGCCTGTATTAACATCACAGTTAGGATTGGGGGCAAGCAACAGGAGGGGTAGGCAGGCGAATTCATCAGCAAACAGAATGGGTGAGATGGACTGGGACTCACAGCCTAAGACTCACATGGAGATAAAAAAATGAACTGGGAGGATATAAGGTGATACCTGATATCCTGAGCTCCCACCCCAGTCCATCTCTGGTCACTTGGTGCACTTGTGCTCATATAGAGCAAAACCATGCAGCTGCAATGAAATATGGGTTATTTCCCCTGCCTTTGTTTCAGAGACATTTGGCTTAACACTAGAGTCACCCTCTGGGAATCATGTCTTGTGTAAAACTAGAGCCATTCCTCAAACTTTAAAAAAGAATACATATGTTTCATATTTACTTCAACAAACCAGTCAGTTACAATGGTGTGGATTAATCCAGCATGTTTATTATTCCGTAGGTAACAACAGCACCTGCTCGGGGGTGTCAAATATGTGTCATGTTTGTGCCCACAGCTCTGTTAAATGATTTAGCCCTTCTTCAATTTCTACATAAAGAAACTGAAGAGCCATGAAATGAAGTCACTGGCCAGTACCCTGAAGCTCCAGTGCTTAGACAGAATATGCTCAGGCCACATTCCAAACACCAGTGGAGCTCCACAGACATTACCATTCTGCGGGTGCAGCGTGCTACCCATGTGAAGAAAAGGTAGTTCCTGAATTAAAATTCAGTGGTTTATGTTCACTTTTATTGTTACTGTTCTACAATAGAACAAGAGAATAAAAGGAAGCATAACAAGCACATGGGTTTCGGCTGAATAAACTGAGGAAAAGTGCAGCGGTGCCATTAAGTAACATTTTTAGAAACTTTACTTCAATGAAAGAGCTCCTTAACTGAGGAGAATTCAAATCAGCATAGTCATTGCAATGCAGTGGATTGACTATATTAGTCTCTTACATGCAAACATTGCTTTTTGGGACCTTAGCTTGTCTTCCGCTCAGAAGACACTATTCAAGACATTTGACCCCACACCATATGTATAGAATTTATAAGCCCATCTTTAGCTCACTGGATTCACCATGATCTCTATCATCACCAAGCGTGCTGTGTATCCAAATCATTTTTGCATATTTGCATTACTACATCATTTGAACCTCAATATTCTTTCCCAACTGGATAGTGGCCTGTTTATCTTATAATATCACTTACAAAACTTTAACATATAAATTATAAATTGTGAAGCTTTTCAATTGATGACATATATAACCAAATAAATTATGCATCATTTACTAAACATGTAATATATTATATGTTTTTATAGGTCACAACTAAGAGTAAGAGGTCATAAATTTGAAAGAGAACAAGGAGCACATGTGAGGATGTGAGAGAGGAAAAGAAGGGGAAATGATGTAATTATATTATTGTCTCAAAAAATAAATGTTTCAAAAATTCTTGACATTCCTATTCATTAGGTTTAGGATAGAGCATGACCATATAATGCCTGGTTACAACACTTAAATTCTGCAGATATCACATTATATTCTTTCAAAGCATTTGTGTGTGTGTGTGTGTGTGTGTGTGTTTTCCTTCATGCACATGTCTTGTAGCATGTGTGTATATCCGAGAGACTCTCAAAAGATTCTCTTATTCCATTATGTAAGCTTTAAGGATCAAATTCAGGTTTTCAGGCTCAGTTGCAAGTGTCTTTTCCTGCTGAGTCACTTGTAAGATAGAATACCATATTTTATCTCCATACAATAAATACAAGTCCTGCTGGAATCATGTTTATTAGGGTTTTAGCTAACACAAATTATTGGAAAATACAAACTCACAATTGCCTCGTAATTATTTTTGGTCTCTTTTGAGAAAACATAACAGTACTGGCGAAAACCTCATGTTCCCTTCCTTCTTTTAAAGGTAGTAATGAGATACTGAACTCACTTTTTCGAAAAACTTGGGACAAATTCTAAGCAACTTCTATTAATCCATGAAGAACAGATGAGATACTCTTACATTTTCTGTGGCCCATCCACTTATGCACTTACTGGGATATTTTCCCTCACAAATAATTATTTTATAATGAAATTAAAAAATCTTCTTCATTATTCTTCTTACAGATTGAGTGAATATTGCTTCCTATGCTGGGATCACACATAGTCTTTTATGTTAATACTAGCCCAGGAAGTACACAAAAGTTTGGCTAACACTAAGGAGTTGCATATCTTCTCTTCTTTTATCCTTTCAGCAAGCACAGAGCTTCAAATTGGTGCTATTATGATTTGTACTGCATTCATTTACCTGACTATAAGGCAAATATATTCTTTAAAGACCTTATTGAGTTAAAGTTATTTTATAAGAAACATTTCATTATACTCATGAATAGACAATAAACTGGCACTGTGTACCACAAATGAAAGAAAATATTATAAAAAATAAATTCAATGGGAATAAAATATTTTTGAGTTCTAGTTAGATACTACCACTCTCAAAAGACACTAAGCTTAGGAATGACGTTGTTAAATGACAGATTGGTGAGCAGAAATCATATTAAATGCATAAGATACCTCAAGACTTTACCCTGATGCTTATCAGGAGATAATAAAGGAATTAAGAAAAGAACATGATGCATACTCTATGACCGTGAGGTCATGTGATCTGTGGTATTTGCCTCGCATATGTGTTACACCCTAGGAAAGATAATTCTCCCTGGCAGGGACTGAGTAATCTGTGGGAAATCGTGATTTCACAGGAGAGGCAAGAAAACCATTCTTGTTCAAGCTTGAAATCCACCATTTAAACTTCAAATATTCTTTCAGAATATCACTGTGTCTTCATAGGTAAACAGGAATTTTACCTTTTCCCTCTCCCCTTCTCCCTTCCGCTCCTTCTCTCTCTCCCTCTCCCTCTATAATCCATACACTCAGATGTGTCATAATCAAGATGAAATTTTAGTGCAGCAGTGTAAGAACAGTGGAAATAACACTGTGAACATCTAGCATGGAAAGACATTCTCTGTTGAACCTCAAGCTCTGTTAGGCTCCTAGCTCACATCGTCCAGGAGGGAAAGACTCAATTACAAGCAGCATTAGTACTATAGCAAACCAGAAGGGTGATGCACCTTGATTCATGTGAGAACTATGCTTCTGCCCCGATAGGTAAAGAGGATAGAACACATGCCTTCTGCTGTAAGGCTTTTTTTCTCTTTGACTTCAGATTCATAATCAGATATATCCAAAAAAAAAAAGAACAGAATAGAAATGAAGGGAGTGAATGGGGCTCCCAAGTTTCCATTTCTCACATTCTCCAGGAAGATGCCTTTGTTGCATAATTGTTCAGTGTGTAGGTTCCAGGTCCCACTTCTCTGATCCTTGCTCTCATTTGTGTCCATGACGTGGTTAGTGAGGAAAATACTTAGACACAGCTTCTGTTTCCGGGCTTGCCCAGCTCTTGAAGAATGGCTGATTTAATGAGCCAGGCTCTTTTCTTTTCCTTTTCTTCTCGATTTTCTCCCCTTTGAAGTCATAACCAGACAGGTTCTGAAGTCCTAATGATGATTAGTTCATTTAAGCCACTGAAGACCAACAATGGGTTTGAAATGTTAATCAGATGTAGAGCTTATTGCTAAACAGCCCACAGAATAGCAAATGAACCAGGAAAGCAAAGTAAGGGGAGAAGGCGGCTGCCTGGTGATCTGACACAAGCGGTTTCAGCTGCAGGACCTCTCTGGTGTGTGAGTAGGACAGATGCCTGCTCTTCTCCTGAGAGAACCCTCTCAGTACACAATAGTGCGCTGATTAATACCACTCCAGCCTTCCCTCGAGAGGAGCATGGCTGGCTCTTAGTCGTTTTCTCGTTGGGCATCATTGGACCCCCTTCTCCTTCCTGCTGAGAGGGAGCTGACAGGCAGTTTCTTCCCTCTTTCTCTAAAAGCTCGGGCTTACAGAAAGCCCATCTCCCTCCTGTCACCATGGCTCGAGGAGTGTGCTTCACAGTAAGGCCATTTGTGTATCATCCTCGTGCGTAAAGGATGCAGTGGATTAAGGCATTAATGACGAGATGAGTAGGGGACAGGCACTTTAGCCGCCGCAGATGTGAGGAACCAATTGAATGAATGCATCTTTGAAAAATTATTTCTAGGATATCCTTGCCGGGCTCAAATAGAGTTTTCGAAAGAATTTTCTTTCTTGGTGGAAATGGGCTATGTCGACGCTGCCCAATATGGCTCTGGTAGCCAGATGTGCTGGTAACCTTGAAACAGGATGAGCGCCAGTAGACGGAAGCAGCTTCAGTACTATTTTATTTTAATCAATACGGCTATAAATAGTCGTGCTCAGCTGTGGCGCATCACACCATAATCTAATTTGTCGTCTAGAACTTTGCCATTCAACATGGGGCCAAAAGTAAAATGTTATGGAACCTTGCTATCCACTATATTTTAAGCCATTTTTTAAATTTGTTGATTTGAGGGGCACATAGTGCCACAGTGCACATACAAGTGTCAGAGGGCAACTTGTGAAAGTCAGTTCTCTCTTTCCACTCTGTGGGTTTAGAAAAAAACATATAAGGTTTGGGGGCTTGGTGGCAAGCATCTTTACTTACTGAAATATGTGGTTTCGCTTGATGCACTATTGTTAAGGCAGAATCTCAGACACTCAAGCCCACCTGTATGATCCATAGTTGAATTTTCATTTAGGAATATCACCTCAGGGTC
Source organism: Arvicola amphibius (assembly GCF_903992535.2). Classification (NCBI taxonomy): domain Eukaryota; kingdom Metazoa; phylum Chordata; class Mammalia; order Rodentia; family Cricetidae; genus Arvicola; species Arvicola amphibius. Next base: position 41,732,953 of record NC_052056.1, read on the forward strand.
TAAATATTCCACTAAATATTCCAAAGAACTGTTCTGGGACAGCTGTTGATAGCTACAGGGACACTATTTGACACCTTCTTACCAAGTAGTACACTACTGACTGAAATGGTCTGGTTTTATGCCTACTCAAATACAGCATTGCTTCTAATTGTAACAGAGCTATCCTGGCCTCTGGGCTTATAAGACCCTTTGGTGGTAACTGGTATCTGTAAGGAAAGGATGTTTGTACACTTCCTCCCCCAGAATATTGAGTATTGTTAAGGAAAATATTAGGGATTGATAAAACAGAATTAAGAAATAAAAACATATTGAATTGCTTTTTAATGTGTTTAAGAAGCCTTCTGAATGCTAGGTTTGATGCATGATACTTTCAATCATCAGTTGATACGGGAGGAAATGGACTTTAAGAGTTAAAGAAAAATATAGTTGCTGATCATCATTACAATAGTAACCACTGGCAAATATCCAATATACCAACAACGTGTGCATGGTTGCTGTATTATGAACATAAGAATGATACACTGCGAATCTTTTAAACACCACTGAAAGGCATTTCTTAAACCAGGCACTCTACAAATATCTCAAGCATTTTCCAACAGGGTAAAATGTTGAAGATTGTAACTATAATTTATCAAGCTATGAAGGATTAGAATGAATGGATTAAAGTTCAAGAAAATGAGAACTCAGAAAACTTACATCTCAAAGAAGGCATTTAAAAGTCTATACAGGAAAGAAGTGCCCACTCCAAGAATAATGAGCCTCCAGAAGATATTTCCTGAAGAGAATATATATGCCGTGACTGCATGATAGTAACAATTAAATGTGTCTATATAAACTAATAGATGACATATTGGGATGGGGATGAAATAAGCCTGAAATGTGTAGGAACATCCTCACATTCAAATGCAGATGTGCAGCGGGAGAATTCTTTCAACAAATCATCTTGAATTGCTTCTGTCAAGTTTCAATTCTTGAATAAATGCTACGACTGTAACTCTGTGGTATTACTTACCATCTCAGTAAATGTTGTAATACAAACTAAATATTTTATTATTTCCATATATGACAAAGAATTACACCTATTAAGTTTGCAAAGTAGTTTGTGATTTTGATTCCTGTCGTTAAAATTCAGAGCGGTGAACACAGACTCTCGAGTGTATTTCCATATCCTTAAACTGGCACAGCAGATCAGCATGTGGAAATTGATCAAAATTATTTCGTGATTATATCTGGTTCCCCCTCAGTCTCTTACAAACCTCACTTACCTTCACATAACCCTTTGATTAACTTATCACTGCGCCTTTTGCTGGGGTTCCCTCACCCCAGTAGAGAGAGGGTTTTTACCTTCCAACACAGCAGGATTTCAACAAAGTAGAATAGGTCTTAATTACAGATTTAATGAAGAGAAAGCTTGATCTACATTTCTTGCTGATTTCCCAGCTGTGGGAAGATGGCTGATCATTTTCAGGACACCAGAGCTTCCCTTTCCATCTGCTGCTGTCACCCCCACCTCTTCTGCTGGGCAGTTCTCTGTTGGGGTCCTCTTCTTTGGCATACTAACTGAGAAAATGAAAATGTCAGACTCAGGTATCTGCCCTGCTTTTCTTGAAAAATATCCAGAGAGAGAGAAGATACTAGTTTTACTAAATAATTGGGGTTAGGAAATGTTACCTTCCTTGATTTCCTAATGGAACACAATGCAGATATTACTCAGATCTCTGAGGTGTCAAAAGGGATTCCATTTCGATTTTCATTATATGGCTCTGTTTTCATTTCATTGTAAATTTTAGAGAGAATGTACAGGGGATGGACAGAGCATTTCATTTCTTTTTCTAGAATATAGAAATCTCAGGAAAACATTTTTCTTTAACTTGGACACTTAGAAGTTGAATAAAGAGACACATATATCTGCTTAGGCTCCTCGTTTACCTACCTCACTGCCCTTGTCTGTGAGGTGGCAAATGCCATATCTCTCCTAAGACTGGTGGCAGAAATAAATGAGATTAATGAGTAGTGCTTAGCCCAGATCTTCTCGGGAAGCAACTCTCTATTAAATTTTATTCATCATTTTAAAGAGTTTCCATACTCTAATAATAGAGAATTTATTCAATTTTAGACAACATAAATTTCAGGGATAAGTATTCTCTGGCCACTTGCTTAAAAATGTCCTTAAAGGACTAGGAAGAAAATCAATGTTCAACAAGCTTATTTTGAATACAATGAGAGCTTGAAGAACCCAACATCCCAATTTTCAACCTTAGGATGCATTCAGGACCAGCGGTAGACTCAGTCTACACACAGACACAGACACATTCAAGCTAACCAGTAGCATTTCTCTGAGACATTCATTGTTCTCTATCTGTTCAATTTTATTAAATATCCAAAGAGAGTAGAATAACATAAAATCTAATTTTAATAAGGATTATAATATCTATCCATAAAATTCCAATGCATGCTTTGATAAGCCAATATTTTCTGTTGTTATTGAACTTAATAAGTTGAGAAAGATTAAATTTCTTTTATTTTTAATATTCTTGATTTTAAATGATACACAGTTAAGGTCTTTCTCTGACTTGTCTACCTAAGGTCCAAGATAAAGTCCTATTATTTTTGTATTCAAACACCACTAAGCACAAGTACACATACACACACACACAAACACACACATAGACACACACACACACACACATACTACAAAGCATTGCATACTGTATTTGGTAGGGCTCAATAAATATTTACTGAATAACTGAAGATTATTTTGTATTTGTATTAAAACTGCTAATTCATTTTACTCAATCTCCCTTTCCTTTCCTTATCTCTGTCATTCAATAAATATCAGCTCTCCAATATACAGTGCAAACGAATAAGCTCTTTTTATTTAGGCTTTGTTTTTATTGTTAAATTAATGATAACTTCTATTTTTAACTTTGACCTATTCTGAAGTGATACTTTCCACTTCCCTGGCTGCAACTTCTGTGTCTGGCCTTGCACCTCATATAGGAGTGATGAGAATGGATGCACAAGGTTTTTGTCTTTTGTTTCTGGACTCCCAGAAGTCTCCTCTATCCACTAACCAAGCGCTCTAGAACGGCCTCCCACTGACCATTCTGTCTTCTTGTGTTAGGCTCACATTTTCAGCGAGGTCTTTCTGAGATCAATAGTGTGTCTCCTGTGGGCCAATGTACTTTGTACTTGTGCTCTTTTACAGGGCCCGGTATATTGTAGGCATCTAACTATTATTAACAGCTACAGGAATGAGCGAGAAAGCAAAGGAAACAAAAGTGGGTCTCTTCTATTTTTGTGTAGTTCATCTTTTCCACTTGTTTGATCAAGCAATCTTGATCCAAATAAACCGAAACTATTGAATGTTACTTTCTTTTCAAAGAAAGTTCCTTTTCAGTGTTCAGTGTTCTAGGTTAATGTGGTGTTGTCTGGATTCAAAAAGAGGTGGGATATCATTACCAACAGAAATAAGTAATTTTATTTGTATTACTCATGATTATTCTAAATTGATAATTGTGTCCTTCTGGTTTTTATTCCTAATGCTGAGATGACATTCTTGACAAAAGCATCATGGGGTAGGAAGTGTTGATTTGACCTCCAGTTCCAGGTTACAGTCCACACTGAGAGGAAGTCATATAGGAGGAACTTGAAATGGGTAGCCCAGCAGCAGCCAAAAGGAGAGAGAATGAGTGCATGCATGCATGCTTAATGCTCACCTTTTTAGTTCAGAACCCCAAGCCCAGGAAATGGTGTTTACCAAAATAGTTAGGTGTTTCCACCTCAATGAATATAGTAGATAATAAAAATAATACTTTTCATAGATATACCTAGATCTAGACCACACATCAGTAAAACTCTCTTCCAGGTGGCAAAGTGGTGGTGGAAACTAGCCATCACAACCTGTTTTGTACTTATATCCTGGGATTTTACACATCTGAGATAGTTTCAAAATGAGTTTTTTTGCCTAAGCCCCTTATGAATTAGACACATTACATGCTGTAATGATTTCTTTTAATCCTAGCAACAATTCCATTGAATAGATATTCTTAATCCTGTTTTTTTAAAGGATGAAGCCAAAGCTCAGGGAAGAAAGTCAATGTCAAGCTAATGTTTTCATCAAGTTCTCCTGGCTACAGAGCTAACAGTAGTATTCTCTACAGATGAAATTTCATTTTCTTTACCCTCTCTTCCTCTGTCTCTCTCTCTCTCTCTCTCTCTCTCTCTCTCTCTCTCTCTCTCTCTCTCTCTCTCTCTCTCTCTCTCTCTGTGTGTGTGTGGGGGGGGGGGCAAAGTGTGCAGGTGCCCCTAGAGGCCAGAGATGGAATTGGATCCCCTCTACTGGGATTACAATTCTTCATGAGCCATTCTATGTGGGAATGGAGTTCAGATACTCTGGAAGAGCAAGCAACACTCTTGTATATGGAGCCACCTTTCTAACTCTACCTTCTTTGACATTTTAAAACTATCTGAAATCCTAAGACCCTCTTACCGGAGAGTCTTACTCAATAACCCTAGAGTAAATTGCATGTTTTTATTATGATTATTATTGTGAGAAACACTGTGTCTCTCTTTGATTTTGACTTTGAAAATAAATATGAGAGATTTGACCAAGAAAGACATTGAGGGCACTTAGCCTTTCAACCAAAGATTTTGTTAATGTATTGGGCTTAACTTTAACTTTGAAGCATCAATAAAGCTTGTTATTGAGAATTGCACAGGGTGTCAGTGAGTATCATTCTACAATTAGTCCAGTTAAGCTTTAAAACTCATTGGAGAAATATACACTTCTTATCTCTGTTACCTACTTTCTGTAACATACACTAATAACCCAGGGTATAGAATGAGCCAGTGGTATCACTTGGTAATATTAACTGAGGACTTAGATAAATCAGAAGTGACCAATATAATAACAGTTATTGCAGAAGTGAGGAAGAGAACAGCACCCGAGTGGGAGGCTGTGAGACCAGCCTACAAGCGGCAGTTTGCCTGAAGAGGAGGGATTCAAAAACTAATTACATGGGAGGCTAATGATGAATGAATGGACTAGAGGACAAGGAAGGCAGAAAAGAAATTACTGTATTAATCTGTGCCTCCAATCTCCAAGCTTGGCACTGGGCTCATATTAAAAGCTTGATATTTGCTACTTGAATTAGCAAATGAATCTGAGAAAAATTGTAGAGAAGGCAGCACGACTTGGCACCTAAAATGCAAAGTGGATTTCAGGATGGGGGAAAAAAAGGGTGGTCCTGGAAAAATGAATGTATGTCCTTGGGCAGAAGTAAAGATAAAAATTCAAGCAAAGTTGTGGTAGGAATGCTTTCCTTTGGCTTTCTGTGGACAGGAGGCGTTTCCATTATATAGCGACATTTCATAACAGTGTTTTGCATATGAAAATCTAGTTAAGCTAACGAGGTCCTTAATTAGGGCTTTTATTATCCCTTAATTCCTTGCTTAAAGGAAAGTGATTACAAAGCTCATCTTTATGATTTAGGAAACTAATCTTTCATTTCTGAAGTGTTTCTTTCCTTCCCTCAACATAGATATTAAAGAAAAGCAATGCAGCCCACTGAACGATATGGAATGTGGCAATATTAATGAAGAGAAGCAGATGAATACATATACTAGAGCCATGGTGAACTACAGAGTCATCGCCTCTCTAGCATGGTCTATGTCTCTCTGTGTTAATTTAATAAAGACCTATTGTGACTGCGGGATGCATGACTGAAA